>NC_137641.1:31126945-31159445 GCF_963383615.2 Lipophrys pholis
TTTAATTACTTCAACAGATGCAGTGGCGTGTGCGAACACGCCCAACTTGAACTCCGCAAATCATCAAATGACGTGAGAAAGATCTTTAAAAAATCTTTTAAAAGCGCCGGTACGTGTTGTGATGCTGACGGTGTGTTTCAGGCTTCACTGTCCAGCAGGGTGTGCCACCGCTGACTACGCAGTGTTCGGTACTTCAACCTATCGAGGGGTAGCTCCACATTTTCTCTTGAAGTATCGTGAAAATCAGGTTGTTCTCCTTTATTCTGATGATTCAGGATTGATTCGAATTTCCCGCCGAACAGGACTCCAACGTCTGCGCAGCGGCGATTCACGCCGGCGTGATCCTGAACGAGCTCGGAGGCGACTGCACGCTGCTGAAAACTGAGGGGCAGAACTTTTACCCCGGCTCCGTCAGGAACGGCATCACCTCCAAACAGTCAGGACATTTACTTATTCCTCCACTTTGTAGAGAACACACACGGCATTTTAAAAAGCTGCAGAGCGGAGGCGTGGAATCCCGGTAACTAAATCCATCGTTTGGACTTTATTCAGCCGCGGTCACACCTCAAACCTTTCAGGTGAAAACTGAAAGATTTTGTTGTGTTTTGGGTCCGTTTCCATGACAACGGTGCTTGGAGACACTGATGATGAATGGAAGCAGAGGAAAACACAACTTTTTGAAAATGCTGTTGACTTTGTCTCCATGGAAACGGGGGGGGGGGGGGGGGGGGGGTAACTTTTCGAGTGATCAGATTAGACATGAAGGAGCCAAGCCTTCATTATTTTATAGCATCTTTTAAAACATGTTGACGGATTAATCTTTGTGTCTATTTACACAAACTGACAATAATCAATGTCCCTGATCAGGTACAATGGAGACTTCTCCGTCTCCTACACCTTCTCAGACGGAGGTAAGTCCAGCTGTATTTATGACCCTCATCATGTGTCTGATCACGACCCCTGACTGTCGTCTTCCTCCGCCGCAGAGCTCCGCTGTCCAGGAAGCGACTGGTACGAGTTCGGTGAGTTCTGCTACAAACCCTTCACCGACAGGAAGACGTGGCACCAGGCCCAGCAGGCCTGCAGGACCCGCGGCGCCGAGCTGGCGTCCATCTTGTCCATGGCAGAGCAGACCTGGCTGGAGAGCTACCTCTACATGGGTGAGTGACCAATGAGAAGCTGCCGCGCAGCGACGTGGCGGAGGTTTTTAAAAAGTGACTTGCTGCTGCACCGCAGCCACCAGCGACGTGTGGACGGGTCTGAGCGACCTGGCGGTGTCCGGAATGTTCACCTGGTCCGACCATCACATGACCACCTTCACCTACTGGGCGCCGGGCGAGCCCAACAACCACAACGGCTTCCACGAGGACTGCGTGGAGATGCTGCACCAGGTGAGTCAGCCATTACATTAAGACCACCGGGGGTTCTTCTCCTCCGAAGCGTTTTCACGCCCGCCGTGTTTCCAGAGCGGCCGGTGGAGCGACGTCTCCTGCAGCGAACTCAACACCTACATCTGCAAGCAGCCCAAAGCTCATTACCCGTTACCGTCGGCGAGGCCCACGGCGTACGGCTGTCCGGAGGGCTGGGGCGCTTACGGCTACGCCTGCTACTGGATGGAGGAGACGGCCCGGAGCTGGATGGAGGCCAAGGCCTTCTGCAGCCAGAAGGAGGCCTTCCTGCTGCACGTCGGCGACATGTGGGTGGAGCCAAACCAAAGCTCATCCTGAAGTTACTCTCATTCTTTATTCTGGAAAATAAACTGGTTCAGGAATAATCTGTACTTTTCTACAAAAAAATGTAACTGATATATATTTTTTTTAAATATGATGGACAGTAAACAAATATTAATGAACAAAATGACAAAATAAATAATAAATACATAAAAATATTATTATAAATAATACATAAATAATATAAAGATATTATAAATTATAATGAATAAAATTAAAAAAATGCAGTACTTGAAAAAATACTCTTCACATTACCGTCTCAGGACAAGGTCGCTGAAAGGAAACAGTAACGGTCTCCTAGCAACCGAAACCTCCAGCAGCTTCATTAGAAAATGATCAGAAACAGCTGGAAATAGAAAAGTCTAACCTCCCCCCCCCCCTCCCTCTCTCCCTCTCTCTCTCTCTCTCTCTCTCTGTCTCTCTCTCCCCCCCCTCTCTCTCCCTCTCTCTCTCTCTCTCTGTCTCTCTCTCCCCCCCTCTCTCTCCCTCTCTCTCTCTCTCTCTCTCTCTCTCTGTCTCTCTCTCTCTCTCTCCCCCTCCCTCTCTCTCTCTCTCTCTCTCTTCCCCCCCCCCCCCAGTTATGAGCAGGCTCACTTCACCGTGGCGTTGTCCACAAAGTCGGGTTTCTGGTGGCTGGGCCTGCGTGCGAGGGGCGAGGTCGGCGGCGGCGTGGACTACGTCTGGGACAACGGCTCGCCACTCACCTTCAGTCACTGGGACCGAGAGCAGCCAGGTACGGAGCCGCCGCCGCCGCCGCCGCCGCCGCCGCCGCCGCACCACAGAATCTCCACATGACGTCAAACAACGTCTCTGTATCCTGCCTCCAGACGCCGGGGACGGGACCTGCGTCGCCATGACGACCGGCCCGGCCGGGGGCTTCTGGGACGACAGGCAGTGCTCGGAGGAGTTGGCCTTCATCTGTGAGAAACCCCGACCTGACGTGACTCCGCCCACCGCGGCCCCGACGCCGCCTCCCACGCAGGGCTGCTCGGACGGCTGGTCGGCGCTGCCGCAGTTCAGGAACTGCTACAAGGTGAAAGTCACCCCAGAGGTCAAAGGTCACAACTGTGTGAAATCATTAAGTGGCTTTTAAACATTTAATTCAATATTAAAAACATTTTTATTAACTTGATTTGGTTTGACATGTTTCCTCTGTGGAAGGAGGAATACTGAAAAGAATATTACGTTTATTATATATAAAAACAAGAGATTTGTGGTATTAAAACACATCAGGGGTTAATTCTACACAGAACCCATTTTAACGGAGATCAGTTTTTAAAAACGTCTAATACTTATAAATCAACTGGTTTCAGTTCAGGAGCCGTCAGGAGCAGCGTCGCCTTTTAGGAGGAGTTCTTTGTTTTTCTTTACTACAATTTTAGTTTGTAAAAAATTCTGGGGGAAAAAGGATTTAAATGTAGATTTAAGATAAAAACAGGATTCTGTTTCATTTGTGTGAATTGGTCAGATTTGTAAACTACATAAATAAAAGGTCAATTTATATTTAGTATATTATTTCTTTTTGTAATTTCATTTGTAAAAATCCTTTAAAATATTTTTGGGCTGTTGATTTTTGTTTTTAGCCACAAGGCGAGAAAACGAGGATCAAACTTTTGCTGTGACCAATAGATTGATAGATAATCTTTAATCTGTCCCACAACGGGGACAGTTTTACTGCAGCAGGTGAAGAAGAATCAGAAAGAAGAAGAAGAATCAGGTTTGTGACGTTTGGTGAAAATCTGTCATGTCGTTTTGACGTAATCCTTAAAGGCCGATAAAATGAAATCCTGATACAGGATCGGATCAGAATGGAATGAATCTTCCAGGACCAGCAGTTTTAACGTAATCTTACATACAGATAAATATACACCGATGAAATACCAGACTGTCATAAAGTATATAAAGTGTAGGAACACAGATGGATATTAAAACGAGGCTCAGCACTTCTCTTTTCTTCAGGAACCATTGAAAGAGAAACGTGTGGAGTTTCAGCATCTTGTTCCCTGCAGCTCTTCCACAACGTGGACTGGTCCCACAAGAAGAGCTGGGCGGCGGCGCGCGACGACTGCCTCTACCGAGGGGCGGAGCTGGCGAGCGTCCACAGCCAGGACGAGGAGGACTTCCTGTCCACGTACAGCCGAGGCAGCAGCAAGTGGATCGGCCTCAAACACAACGCAGCAGAAGGAGGTGAGCTCGGCTCCGGCGCCTCGCCCGTCACACCGGGGCCCTAGTTTCATTAAGCCCCGCCCCCTCGTGTGCTATCCCAGGGTACTCCTGGAGCGACGGCACCCCGCTGTCTCACACCAACTGGGGCAACGGCGAGCCCAACAACCACCAGGGCCGCGAGGAGTGTGTGGAGATGGTGAGCAGCGCCAACGGGACGTTCTCCTGGTGGAACGACCTGAACTGTGACGCCCACCAGGACTGGATCTGCAAGATCAGGAGGGGCAAGACCCCGGTCCTGCCCCCCGAGCCCCCGCCCCCCCTCCCAGGTACCACCCCCCCCCCCACACACACACACACACACACACAGGAATTTGTCCTCGCTCACAACTTTTTACAAAAAACTGAAACGGAGGGAATCGTCTTTTTGGCTCAAAGACAAAAGGTCAAAGGTCGAAGGTCAAAGGTCAAAGGTCAAGCGCCGATTCAGACTGTGTGTAGCTGGAGTTCAACAACCACATTCAAGATGGCCGCTCCTGTTAATGCTCACCACGACTGTAGTAACGACTTGTTGTGCACATGCTCAGTAGATGGATAATACGATTCTCCGACGCCAACTAGTGGCCCAACATGCTAACTACATTTATTACCTTTATCTTGACTTGCTGTGGTTTTTAGATTTCTGGATCGACTTGTTGTCTTGACTGACACGGAGTCAATATGACCTTTAACCTTTCGTCTTCACAGCCAAAAACCAAAACCTCCGTTAATCCTTCATGTCCTTCAGTCCACCGAGTCCCGTTTCTTCTCCCTCCAGCTCCGGAGTGCGGCTCCAACCCCGGCTGGAGGAAGAACAGCGGCGTCTGCTACTACTACAACGACACGGACGTGGTGGACTTCCACACGGCGCTGCTGCGCTGCTACCAGGAGAAGGCGCTGCTGGCCTCCATCCTCAGCTCGCACGAGCAGGCCTTCGTCAACAGCATGGTAACCAATCACCACTCTGGAAATGTTTCCACACGAGATGGTTTTCACCGACATTCTCCTTCCTCCAGGTCGGCACCGGGAGGGTCTCCGCCGCCTGGATCGGAATGAGGAAGTTTGGCATCGCCAGCGGGCAATACCTGTACGAAACATGTTAAACTGATTATAGAGCATCTTCCACCTCTAACAACCACATTATAGAGCATCTTCATAGAGCACGCACAAGTTGCTTTTCTGAGTAACTAGTTACTTTTACTGTCAGTAAATAATAAAATGGGGGTCGTTCTTCTCGTTATTTCTTCCTCAGGTGGTTGGATAACTCCCCCGTCTCGTACACTCACTGGAGTCCCGGTGAGCCCAACAACGCCAACGGCGAGGAGCAGTGTGTTCAAATGAACAGACATCAAGGTACAATGGATCCTTTAACGTGTGGGATTTGGTGACATCTAGTGGCCAGAGTGTGCATAGCAACCATTTAGGGACCAAGCACCATTTCTATTGATTTTCACTGAACTCTGGCTTGTTAAAGGTGGATGGAACGATGCAAACTGTGGCCGGGCCGGCGCCGGTTACGTCTGTAAGAAATACCACGGAGACGACCACACCCCTCCCCCGCCCACACAGCCCTGGGAGGGAAACTGTCCTGAAGGTGGCGCCGTCTTTTATCCACTGATGGAAGAGGAAGGTCAAAGTCATCCTTGAAGAAGTTTAAACTTTGCTTTTCCTGGTTTTGTCGCAGGCTGGATGCGTTTCAAGGACAAGTGCTTCCTGTTCAAAGGGAAAGCAAACGACATCAACGGAACCTGGTTCTTCGCTCAGGATTGGTGCAAAGCTCAGGAAGGGAACCTGGCCGTAATCGACGACCAGGATGAGAACAGTAAGCTCAACGCTTATTTAGATAGGAATGATGAATTCCGTGTTTCCATCCTCCTCCTCCTCCTCTTCTTCAGACTTTGTGACCAGCTACTTGAAGGACCTTCGGCACCAGACCTGGATCGGCCTGTCGGACCTCCACGAGTTGAACCAGTACGCCTGGAGCGACGGCGCCAGCCCCGTTCTCTACACCAACTGGAACGACGGGGAGCCCAACAACGCAGGCGGAGCGGTAGGCGGCGTCACGGAGGGAAGCGTCTGTTTACCTTAAGACGACGACTCTGATGTTGTTGCTCCTCCTCCTCCTCCTCCTCCTCGCAGGAACGCTGCGTGACCATCACCCACAACATCCTGGCCAGTGGCAAGTGGAACGACGACGCCTGCGGGAAGAACCACAGCTTCGTCTGCTCCAAGAAGAAATGTCAGTCGACACTGCGGCGCTGAAATCAGCATCTGGTGGCGAGAAGAGCTGAGAACTGTTGTGTTTGTCCACCACAGCGAGCAGCCTGAAGCCGCCTCCCCCCACCCAGAGCCCCTGCCCCCCCGACTACGTGTCCTGGTACCAGAACTGCTACAAGCTGGTGACGGAGGCGGCGAGCTGGGAGGCGGCGCTGAGCGCCTGCAGGCGGCAGCAGAAGGGAAACCTGCTGAGCATCGACAGCAGCTACGAGCAGGCCTTCGTGTCGGGAGTCGTCCTGCAGGGGAAACACGAAGCCTGGATGGGACTCAGGCGCCAGGTGGCGTGGAAACACCGTCCACTTTTTACATTTAGTTGTAGTGGCTCACGTCTTTAGAACACCGTGTGACGGATTACATGACAAACTGCTTTATGTTTTACTGGAGGGAAAGAGAAAGCAGAAGAGTGAGGCCCCGTCGGAACGACAAAACTTTCATAGAGGAACCGTCAGATTGTTAAACCGAAATAAACATTTGATCATATTACCAGCTTATTTACACACCGGTCATTTTCAAAAGGGCTTTTAAGAAAAGAACTAAAATGGGGAAAATAGCTAAAACCACTAACAAACAAACAAAACCAGGAAATGACCAGAATTACTAAAAGTAAAAAAATAAATAAAAAATTAAGAGCCAAAAAGAAACGGCTAAAATCTGGCGTGCAAACTGTTTAGGATGGAAACCTTTTCTTCTCCCATTCCAACTTCATGAATGCAAATCTTTGTACTTATATCAAAACTATACCTGAAACTTTGAAGGATAAACTTTTTGCAGCTCCACTTGTTTCATTGGAAAGTGAGAAACGACTCTTCAGGTCATAAAGGTTCCAGACCTCTAGAACGTCTGTTCTCCCATTACAAAAACAACCAACAGCACCCTCTAGTGGACCAACCTGAAAACTACATCATGTTCAGCCTTTCATTTCCAGTCTTATTGATTTCTGCCATCAAATCCAGTATCTCATGTCTCCAGTCTTGATCCTGACGCTGGTCTGTTGCAGGACGACGGCGCCTACAAGTGGTCAGACGGCTGGCCGGTGTTTTTCACGCAGTGGGGGCCCGGAGAGCCGAGCAACGCCAAGGACGAGGGCTGCGTGAGCATGCACGCCGCCTTCCCCTTCCACGGGACCTGGAACGACACCAACTGCAACGTGGAGAAATCCTACATCTGCAAGATCTCCTACGGTACCAACCAGCAAGCTCCTATTTCTTCTATTAACGGCTGGAATTTATTATTTAATCATCAAGAATCAACATTTTCCTAAATAAAATATTTTATTTTGAAAGCAGATTTCTAAGTTAAGTATGAAAATGTATACAAACAAATGTATATCAAATAAAATAGAAAATAGAATAAACTTACAATATTGCAGAATATTAATTCAGACCTCAGGAACAATGTAGTGAAAAAGAAGGTGTAACTTGTACTGAGTTGTACCACTCCTGTTCAGTTTGTACTCGACTACAACATGCTGGAAAACCCAAAGAGACGTCCAAAATACTTTACACAGAAATGTAATCTTAGTTAAAAATACACATTCAAAAATCATTTCCCTGAAAAATAAAATATAGAAAATTATAAATTTCAACCCTCCTTCACACGACAACGTTTCAAATGAAAACGGTGTAGTTACCATGCCGGGCCACGAGGTGGCGCTGTCATTTCTGTAAGGAAGTCCCACACACACAATAAGCTACAAACATTACGGTGACTGTCGAGGAGCAGTGGCGTCCAGAAAAGTTGCTTTTTCCTCCGTTTTCATGGAGATGAACCGTTTCAGTGACTCGTAGAAATGTAAACGGCGCTTTAAGGGATGAATCGAGAATTTTCTGTTATTTCCTACAAACATGAGGTGAAAAGTTTTGAAGATTTATTGTTCTTCGGAGCGGCTCGGTACCGACCGACGACATTAAAAGAAGCCAAGTTTAAAATGAGTGACATGCATGTGAAGGTTGAACGGTTTGGTCGGAGGAGATCCTGAAGGGCTTCGATCTGTGTGATGTTTCAGATAATCCGCCGCCAACCCCGCCTCCCGGCGACGGGAAGTGTCTGCCCGGTTTCCTGCCGTACGGCCGCCACTGCTACTTGGTGTACGACGGCAAGAAGGGTTTCTCTTGGCCCGACGCCGAGCACCACTGCCAGGAAGCTCACACCGAGCTGGCGTCCTTCCACAGCCGGGCGGAGGTGGAGTTCGTCAGGAACCTCAACCACACCAAGTACCACCACCTGTGGATCGGCCTGACCAGGGACAGGAACTGTGAGTTCAGACAGGCGAGACGCGTTCGGCGGTAGAAGAAGAAGTGTGAGGGACGCTGCCGTTTGTCATTTCAGTCGGATGGGGATGGACGGACAAGACGGCGGTGGGCTTCGTCAACTGGGCCGCCGGCGAGCCCAACGCAGCGTTCCACCCCGGGGAAGTGGCGGCGGAGAACTGCGTGGAGATGTACCACGACGGGTACTGGAACGACAACAACTGCCTGGAGAAGAGGAGCTTCGTCTGCCGCCATCGGCAGTGTGAGGACCGAGCGCCGCCGGCCTGCAGCTTCAATCGTCCTCCATCCTGGACAAACACGAGACTCATGGATTCTTTGTGTTGAACTTCCAGATTATCACACAGACGAGAACAAAGATCCCGTTTATCCCACCGATGATCCCGGCGGCGCCGACGGCGGTAAGCAACACAGTGCAAACAGCGTTCCTCACTTTTTCTATCACACGTTGTAAAACTTGTCTCATCCTGGACATTGGCTGGGACACGTCTCATCCTGGACATTGGCTGGGACATGTCCCATCCAGGACATTGGCTGGGACACGTCTCATCCTGGACATTGGCTGGGACATGTCTCATCCTGGACATTGGCTGGGACACGTCCCATCCTGGACATTGGCTGGGACACGTCCCATCCTGGACATTGGCTGGGACACGTCTCAATTCAACTGAATTCTAATTCTTTATGTTCGTTCAAAACTCCACATGCTGGTGTCCTCACCTCACCAACGTTTAGGGAGGGTTAACCTGCACGTGCAAGTGTTAGGAACCATAATTAAGGCTTTTCCACCAAAAAGAACCAGGTTCTAGTGCAGGTTCTAGTTCAGGTTCTAGTTCAGGTCTTAATGAGCAGCTCCAAAGAAGCGGTTGTGTTTCCATGGTCAGGGAGCCAGTAGAACCACGTCATCACATCACTGGTTCCACCAACGTAGCGCCGGCAGGATCCAGGAACCAGGAGACCGACTGTCCCAGTGGTTTGGTCCGGGTCCATCTAGTCTGACCAGAACCTCGATGAAGACATTGAGTCTCCTCGTCGCTCTATTGGTGGTTCTTGGACATTCCATAGTGACTTTCTGCTGCTTTCACTTTATTTCTGGACGTGTCTGAATCAAAAGCTTCAACATGGAGGAATGGAGGTGTAGAATGATAGAACGCTGCTCTGCAGCCGTTTCCATGGTAACCGAGGTAAACACTCTGATTAAAGTTCTCTTTCACATGAAGACATTAAAAGGCTCATTTTAGCTCTAAACACTCCAACTTTCATTTACAGTAGTTTGTAGTTTGTTTAGTAGTTCCTGAGGAACCAGAATGGCTGATAGGCCAGGGCTTTGGTGGTGAAAGACAAAGAACAGGTGCTGAGTCTGGACCTGGACCTGGACCAGAACCAGAACCAGAACCTGCTTCTGTCTGGAGGGAAGGCCTGCAGTAACAATCGTAGGAACTCAGGAATTCCTTCAGAGACGGTTCCTAGCATTAGCAGAACGTTACTGGGATGTTTATCTTCTTTATGAATCAACACTTTGTCCAGTTCTTTGAATAAATTAAAAAAAGAGCTGAAGTTTCCTGCTCCGACCCCAGGGCTGCTCGCTGGCGCCATCATCGGGGCCGTCCTCTTCGTGTGCCTCATCGGAGGACTTCTCTTCTACGCCATCAGAGTTCGCGGCTACAAACTGAGCGGCTTCAGCCTCCCGCCGAGGAGAACCACCGTGGACGTGGTGAGTTCCACACAACTTCACACTGAGGCTTTCAGTCCACCAGGGAAATGCTGAGTCGTGTCGTTTCCTTCGTTGCAGCCTGCGTTCAACAACCCAAACTTCGGAGAGTCGGACACGTAAATCACCGTCGGGTTTTGTACAGGACAGCGACCTCGACACCTTTAATCCAAATCACCAATGAAACCGTGACGTTTTGAACAGTGTTGTTTATATTGTATTACACAGATAAAACTAGTATTAAAGGTGTTTTTCAACGATTATTTGCTAAAAACTCATTTTGATGGAGCGTTTTTACATGTTTAGCAACGTTTCCAGTTTAAAGTAACTGCAGCCATCGTCCAATCATGAAACGTTTCTGGAATAATAAATGAGACCAAACACAAATGTAGTTTCCAGTGTTTATTAACATTTTCCTTTTTCACATTTCTCACAAAAAGACTGGAACCAGCATCGCTCTGAACACTTTTCCCAGTAAATCATTATTTGTGCAGAAGAATTACAAAATGAGGGAAGGAACCAGAAGAATCCGGCTGCTTGAGAGTCAAATGTCACATTTTGCAGTTTCCCGCCAATAATAAAGAATAAATCAAGGAGAGACCGACCGCATCATCAGTGTGAGAAAAGAAAGAGAGGAACGGTTAACGGTTCCTCATTAAGCCCTTTTATTTGACTTTAGTGCTCAAACACCAACTGAAGAGAACGAATGACATCATTTCATTTCCTCGACATTCTCGTCTAACAAAACACTTTATTGCTTCGAGCCAAACTGAACGTAAACAAAAGTGGGACGACGCAGTCCTGCGGCTCGTCACACCTTCTTCTGTGCAGCAAATCAAGGAAACACCAGGGGGCGCCAATGTGACAAAAGGAAATTCATTCAGCTTCCTGCTGGAACTTAAAGCGACACGGTGGCAGACTGACCAACGGGAAACTGAAACATCGATGAATTTAACTGAGGGGAACTCCTTTGTTTCCATCTAACGGTCACGTCACTGAACGATTCCACAAACATCGTCAAAGTTCACCTTCGTAGTTCTTCTCAGGAAGGAAACATGTCGGCTTTACAGGCGACCAGAAACCGAAGCTTCACTTTCTTTAAGTAGCTGAAGCTCAAAGTGAAGCGACTAGAATGTTTCATGACGACAATCTGACTTTTAGTGACGCAAAACAAATCTGGAGGAGCGCCGAGAGTCCGTCCTGAAGCAGTTTGAGCCAATCGGATCACTGAATCATCCTCCTTCTTTTTCTAAAGGGTTTTGTACTTTTCAGATCTGGAGCCAGTTTCTAATTCAATATACAACCTTTAACTTTAACGACGTCGGAGAACCAGAACGAGGAACCATTAGAGGAACGTTTAGAGGAACCATTAGAGGAACCATTAGAGGAACCTTTAGAGGAACCATTAGAGGAACCATTAGAGGAACCTTTAGAGGAACCATTAGAGGAACCATTAGAGGAACCTTTAGAGGAACCATTAGAGGAACCATTAGAGGAACCATTAGAGGAACCATTAGAGGAACCTTTAGAGGAACCTTTAGAGGAACCAGAAACTTCTCGAGTTCCAATCATCCCCTTGGAACCAAAAGAGCCGCCAGCGAACAGGAACCCTCAGATTCCTGTTCTGAACACGAGGAGAGAATCGTTCTGATCTTTGATTGTTCCTCACAGTTTGAGACTATTTCCATCATTTGACTTCAACTTTGTCTTTTTTTTTTTTTTTTTTACAAGAAGCATAATTTAGTCTGAGAACAGCTTTTAGAAACATAAAAAAAAAGTCTGATCTGGTAACGGCTTGAAATTCATGATAGAAATGTTCCTCATTTTCTGGCACTTTGGTAAATAATTCAGCAACATAAATAGATTTTTCCCTAAATAGTTCAGATTATTCAGCAGCAAATTAAATCAACGAGGGACAAAAACGCTTCAATTAGCATGAGATGCTTCCAGAGGAACCAGATGTAAAGAACTGAAATCTTTTCCCCAGAGAAGAAGAGAGAAACGTTGGCGGTATTAAATATCTATTTACAAAAGTGTTGAGGAGAGGACGCGTCCTTCTAAAGTCCTGGTCTTCCTGATTGTTGTTCAGTCCTGATGTTTGACATCAAATCTCGTCCGGGTTCATTTGTGCAAATCAATCACGTAGTGAAGTGATGGTCCCAGCTGCCAGAGGCATTGTGGGTAATCTGATGTGTAACAAGGAGCCACAGCGGGCGAGTCCGAGGCGAAGACACGTCCAGAGTCGTACCTCAGACCTTCAGGCTGGTCAGACGCAGCCAGTGGACGGCCTGCCGGGTGTAACGCACCAGAGAGCCCAGTCCTGCAGAGAGACTCAGTGGACCCAGGACCGTGTCCAGCTCCGATAGCAGACCTGCAACACACACACACACACACACACACACACACAACCACACACACACACACACACACACACACACACACACACACACACACACACACACACACACACACACACACACACACACACACACACACACACACACACACACACACACACACACACACACACACACACACACACACACACACACACACACACACACACACACACACACACACACACACACACACACACACACACACACACACACACACACACACACACACACACACACACACACACACACACACACACACACACACACACACACACACACACACACACACACACACACACACACACACACACACACACATCAATAAAAGCGATCGGAGGCATGTTGGTTCAGACCAAATATAAAATTGATGTGGTGCCTGTTGTGCATGATGAAAATAACCAACATAATAACAATACTAACAAAAATACTACTAATACTACTACTAATAACCACCACAGATAAACTGGAGGTGTGTGGACAGAATGTCCCTTGGCAGTAGTGAAACCTGGACAGCAGGTCCTCACCGCTGCCGCCCTCAGCCAGCTCCTCCGCCTGCTCCCACAGGGCGTGAGCGCTCAGCACCAAGGTGGTGATGTTGATGTAGCTGAAGGCCACTTGCTCGATAGCCTGAGGAACGACCACGGCGGCCCCGGCGTGGAGCGGAGACGGCGTGCCGGGGGACGGCTGGTCGGCGAGCCTGCAGGACGGAGACATGAAACCTGGTCACGTTGATCCAGAGACAGAACGCTGAGGACGATGTGATGAAGGCAGACGACTCACTTGGCAGGATTGTGTGTCGCCTGAGCAGAAGTCTAATAAAGAGAGAAAAGGAGCTGAACAAGCTGACGGCAGCAGAGAACTTCTTCTGAGGACGTCTGGACGACTTACATTAAAGTGATCTGTGAGTATCTTTGAATACTTCAGTGCAGTTTTGTGTTTGTGGCGGAACATGGCCATCTGCAGCAGGGACTGGCACTTCAGACTGCAGGACAAGCGTTACACAACAATCACAACAACAACAATCACAACAACAACAACAACAATCACAACAACAACAATCACAACAACAACAACAACAACAATCCTTCAGTTTGGAAGGAAAAAGACACAAACAACTGCAAACATGTGAAAAAATACTAACCCAGTGATTCGTTCTGCAAAGTTGCTGCTTCTATTTCTGAACAAATACGACTTTGTAATAATCCAAATGTAATAATTACAAATGTAATTTGATTACTAACGGTGTGTATTTATTCAGAGTAAATGTTTCAGCTTTACCACTTATTGGTCATTTCTTCATTATGTTAAAGAAAACTACAGGAAGTTAAACATCTGCTAATCACGATTCTAGGAATTTTCCTTGTAGATCATATTTAAAGTACTTTTTAAATACCCAGTAACTTTACTGTGGAAGTGAAGCACTCGGAGCTAAAGCATGTTAAAACTGTTCGGCACTTTCTGATGAAATGTCGAGAAAGAAGTTGGTATCTTAGTTATTTTACAGTTTTGGAAATGGCGTCATGTGACTGCAAAAAAACGCCAAAATAAAAGTGTTTCGACTTGAACGGTGAAAACGACAGACTGAAGTGAGCTGATGGAGAAAAAAACTCAAGTTCTCCAGTGAAAAGATGAAAACGCTGCAGCGCTTCTCACCATAAAGCCAAAAAGTCCTTTTCTGAGGGTGAAGAGGACGAATCCAGCGAGTTCTTCAGCTTCAACACGAACCTGCAGGAGGGAGAGGTTGAGCTGGTGGATGAACGGCGGCTCCGCCGGCGCTCGGATCTCAGGATTCTTACTTGAGGAGCTCCAGCGTCTCTGCGAACATGGTGTAGGAAGACATGGAGATCTGCGGATCCTTCTCCATGGCGATGGCGCTCTCCACGAAGAACATGGCCGCATCCAGGTAACTGAAGGCTTTACTGAGCTTATCTGACTGCAGAGCAGGAAAACCAGCGGCCGGGAGTCAGTCTGCAGTACTTTAATCACACAAACAAGAAAACAGGAACTCTACCTCTGCATCTGCTTTGTGCTTCAGTCTCTTGGCCTCCTTGATGTAATGCTTCACTGGGTACAGCCTGCAGGACAACAACAACAAGAGCAGGTCCAACAATAGAGAATAAGTCACAGCTCATATAGAAAGTACAGAGCCCCAGATATGACATATCAAATACTACTTTTTTGTGGGCAGAAATGTTTATGTTGTGACTTTAAATGAATATTTTCTCACACAAATTAAATTAGTAGTTATAGCCACAAAATACTAATCTGACTCCACAAAATATTAATGTGGCCACAATTTAAAGTTTTATTTCAGATTTGCTATTTGGGGCTCTGAAGAGCTTCATCCTGAAGTTAGACCAATTAACTCTTAGATCCTCCTCACTGAAGACATAAATTATGTCTCATTTCCTGGTGACTTCCTGACATAGTTTTAGGCAGCGAGCCGTCCGGCCGTCCGGCCGTCCAGCCGTCCGGCCGTCCAGCAGACGGTCACTGTTCAGAGAAGACGGACGAAAAAATAGTGGCCGTGTTTCTCAAAGCCTCTAAAATATATTTAATGTCCATCACTACTTGTCTAATTCTGTCTAAATTCATATTTTTTCACCAAAATATAGTGAGTTATCGGCTCAAGACTGTTTTGTATTTCGCCCAGTAAGGAGCAATGTGATTGGTCGGTTGATACCATGTGGTCTACGTGTTTAGAAAGGCAGCCTCTGATTTGTTCATAATTCTCTGACTCAGCATTTGAATGCATCACGATGAGTCAGAGAGGAGGAATTTAGAGGAATTCTATGTGCAGAATATCTATAGACCTATGATCAATCTATTTTTTCTGAATGTTGACAGGATAACTTCACATCATTCATGTTTCACTGAAGAATCAAAGATTCTTTCTGTAAAAATGTTGAATTTGATCTAAGTCTTGACGATCCTGCTGGTTCCCTCTCCAGTTTAATTCAGTGTGACTGTGACGTTCTAAAGTGTTGGACGGAGCTACAGGAGGCCTGCAGAGAACCAAGAAGTTCTAATGTTCTATTAAATACTAATGAGAGGAGAAGAGGAACTAGTTCACTGTTCAGAGTCTCCAGCTGCTCAGGCCAGGCTGCAGGGGGGGGGGGGGGGGGGGGGGCAACGTGGAACTACAGGGGGAAGAAACAAGGACATGTAGAGGTACAGGCAGAGGTACAGGTAGAGGTACAGGTAGAGGTAGAAGTAGAGGTAGAGGCAGAGGTACAGGTAGAGGTAGAAGTAGAGGTAGAGGCAGAGGTACAGGTAGAGGCAGAGGTACAGGTAGAGGTAGAAGTAGAGGTAGAGGCAGAGGTACAGGTAGAGGTAGAAGTAGAGGTAGAGGCAGAGGCAGAGGTACAGGTAGAGGCAGAGGTACAGGTAGAGGTAGAGGCAGAGGTACAGGTAGAGGCAGAGGTACAGGTACAGGTACAGGTAGAGGTACAGGTAGAGGTAGAGGTAGAGGTGAAAACCATCACCAATGAAAAGAAGCCATTACCTTAAAAGAAAAAAAACCAACTGTTTAACAAAAGGAGAGTATTTTAGAAACGTCAGCAAAAATGGAGAAAATGAAATATATTACTGTTAAGAAGTAAAATCTACAAAATGTCACAATATAGTATTTATATCCAGAATGTATTAGAATGAACCAGTTGAGGTCTTTATCATCTATCTTTTGGTTTTTTTAATAAACATGTATTTTAAGTGAAGCAGAGTAAAGCTTAGTACCAGAAGTTACTACCATCTGAGCATCGATCAGTACAAAGAGAAAAACCTTTATGTTGATGGTCAAGCAGGTGTTTGCCTCACCTGTCCTCTGACCTGAGCAGCGGCCGGTTGGTCAGAGCGTGGCCGACGGGCTGAGACGGCGACGGGGCTGCGACGCTTCTCTTGGGAGGCTTGAGCTGAGATTACAAAGCTCAATGCTGATGCTGCTCCGGACCAATGAAAAGGTGTGAATGAGCAGTAGGAGGTCAGAGGTTACCTTTTCACCTGGTGGATGCTCTTTGTGCTTCTCACTCTTCTTCGGTTTGCTGGACGCCCTGCTGGACGCCACACTTCTCCCCGAGCTGCTTCGATGGAACTTGGGGTCCTGAGCTTTGCTCTTGAGGGGGGCAGGCTGCTGGGGGGGTTTCTTCACCTTCTTTTTCACCACAGCCTCTGCTGGTTTGTTGGAAATTCTGAGAAGGAAGAAGAAGCAGAGCGCTTCCATGAGGTAGAAATTTGATTTGAAAGCAAAATGGACTGATGTAAGAGACCTACTCTGGTTTCCTAGAAACAAGTAATGAGGTATGATTGTTCTCCAGCTTCTGCTTCTTCCTGGGGATGGAGGAATCTTCTCCATCAACCTAGAAGTAGAAAAACCACATATGAAAACAAACGCAGGAGATGTTTACGTCCGTGTCTGTGAGCCACAACAGGATTTCTCACATTTGGCATTTTATGCTTTTTGCTGCTTTTGGTGTGTTTGTGTTTTGCAGAGATGGCCCCGCCCCCTCGGCCTCGCTCTCCCACTGCCGCTGACGTCCTCACAGTGCTGGGAATCCCCTGAGGAGTGCTAGTGGGGGTCTGCGGGACTCTGGAGAGCAGGCTCAGGTTGATCTTCACCAGCAGAGACAGAGGAGGCCTGCTGAGACCCTGGCCATGGCTGGCTGTGTGCCCGGGAGCCTTTAAGTGCTTGTCGGTGGTTTTACGAGGCTTCCTGGTCTCAGCTTTGGATTTGCTGCGAGTTAGAGTGTGTGGGGGAGCCAGAGCTGGCGGCCTGGGCTGAGCAGGACTTTGGGTGGAGCAGGAGCAGCGGTTTGGATGTCGGACGCCACATGATGGACACTGAGGAGGCAGAAGCAGCGAGGCCTCTGGTTCACTCGGAGCTGCAGCTTTCTGTCCCTTCAGCAAAGTGTTTTTAGTCCTTTTCAGCTCTGTCAGAGTCGCAGCTTTGTCCCTGATGTTCTCACCATGTCCAGCTTTCGTCTTTACCTTGGGTTTGTCTGTGAAACATGAGTCTTTTGTTTGAGTGGTTGCAGCAGCCTCAGACTTCACAATACGATCTGGGCGACCTGCTTTAGTGCTGTTTGACAGTTTCCTGGAGCTGCTGCCTCCATTCACGTCAGCAGAGACGGGCTTCTGGCGACTGTGCCGACAGCGTTTGTCCTGAGGCGTCTCACTGCGTTGCTGGGGGATGGAAACGTGAGGCCTGGACGTCCCGGTGGGGCCGATGGCCTCGACACCAGAGTGCTTGGAGCTTTGAGTGTGCGGCAGCTGTTTGAGAGCCGGGCCTTCTGCACTGGAGCGCTGCTGGCTGGACCGGATCCAGTTCCCCAGCTGCCAGTCAGCGGGGCCCAGCGCCGGCCCGGCATCCGCCTAGAAAAACACACAAACATGAAGGCTTCGCATGACGACAACACTCATGGACATGATTTATTCTGCAACACGGGGGCAGCACCCTACGTGAGATTGATCTGAGGGTTGGAGCTCCTCCCCAGGGTTTTCACTCTCCCACTCTGAGCCGGAGCTGCTGCCTGAGTCGCTGGAGCTGCTCGTCTCCCTGCCACTGGAATGTTCTGCTTCACATGAACTGACACACACACACACACACACACACACACACACACACACACACACACACACACACACACACACACACACACACACACACACACACACACACACACACACACACACACACACACACACACACACACACACACACACACACACACACACACACACACACACACACACACACACACACACACACACACACACACACACACACACACACACACACACACACACACACACACACACACACACACACACACACACACACAGTTATGGGTCGGGACACACAACCAGCAGCGCTGCTTTGTAGTGACGAACATGTGTGACGTTTGAGCTTCAGTCCGTCTCCTGCCTTGCTGGTTTCACTCCTCTTGCTCCGGTTGCGCCTGCTCCTCCCACAACACCTTTTCTCAGGTTGTGGTTGCCATGACTGGCAGATGCAGCAGAGCACTAATACAAACAGCTAACAAGCAGGTGCAGGTTCGATTCCCCATGTCAAACTGTCCACGAGCAAGACACTGAACCCCAAACCCTTCCTCCTGGATGGATAGTGCTCCTTATGTAGGAGCCACTTCTATTGGTGTTTAAAGGATTTCCCTCTGGGATTAATGAAGTATTTCTATTCTACTCTACTGGATCGATGCCATTCTTTTAAAATATGAGTCATCATTTATTTCACTTGTGGATTTAGGGCGTGTAACATTAGTCGTCAATGTGAACAGTAAGTCTAACAGAGTTGGAATGACATCAAGCAGCATTTGATTCTTTATCCACTTCATTAACCTCCGACACCAAAACTGAAGCTCGGCCACCTACTTTGAGGAAGGTTGTTGCTTGAGGTTGGATGAAATCGAAGAGGACGAGTCACGGTTTTCTGGAAACAAACAGAAAAAGCAAAGTGAGCCAAAACTGAGTTCCACACTGCGTTAGAGAAGAGACGGTCTAAACTCTGCAGCCAGTATCTAAATATTCCCTGAAGGACTGAACAGACTCCAGTTCCTGATGTTCCAGTCAGATGTTTCTCATAAAAGAAAACTACTGCAGTTTAACTGGAGGTTCAAGATGTAATGTCTTTATGCCAAACATCTACATCATCGGTTCTCAACCTAAAGCATGAGTGGAAAAGTCCTGTTGGAATAATCACATTACATTCACAAGAAATGTCATGAGATCACAAGACCTGTTGAGACAAACGTCACATGACACAAAATGATGAGTATTAAAAGCTGCATTGACTCAACAACTGACTGACCTCAGGCTGGACCTTAGAGGCGATGAGACGAGTGACGGATAAATCCAGAAAGTATAAACTTGATGTATTGAAGCTTTGTGACGAATGACTTTGTGCCTGAAGCGTTTAAAAACCTGGAGGCATTAAAATGCTTTACTTAACTAAATATATTAATAAATGAGAAATGCTGTGGAATGTTTTCTTTCAGCTGCTCTTGAAGACGAGGACACGGTTTCCTCGTCAGGTGTTAAAAATAGAATCAAAGAGAAGAGGAGGTTCTTCTCAGATCAGAATCCATCAGAACTGATAAATGTCACAACTCTCCTCCTTCACGTTTAGAGTTCATTTGCCAGGATTCACTCAGTATTTCCGAACGACGGCTGAGTTTTCTGTGACTCATAGTTTATTGGGTTTCTTCCCTTCTTACTCACTTTGTCCTGGACACGAGGAGACACGCTCTGCTTCCTGGAAAGACAAGAATCCCACTGGTCAGACGTGTGTTGGATTTACGTCAGTACATTTCTTCTTCTGTTCGCGCCGAAACTAATTCTGACTTTATTAACCAGCCGAGTGTGTAAATTGATCGTGAACAAGATTAGATGTGGTATTAGTGAGACATTCTAAAATGAGATATTTACAGTCCCCAACACGACTGGCTGTTTGGAAAGGTCACTGCAGATATGCACTAAAAACTTGGTCTCCCTGTGTCACATATAAAAATACACTTTCCTCTTCAGTCTTTTTCCATGACACATTTATAAATGTAAAGAAAATGGACACTTGATTTTTACAACTTGAGTTTTCTTTAAACCACTGCACTGCTTCTGTGTTAAATAATAATAATATAGGGTTAAATATTAAGTCCTCTGTGTGACTGCAAACAAGTGGTGAGGTAAAGTGTTAAAGCAACGCAGTGCAGGGAGCATGGAAGGAAGACAGAGGAGAGCTATTCCCAGCCTGGACCTCTCACCTTCACTGGGAACAGGAACTTGGAGGGTTCTCGGGTGTTCGGTGTGTGAAGAGCCGTCAGCAGAGGAGGCCATGACTCAGTCATTTCCTGTGAGCAGAAGCAGAATGAGATGAAGGAGCTTCGTCACAGAACAAGCTTCTCTCCAACAGGGACACCACCAGTCCAACTCTTGGACACACCTTCTCATTCAGTGGTTCCTTCTTCTTTTTTCATTGGAGATTCTCACTAAAGGCATCACAACATCTGGAATGATCTCACTTCAACTCCAGACATGTTTCACATTTTAGATTGCTCAAAGCAGCCACCCTTTGCTCAGTTGGAGTCTAAAGCCTCGGCCTTTTCACGGTGAGCTTCACGAGGTTTTCATGTCACGGCCGTGCCTTGAATGAGAAGGTGTGTCCAAACGTCCTCCTGCTGGTGGAGATGACACGACTCATTATGTGATTGTCTGGATAAAGGGGGTCCAAGCCACCATCTTGCAACTAAACATGTCCAAGTGACTTTCCAACAGGAAGGAATTTGATCCCATCTGGGATCTGCAGGTTTAACACGAGGCTGTTCACTGGGTTCCATGTGAGAAAGACGAAGAGATTTCATGTCATGATTTGCACCAAACGGACCGATTCCACTTCAAAAGTCGGTTTGACAGTCTGAATGTGGTTAAAACTGAAAGGCTGAGAGACGAACAAAACCCAGGACTGTCGCGTCAGAAGCTGCAGCTCCTTGTAGATATTAGATATTATTATAGCAGGGGTGTCCAACATAAGGGCCGAGGGACAAGACTCGCCTGTAAGAAGCTTCAATCTGGCCAAACCGCCAAGCAAAATGTAAAAAGTCCAGAGAAAACATTCCCTTTTCAAACAACTTTCTTAAGAGGAGCGGACACAACAGAACACCGAGACCCCAGCTGAGATCAGCATGAAAGCGTTCTACCTTGTCGAGTTGTAAAAACGTGCATGATGCAACAGGAGAAGTTTTTGGGACATTTCACTGTATTTTGCTCCAGAAAGCTTCATTAAATTTGGTTTTCTGTCAAGATTTTACTCATTTTCTGTTCTAATTCTTTGGCTTTTGCAAGAAGAGACATTTTCATGATGTATACTCTGCAAGACAACAAAGATTTATTTATTTATTTATGGAACTATTTCACCCGTCCGGCCTGCTCCAGATGAAACTGGGCTGTTTCTGGCCCCTGAACTAAAATGAGTTTTAAGCAAGAGAAGATTCCAACACATCAATCCAGCTTACACTGTGTTGCAAATATCATCCCAGAATCTGTCCAGCGTGTTTTTTATCATCTTTTGGTTCAATGTTAAAAATATGTGACAGCTAGAACTCAGTGAACTTTTCCATTTCCTTCGGTGCGGACCATTGAAGCACAATGAAGTGTGAACTCTGCTTCAGCCCGTCATCCTCAGGATGAAGACACAGAACCAGCAGCAGTGTTCAGAGACAAATGCATCAAATCAGTTTCACATAAAAAACACAAACTCCAGTCTGAAGCATCGACTTGGGTTTGATGCAAAGACGAGGACAAGCTGCTGTGAAGCCCAGAAGAGGCAAAGTTCAGAAACTGTTTAAGACTTTTTAATAATAATTAGTTACTCTGGAGACTAACGGTACAACACGGCACAAGAAAAGTTTCAAAGTTTGGAAACTCAAGGCAGTTGTGAGACGCACTGATAAGGAAAAAAGTGTTCAGCCAGGGCAGGAAGACATTTGAAGAAAACTAAAGAGACGGCATCTTATCAGTGGTGGAGGGGTGTTATGCAACTGGAGACATGGTTGCTATTTGACGACAGATCAATGAAAATGCAACAGGAGCCCAGTCAGAATATGTCAGACCACAATCTGTCCTGAGCAGAGTACACTTTGTACCCTGACAGTGTGACGTCCTCCTGCAGATCCTGCAGACCATTAACAGGCCCAGCTTTCCTTCACTTCATGTTCTTCTATCAGACCTGTGAAGAACTGCAGTGGCTGCTAGTGAGCAAGGCCACAGGTCCACACATTAGTTCTACTGAAAATGCTCAGAAAAGTTTCACCTATACACAGCAAAGTTTTGTTAATAAAGTTTTCTGTTTGTTTTTTTAAATGAAACCACCCACACATGCAGCAGAGACTAAAACACTAAAAACATTAACACTAGGAGAACAAACATGGACAGACAACCAAGATGGATTATTACAGTGACTGTCAAAATAAGAGAGTCCTGACGCCATCGAGGAAACTTTGTTCTGATTGGCTCTACTGAGCATGTGCAGAGGAACTAGTTACTACGGCTGTGGTGAGCATCCCATAGACACAGATGAACGCCTGGTTCCGTGCTGGACAGTGATGCAGCGTCGCCGCCATATTGGATGGGGCGTCTTGACTCCGGGGCACCAGAGTCAACAGGAGTTACGCAGAACGAGCAACTTGTCCAAGTTTTGTGTTTAAAAACTTAAAGAAGCTGAAGAGAGCCGACCAGTGGACCTTCCTCAACCTTCAACTGAACCTCAGCTTTATACAACATATCAAATCTAAATACGTCATCAGACTGTGAGCATCATGAGTCTGATCGGATTAAAATCTCTCCTTGTTTCTGCAACTCTTTTTTCATATACTCACGTTATAAATAAATAAGCTAACTTTTACCGACACACACACCAGTGGATTGTGAGCCGACACTGTGAATTGGCCCATGAAGGAAGGAAGGAAGGAAGGAAGGAAGGAAGGAAGGAAGGAAGGAAGGAAGGAAGGAAGGAAGGAAGGTTCCCCCCCCCCAAAAAAAACCCCACAGCAAGGCAGTAGTGGGAGCAACAATTGGTATTTTGGAATACTTTTTCATGAGTATTTGTTTTACGAGGAAAGGAAAAGGGCCAGTGTTCATTAAGAACTACAGTACCTACAGTATAAAGGAAAACACGAGGACCTGATAATGATGGTGTTTGACTAGAAGTTGAACAATTTCATTGCATTTCCAGGTTTTGCATCGCTAACAGGAGACAGGACTACTGGTCTGATGAATGGAATCATTTATATATATAAAAATACCTTTTATCCCCAAATCAGAACAATGTAGTGACCTAATAAAATCACTTCTGATGAAGAGAAGAACCGTTTTGAAACTTAGGGTAAGTTGTTTTTTAAGGTTAAAAGAGTAGACGCTATGAATGTTTGCTTAAGATAATTTATATTAATGATATAATAAAGATTATTTTCTATTGATAAGTGTGTTTTAGTTGTGAAATGTATTAAGGTCAGTATGTTTTGCAGTTCTGTTGACAGAACATGTCAAAGATAATTATCTTTACGTTGCTTCAAATTCGGAGGAAAACTAATAACCACTTCTATTGCTTTGAATTAAAAGTGTATCAACGACGTAATGAGCTGGACTTACCCTTAAGATGTCCTCCACACACTGTGCTTCATCTGCTCGGGGCTATTGAGAGGTACAGAAAGAGTTTGATTAACTTCTGAATGTACAATGTGTGCAGATATAGAAAATGAAGCCAAATACAGAGTGAACAATCTGTAAATCTGTCTTCTGCATCTCCGATCACTCATTCCACGTTGTGCAATGCAACAATACCAGAACCCCTCGGAGGCACATCTGTCGCCAGCTGTGATGCAAAAGCTGCTGCTCATCATAAAGTTTGGAAATCTTCACATGGCAGAAATGTGTAAAACTCCTTCAAGCCATAAAAACCTCAAATACTGAGGACATTCAACAATGTCAAACTATTGTTTTTTCTTATAAAAAAGGAAAAAACACAGAACACTACAGTTTCTTCAGGAAACCTAGAGAAGTGATGCAATTCCCCGTATCAGGCAGCAACGCAGGTAAACTGCAGCATGAGGTAAATACTGCGTCAGACGCCAGGAGAGTTTGTTTTCAGGCCTCTGAGGTTTTCCTCCTGAATGGACAGTGTTTGAGATAATGTCAGACTGAATGGGCCTCCGGAGCCGTGATGTAAGCTGGTGACAAAGATCATTCTTTGTTCTGCAGAGCCTGGAGGTGCGTTTATCAGAGGCAGCAGGTACACACCTGAGTGAGACGTGAGACGTGAGACGTGAGACGTGAGACGTGAGACGTGAGACGACGTGCTCAAACACCTGCCACATCCAGACTGAAGATTCCTCAACGCTGCCCTTTCTGGATTACATTTTCATGATTTGTTGAAATGTTTTGCAGTTAGAATCCATATTGATCAGTCATAACATGCCTGTGCCAGATGAAGGACGAGTAACTGGGCGCCCGTTTCCATGGCAACGATTCCAAGTGAAAACGCCAAACTTCCGTTGCATTTTGGGGGTCCACTTCCACGATAGCGGTGCTCGGAGCCATTTCATATTGAAAACAACCATTTGGAAACAGCTCCCAAGGTGGAACTTTTTGAAAGTGCTCAGACTCAGTCTGTGTGTGAGACGGGCGAAAACGACACTATCTGGAACCCTCGTCTCTTTATAAATGGCAGAACCACGGCCACTGTGCATCAAGGTCATAAACACTTCTGCACATGTTAGAGTAGCTGGACAAACAGAACCATGTTTCCTCCTCATAGTCCACATTCTCCTGGGACTTCCTGGTACTTTTATTTTGACAGTCACCGTAATAACAATCCAACTTGGTGGTCTGTCCACTAGAATGTCCGTGTTTATGTTTAGAGCTCATTGTTCTCTGCTCTGTGTGTGTGTGTGTGTCTGTGTGTGTGTGTGCGCTTTCAGTACTAAAACTAACAACAGCACCTACTAGTGTCACGAGATGAAAACTACATGGTTTTCAGTCTTTCTCCAGACTTTGTTTTCAAACCGTTGCAGTGTCGATATGAAGCTTTTCTGACACGACTTTGAAAAAACAATGTGTTTTCACATTTCACGCTGTGGAGGAGTTTGTAGAGGCTTCGGTAAAAGACTTATTATTCTTATAATCCCAGAAATGCCATGTTAGGACCTACGACGACCAACATCCAAGATGTGTTGCATGAGAAACAAGCGCTACACCCAAACAGCTTTCTGATTGGATTGCAGGTTAGACGCGTTCACAATACATTTATGTGTGGAGAGAGGTTTGGAAAACAATGTTCCAGTTGTTGGTTGGCTCCAGTGAGTCATCGTCTGCACCGCTGACATGCAGGATAACTTTGATTTATGTCGTAGCAGGAGAGCCTCACTCAGTGGGGGGTGACACCAGGCATTCAGACCAACACTGTATGGAACAAAAATCTATTTTTCACAGTGGAGCAGGAAGCAAACTAAACAAATCAAGAGGAAGATAAAGAGTTCTCCAGTGTCACATGACAAGGAAAAGATCGGTCTTCACTCCACAGGTTATGGCTGAAGATACCGTATATATTGTTGTCAGGCTCTCTTTAAATGTACCACACACACACACACACACACACACACACACACACACACACACACACACACACACACACACACACACACACACACACACACACACACACACACACACACACACACACACACACACACACACACACACACACACACACACACACACACACACACACACACACACACACACACACACACACACACACACACACACACACACACACACACACACACACACACACACACACACACACACACACACACACACACACACACACACACACACACACACACACACACACACACACACACACACACCTATATATGACCTACTGCAAATGAGAAGCTTAACTCAGCAGTGAGCGACTGGTAGGAAATAGGAGAGTGAGTCAGTGGCAGGCCGTCCTGCTCTGGATCGGTCCCAGCAGTACGAACAGCAGCCTGGTGAGCTCTGCTGCAGGAAGGGAAGTGGGAGGAGCTGCAGGTGTATGTTTATGAGAGGCAGAGCAGATGAACAGAGTTTAACTGGAGTTCAGCCAAATGTCCCAAAACAAAGACTGTGTAGGACGTTCTCCAACGCCTGAACAGCCAAGCAGAAGTGATCAACAGTGAAGAATCTGCAGAGAACATCCCGAGATCAGCAGGTTAAACAATCCGCGTCGCTCGTGGGACAGAACGTGCAGGGCCGAGAAAAACAGAGCGATTCCACTCATCTTATCAGCTCGTCCAGTCACAGGAAGCCGCACATGAAACACTGGGATACATGCATCTAGTGCGTTTTGGGTGTTAATGTGAATAAATCTAATCTCCCTCTCACTTTAAAAGCCAGGGCAGTTTGGTACAATAATCAAATACAACTGAAAAGGCCAAACAGGACCGCAGCACCTGTATGTACCAGCATGACAGCTCAGCTCTGGAGTGCACAAGAAGTGCACTAGATCATTAACCAACACATTTCCAATCTCCTGAGCTGTTCCATGCATGTGGCTGACTCCACTGTGGATCGAGCTCGTTTAAATGTCTGAAGTCTCCAAAGCATGGCAGCAAAAAGAGACAAAGAAAGGCTGTTCATCATACAAACTATCGCAGATTTAAGAAAAAGTTAAACTATTGAGAAAGTGAATGATGTTAAATACTGTGCGACAGCAATGATCAGAGTTTTTAAGATCCACGGTGCCACGACTCGCCAAACTCGTTTGTGCAGCGAAGCAGAAGGTTGTGTAAACAGTGAACTGAAGCTTAGTGGTCAGGTCATGTATTTTTAGATGATCATGTGGCACGAGAGAGGGAATAAATGACAGAAAATAGTTTAGTTGGCTCATAAAATCATAAAAAAGTCACAATAGCAGCTCAGAGAGACGAAGTATTGATTTACGAGGCTTCATATCCTCCACATGATGAATGTAAGATGTAACAGAGAAAATACAGATCACTAAAACAAACTAAATATGGAATAAAATCCTTTTTCCTGACTGCTGTTAAGGTAAATAAATATCTATTTTAACAGCCGAGTTTTTACCTGAAACTTCCTGCAAACTAATTAAAATGAAAAAGATCGTTTGCTCACTTGAGTCGTGAATTTTATATTCAGTAAACGGGAGGCGCTGAAATATATTACATCATTACTTTATTGTTTTAAGTGACTGAAACTTTGTTGGAATTGTTTTTGTTTTTCTTGAAACCCAACGACAAGTTCTCCACATTGTGGGACGATAAAGTGTTTGGGGATCATTCTCAGACGAAGGGACAGCTGAGCCGTCTCGGCTTTAGACAGGCTGCAGTTTTGTCCGTCTTGGGAAGTGAGAGCAGCTCCTGGATGTTTTCATGATCATGTGACACAGAACGGCTGACCTGGTGTAGTCCAGGGTGTACGGCGATGCACCTCTCAGCATCTACGAGCCAGATTGCCTATTTTTCCTCTGGGATACTCGGCCTCTGATTGGCTAGTACTCTCTGCATTCACTGATCTGATTGGTTAATGTCTGTTCAGCATGAAGGCTGACGAGCCAATCAGAGAGAGAAGGGCGAGTCGTGACGAGGAAAATATTGCTAATCGATCAATTTTACCGTAATTATGTGACAATGAGCAAAATGTTCACTAAATAGTTTTACAAGCCACAGTTTTTAATAAATGGAGTTTCTGGGCCACTTTAACAGAAGACCAGGGGGCTGGTCCGGGGCCTTCTCTGCCCTGCCGGGATGGGGGGGGGGGGGCTCCCGGGAGTGCGGCGGGCTTCGCCGCCAGGGTTGGGGGGTCTCCCGGCCCGGGGGCCCTGCTCCGGCCGGTCTCAGCTTGGCGGCTTGGGTCGGGGCCTGGGGCCCTGAGCCCTCTATCCTTCTCTTGTGGGCTCTCTGCCTGGGGGGGGGGGGCTCTCTGAGGTGGTTCTCTGGGGCCTCGGGCCCCGGGGTGTCGCTACAGGCCCCCCCACAACAGTTCCAACCACACACACACACACACACACACGTCTAGATAGAGCTGCTCAGGCTGGTTTAATCTAATAACAGTTGGAAAGTATTTGGATCAGTGTGAGAACTGCAAATAATATATGTAGCACCAACAAGGGTATCACTCCCAATCTAAGATGAACTCACCTCCAAAGGTTGTGGCTTTGTGGCTTTGCTCAGGTCAGATTTGTTGATCAGCTCTGCGACGGGTAGATAAGGCTCTGGTGACGGCTTCAGCTCCGGTGACTCGCTGGTGACCTGGTCCTGACCGTCCATGGGTCGCACGTAGGCTGTGGGCTTCTGGGTCATGATGACGCAGGGCTGTTTGGACGACAGGGGTGGAGGGAAGGTCTGCGAGGGTAGCGTGCCTGCTTTGTTGGTTTGAGACACAGCGAGGTCTTTGGGGGACTGTTTCATGTTTTGCGTGGAGACATCCACGGTGCCGAGGGACTCGGCGGGGAGATCTTCGGACCGTTGGAGCTTCTGCCCTTCAAAGGGTTCCTCAGCATCTATGTCAGTGGCTTTCTGGTCACTGGAATGTGAGGGGGGTGGCGGCTTAGCGTCGGGAGAAGGAGAAGACATTTCCATGAGAGCTGAAGGGAGTTCACTCGTCTTCAGTTGGGCTGAGGGGCAGAGCTCACTACTCTGACTGTGGTTCAGAGAAGACGTGCAGTTAGTGGAGGATTGTCCATCATGTTTAGGAGAAGAGGCGGCGCTCAACACCTTTGCAGGCTGAGAAGAGAAAGTGACTGTAGAAGGTCCTGTCTGGCTCTCAGTGGGCGAGTGGCTGTGGAATGGGGGCTTGGTTGATTTATCAGAGTTTGGCGGACGCTGATCGGACTGTGAAAAGGTGACATAAGCAGGAATGGGTAGACCCTCAACGGACAAGGGACCGGGACTGTCCACATCTTCATAAGTGCCTAACATCCTCCTGATCCGGTTGGACAGTTCATCTCCTTTGTATATCTAGAGAAAAAGAACAAAAAAAGGAAAACTTGTCAACAGAGGACTGAAATGTTGAAACCATAACTACACTGGGTGAAATGGCTCCAGGTCCTGGTTGCATTTTGTCCCCAAATAGACAGCGTACAGCTTTGTTTACCTTAAGAAGAAGGTAAACAAAGAACCTTCTTCTTTGTTTATTTTTGATATTGTAAATTGTATAGTTGATATACAAATCCACCAGACAGACGTTTCTATTTTTTGGGTTATCTGAACTCGTTTTATTTCTTTTCTTACATTCTTTACACTCGTTCATGTGGAAGCCCACCGACTAACCAGGAGCTCAGAGGATGATGGAGGTGAAAAACAAGGAACAAACCATTTCCAACGTTGGTCTGAATTAATGTACATTATCAGACTTTTCCACCAGAATAGAAACATTCTGGAGAGGGTTGTTTGGAATCATTCAATTTATCACATAACATGTAAATTACAAGCAGCTCATGTAAACCCTCATTTTAATAAACCTGTTTGCACTCGTTGTCAATTCATGGTATTTTAAATAAAAATAAAACGTTGTTTCAGCCAAAGAGCTTATAATCTGGAAGATATGGTCAGAGGTGTCAAACCCATTTTAGTTCAGAATCCACATTCGGCTCAATTTCCTCTTCAGTTGGCCAGACCGATAAAACAGCACCATGATTTTCTTTGTTGTTTTGCAGAGTAGAGTACCCGTGATCAAAATGTCTATTTTCACAAAATTACAATGAGAAATGACTAAAATCTCAACATGAAGCCAGTTTGAATGAAACATCAAACAAAGGTTGACAGACTCGTGGCTTCGAGGCTGAAGCAGCATCACCGACATCTCAGCTCTCAGAGTTCTTCCTCTGAAGAAATTTGTTTAAAAAAAAGTGTTTTCTTTGAAATTTTTACCATTTGCTCAGTGGATTATGGATTATTATTATGGATTATTGGTATGGACAGACTGGGGGCTCTCACTGGCCCAAGGACCTTATGTTTGACCCCCCTGTGTTACTTCTCATGGTAAAATCTTAACATGTCTTTGTCACAATCAAAAAATAAAAACAGGCCATTTTTATTTTTAAAAGTTATTATAAATCAGCAGATTGAATCACGTTCTGTGGAGACATATTCCAGAAAGTGCAAACATTCACTCATATTCTTAAAGAAATAAAGCAAGGCTGTTTTTTGAAAGTTCCTGAGCAGGATCCAGACCACTACACAGCGTATTGTTGTACTCATGGTGAAGCCTTGCCCGGGGGGGGGGGGGGGGGGGGGGGGGGAGGACGACACCCTCCCATCACTGACCACAGTGGTTTGAAACAATCATGACGGACACGGTCAATTCTCTGAGCGCATCACTCCCTCTACGTGAGCCCGTAGAGGGAGTGACGTAGAGGGAGTGAGCCCTCTACGTGAGCCCGTAGAGGGAGTGACGTAGAGGGAGTGAGCCCTCTACGTGAGCCCGTACCTTGTATGGTTCCCCAAACACTGGAGAACTCTCTGGGCTGAATTCGCTGCTCTGGCTGGTTTCTTGGTTCCTCTGTTCCCACGCCTGAAGACGAAGACGGTTTCGTTCTTCATTCTGTACACTGCTGAAATCAGAGAAATACACGTGTTGAATCAAAAGGAGCACGAATGTAAAAGGCCTCTTACCATCTTACTAGTCTGCATGTCTCAATATTTAATGACGTTGCTGAGACGGCTCCTCATAGCGCAGCTGAAGAAACCAGTAAATGTAGGTTCTGCTAATTCATTGCTTCCTGCCTCAGACGGATCCACCAGAGGGGCAGTGGCAGAGTCTCATGGGAGGTAATCTACACAGCTGCTCTGTCTCGTCCCCGATGATCATTCAAACATCAAGGTACAATTACAGACCAAATATTTTGCTAATTGCAAATATAGCGTGCCTACTTCTGAGAACGGTACCGTAGAAAGACAGCAGTCCCACTGGGACCAGGTCCTGATCAACCCTCATCTATTTGCAGTGAGACCGGCACGCAATCTAGATTTTGACATTACACATTTGTCCTCCCAAAAATACGGGGCTGATGGTGCTCACTGACCGCCGCCCCAATGGGACGCGTCCATGGAAACAAGTGGAGCAGCACCGATCTGGGAGCGAGCCAATCAGAGCGCTCACTCACTAATACAGCAGAGACTCAGTCACAAGCATCAGGCAAACCCAGAGCTCCATGAGTGAGTGGTAGGAGAACCACACAGTAACCTGACAAGGCCACAGCTCTGCTCTGGCACATGGCACCACCAGAGGAAGTACTTCCTCCTCTTGCCAAGATGGGCATGTGTGGGCGGAGCCAGTCCAGCTCACACAGACACAGCAGATTCTGAATGTAGCTCCTATGATCCAAATATTCAAATGAGGAAAATCAAGGAGGAGCTAGAAACTTAGAATACTGAAGGTTTCTGGACCGACCAGACCAGGAGGAGGAGGAGAACAGGAGGAGGAGGAGGAGAACAGGAAGAGGAGAAGGAGGAGAACATGAGGAGGAGGAGAACAGGAGGAGGAGGAGGAGAACAGGAGGAGGAGGTGAACAGGAGGAGGAGGTGAACAGGAGGACAGGAGAACAGGAGGAGGAGGTGAACAGGAGGAGGAGGAGAACAGGAGGAGGAGGTGAACAGGAGGAGGAGGTGAACAGGAGGAGGAGGTGAACAGGAGGAGGAGGTGAACAGGAGGAGGAGGAGAACAGGAGGAGGAGGAGACCAGGAGGAGGAGGAGGAGACCAGGAGGAGGAGGAGGAGACCAGGAGGAGGAGACGAACATCTGGAGAACAGGAGAACTTTAATTCTTATTTATGCACAAATCATTACAGCTTTTGTACTTCTGTGTTTAATGTGTGAAGCAATGAGCATTTCAAGCTTCCAAAAGGTGCTGAGACAACATGCTGTCCAAAAGCCACCGTTCTATTGGTTCATATCCAAACGTTTCCAGGACAAAGGTCAAGATACTGACCAAATATACTGAGGTTGTGTGAAAGGCCTTGTCCGTATCCGACACCAAGCTTTAATGAACTCGTAAACACTCGTAAACCAAGATGGCCGACCTGTAGTGGTTTGACTTGTGGTTCATATTCTAGATTATATCGGTAGTTTTATACCCATGATAGCATCCGATGCCTCATCAGTCCATACTAGTTCATGTTTATAGCGTATTGTTCTCTGCACACATGTAGTGTGGTTTCGCTGCAAAAACAAACAACAGCGCCCCCCCGTTGCCTGGCATACTAACTACATCGTTGTCAATGTGTCTGCTGCTCCAGTGTAAACCCCCCCCCCCCCCCTCTTTTTAAAGGATTTGGTATTGTCACATGAAACATTGTGTAAACGGGGCCTTAATGTAAAAGTTAAAGAATATTTACATATGAAAGTGTGT
>NC_137641.1:31161945-31211945 GCF_963383615.2 Lipophrys pholis
ATCATTTCCTTATTTCAGATCAAATAGAGGCTTTCAGTCATGGTGCCATATCGTGCCGTAAAATTACAATAAAAGACTTTAGTGCGATCGAAAGCCTTAAATCACAATGTCGGACATTAAAAAACTTACTGTTGATACTCTGATACTGAAGAGAAAGGATTGATCTTTAAAGTGCACAAAGACATATTATATTGATTTTAATCCAGGGCTGTCAAACTGTGGGCCAAAACAACAGGCTCCATTCAAATAGTGAGAGTTTCAAAGAAAGCACTGATTTTTTAAAACAGATTTCATAAGAATCGAGACAGAATCCTGAGACCTGAGCTGACGGATCGGTGACGCTGCGTGAACGTTAAGAAATCAGTTTGTTAAAACACCCAGAATGCAACAGCGATAGGAGGAGTTTATTGTGGACATTTCACTGGATTATATCATTCAAATTGACTTTATGTTGAGATTGTAGTCAATTACGAGTTAGTAATTGTTTCTTTTTGTGAAAATAGCCTTTTCCTCACGTTTCCCCTGCAACACAACAAACTTAAAAATGTCAATTTAAAGGTTAATGTGACATTATTCTACCGGTCCGGCCCACTCCAGATGCAATTGGTCCCTGAACTAAAATATGTTTGACACCCTTGGTTTAAAACATAGAAATACTGATTTAAAAAATAGAGCATCTAATATGTGCTGTACTGTACATATGAATACTAATAGAAGAAAATGAACCTGCCTGTCTGTTCTAGTCATCTTAGTATATCGTCTCTCTTTAGAGTTAAACAACGTTAAACCCAACAGAGACTGAACGGAGAAAACCAACTGCCTACTCTGATTGAAAATGAAAAGACACGAGACACACTTTGTACTACACCGATTCACTACTGCCATCTGGAGCACAACAAGGGGCATTACTAAAGAAATGTACTTATTGCACCTTTAAAGTTTTTGTCAGGATTCCATGCATGTAATGAAATATGTGTTTGTTAATATTGATGGTGAAAGAGCTCAGTGATTCCACTGTGAATGGAAAGAAAAGCAACACGCTCCGTTAGAATACCAGTGAATAGAAGTTCCACTAATGCAGAATGGTCAAATCAAGTATATATATATCTTTTTTTAAATGAGAGTTTTTGTTGTTAAAATAAAACCCTCTTTTGGTCATGAAGTTTGCCGAGCAGTGGGTTAGATGACGCTTCCTTACCTTCAGGTTTGCATGAAGTCCACTAGGTGGAACTAAAATGCTTCTGCTGGGGCAAATAGAAACCACTGCTGGAGTTTAAGGACAGAACCGAGGTCCAGTTCAACTGCAGAATCCAAGACAATATCACACAAACAGGCTGCACATGTTTGAAGTATTAATGTGCTGGATGGAACTCCCCTGGAACTATCAGTGCAGCGCTGGGTCTTTTTTACACTTTAATACAGAGTCTTAAACACCATGAAGACGTAACAGTAAAAGGAAAATAAATTGATTTAATATTACCATAAACACAGTGTAATCATCGACATCAAAACATTTACATCATCACATTCTTCATTTATCAGAGAACATTTCCGTCATTCTTCTTGCCTTTGGAATAAATCTAGTCACCAAAGTAAAACTAGGAACAAAAGAAAAAGCAAATCTCTACATGTGTTAGAATTAACTCTGATACTAGAATGTCTCTATGAAATCCATTTACTTACTACACACTCATATATACACACTATATTACTCAAAGTTGTCTTACATGTGCAGTATGTGCTAATATTCAGCTTTATAATAAAATATAAAGAGAAGGATGCATATACAGCGATTGCAGGAATAAATCTGCATGAGTGACGTCTGAATGGCAGAGAAACTCTGAATGTAGTGTTTGCATGCAGATTCGTCGATGTGAAGGTGGACGGCAGACAGAAGGGTTATATGAGAGGCTTTCAGACCACATATAAATATATACATTCAGTCATGCTTTCTGGCCCAACATGAATGAGTTCCTCAGTGGACCGACCACAACATGTTCAACCAGGCAACACGGGTTATTTAAAATCATCTGATAGAAAGAATAAAGCTGGTAAATCTAATAAAGATGTCATGCATGACCGTCTCCACTTTGTAGACGAGATATCGTCACTTTGACACTTATACATTGATCTGACAGCTTTATTTACGACCTAGTTAAAGGGTTTTTTTGTCTTTTTTGGTCATTTTTTCATTTTTTAAGTAATAAATTTCACATTTTAACAGCAGCTGCTTACATTTGAGTCACTGCTGCATGAAGCTCTTATGTAGTTTATCTAGTAAAATCACTGAAAATAAACTGTAGATTGCAAAGCACATCTAAAAGCTTTCAGCAACAAGCTTCTTGAGAAGCTTCATCTACATTAATTCATTGAAATAATCTGTAGACTTTAAATATTTTTGTGCGCAAAATACAGGTGGAAGATTGAAACCCTGGATTTCCATGTAAAAAAGCCTTAATGTGACTGCAGGCTGTTCTGAGACGTGAGCGACTGGACGGTGACGGGAACTAAAGGAGAAGCTTTTAAAACAAGCTCAGGATCAATCTCTGGAACTCTTCAACTTTCTATGAAACAAAACAAAAACAATGCAGAGCCGGAAATGATTCATGGACTCCACCCTCTTTAATGTGACGACTGACATGAAGCTTTAATCTGAAGGTTCATTCTGATCAGTAATCACTAGTTCTAACTTTATACTACTACTTTAAATCGGTGATCCACTAGTTTTATCTTGAGTGATCCAAGTTAGTATCATTGTAAACTTAGTCGACGCCCCACTGCATTTTTTACAATTACAAAATAAAAGTTAAGGGACCTCATAACACACAGGATGTGAAATCCAGGTAGTTTGTTCTATTCTATAACGATGAGTTGCTTTTCCTGGAGGAGAAAGTCTTTGGTTTCACACATCGTCTCAGGAGGTTTGGTGGACGGATTCAAACTTTCATTTGCTGGTTTTATACCACAAAAGATGAATTCAGCCTTAATTTTGTTCACTAAACAAGTAATATTCCAGCAAGATGGACTTTTTTTTCAAGAAAATGCATCTTAAATATCTTGTCAGTCAAACAATCTTGAAATGATCTTGTTGTGTATTTTAGCAGAAATAAGATTTAGTTTGTATTTCAGACATTTTTCAAGCTGAGGTTATTTGCATGATTGATCATCTTGATTCCATCATCATCATCTAAGACACCAGGAGGGATATAGGGAGGAATTATAGTTTAAAATGAGTTTTCTCTGCTAATCTTAAGAGCTCAATATTCTAAATCATGTTTGAAGAACTCTTACCTTACTCTTACTTTTCCCACTTATTTCAAAGTAAAAGTACCTAGAAATAATGTTTTTTCTTTCTTGTTTTGAGAGAGGCATATTTCTGGGAACCATCTCCAACAACCAACTTCCTCTTAATGTTGGACGTGTGAGTGATAAAGATCTGCTGACTTGGCTGAAGCTCCTGATTAGATGACGTTTCATTCTTCTGACGTCTTATCCTCCATCCTGCTGGTTGGACTGCTTCCTCCTCCAGAAGGTGACCAGGTAGGGCGGACACCTCAGCAGCTGCTCCCCGGGGGCGTCGTCCTGCGCGGCGACTCGCATGCAGAAGGAAGTCCCGGCGGCCTGCGTGCTGAAGTGCGGCGTGACGTCATAGCGCAGCCCGCAGCCGTCATCGATGGCGGTGGGGCCGCTGTGCGGGTGCAGGGCGGCGGACGAGGGGTCGGCGGTTCGGACCTCCACCTGTTGGTGTCCCACCACGGAAACGTCCACGGGCACAACCACGTAGGCGCTGCGGAAGCTCTCGCCGATGGTGCACTTCAGCTCGGTGGACCAGCAGTGCTCGCCGGCGTCTCCTGGGGGACAGAAACCGGTTTATGGAGGTCCGGCGAGGTCCGGCGGCCAATCCCCCCCAAACCACCGGGTCAATCCGCTCACAGCACCTTACCTTCTGTGGAGTCTCTCAGTCGGATGTTATTATTGTCCTGAAGTCGCAGTTTCTTGATGTATGTCATCCCAGTGCACTCCATTAAACAGTCTGTGGGCTGCGTGACGCCGCTGGGCATCGGCCTCAGCAGCGTCTCCTTCTCTGAACACTCCACTGCCCCTACTGCCCCCACTGCCCCTACTGCCCCCACTGCCCCTACTGCCCCCACTGCTCCCACTGCCCCCACTGCTGCCCCCACTGCCCCCACTGCTGCCCCTGCTGCCCCCACTGCCCCCACTACAGCCAGCAGGAGACGGGTCAGGACGCCCCAACCCCCCCATACATTCCTGTACCTCGGCATGGTGTCCAGTCAGAATGGAGGAAGACTAAAGTAGAAGTCAAGCTGCAGGTCCAGATGTGAGCTGATCACAACCTGGTGCCATAGATTAACGATTCCTCGATGTGCAGCCGGGAAAAGACGTGAAGAAACGCCTGCAGAGAGACTGGGTATGTTGAAGTGCGCAGCCCGTTGCTCTTCCTCTCACCAGTTTGGTTTTATGCTTCTCTGTGCCAACATTTCTTCATCTGATCTTTCCCTCCCTCCAGAGGCTCTGGCAGGCAGCTGCCATTAGAGGCACGTCATCTAATATAGAGGCAGGAGTCTGTCACTGATTTCACTCTTTATTCAGAAAGTAGAGCAAGACATTACTGCAAATTGGTACAAATGATTAAAATGGGCAAAGCAAGTCTCATAAAAAAACATTTCATTGATGATACACACTGTGGAAAAACAACAACTCGTGAGGTAACTTTGTAAAAGAAGTGAGGAAAAGAAATTATGAACAAATAATGAAAAGAAATCAAATGACAAATTCACAACTGAGAACTGGGCCCGGAAATCAGAGGAATTATGCCCCACAAATTTCAGACAGTATAAAATGAGTACAATGCTTTGATTATATAATTTAAATGGATTTGTATAGAAGGCACAAACACGGAAAAAGCACCAAAAATGTCATCTGTTTGCATTAGAATGGATTTATAAAAGTAAAAATCAGCAATTCGAATTTTCGCTGCCAGGTTTGATTTTTTAATAAAATGCTGATGCAAGAATTCAATTCTATTCTGATTATTTCCACGAGTGAAATTCTTGAAACAATCTAAGCTGCAGATGTGTTTGGCATCACGGAGCTTCTTGTGATTATCCAGCAAACATTAAAACGTCTTAATGCGAAGACCCTCTATCCTCCAGAAGAGCGGCCTGTGTGTGAGTTATGGCCCGTGGAGGATTAATAGAATTCTTTCCCATAAGAGGAGGCGGCGGTTTGACACATCAAAGAGACGACGGGCTTCTGGCTCCGGACACACTCACAGTTCTGGAGGGAACACTCAGTAGCAGTGAGCAGCTATAAATAGAGATTAAGAGGCTCGGCTGTTATTTCCAGCACTTGTTGCTCGTTAATCCATCAACAGTCAGAGCATTTCTTCGAATCGAACTGAGTTTGTTTTAATAGTATAGATTGTGGCCAAAGGGCAGGAGACGATCTGAGTCGGTAGAACCAGACGAGCCAGGAATGCAAAACTCAGTGACTTTGCTTTGGTTCCCACGATCAGTGTCCGACGCGCTGCGCAGCAATCTGAGGGTTTAGAACCGTTTACTGAAGCTGCAGCTCTGCAGCAGGACAGCGTGTAGCGGGACAGCGTCCAGCGGGACAACGTCCAGCGGGACATCGTGTAGCGGGACAACGTCCAGCGGGACATCGTCCAGCGGGACATCGTGTAGCGGGACAACGTGTAGCGGGACATCTTCCAGCGGGACATCGTCCAGCGGGACATCGTGTAGCGGGACATCGTGTAGCGGGACAACGTCCAGCGGGACATCGTCCAGCGGGACATCGTGTAGCGGGACAGCGTCCAGCGGGACAACGTCCAGCGGGACATCGTCCAGCGGGACATCGTCCAGCGGGACAGCGTCCAGCGGGACATCGTGTAGCGGGACAACGTCCAGCGGGACATCGTCCAGCAGGACATTGTCCAGCGCGCCGCCATACTTTCTTGTGCATGTGCCAGGTTGCCTCGTGTCGTGTACTTCTTCAGACTTGGAGGAGAAACAGCAGTTTAATGCAGTCTACTACAGTCTACTACAGTCTACTACAGTCTACTACAGAAGACTACTACAGTCTACTACAGTCTAATGCAGTCTACTACAGTCTACTGCAGTCTACTACAGAAGACTACTACAGTCTACTACAGTCTAATGCAGTCTACTACAGTCTACTGCAGTCTACTACAGTCTACTACAGTCTACTGCAGTCTACTACAGTCTACTACAGAAGACTACTACAGTCTACTACAGTCTAATGCAGTCTACTACAGTCTACTGCAGTCTACTACAGAAGACTACTACAGTCTACTACAGTCTAATGCAGTCTACTACAGTCTACTGCAGTCTACTACAGAAGACTACTACAGTCTACTACAGTCTAATGCAGTCTACTACAGTCTACTGCAGTCTACTACAGAAGACTACTACAGTCTACTACAGTCTACCCTAGCAGTCCACTACAGTCTACTACAGAAGACTACTACAGTCTACTACAGTCTACCCTAGCAGTCTACTACAGTCTACTGCAGTCTACTGCAGTCTACTACAGTCTACTACAGAAGACTACTACAGTCTACTACAGTCTACCCTAGCAGTCTACTACAGTCTACTGCAGTCTACTACAGAAGACTACTACAGTCTACTACAGTCTACCCTAGCAGTCTCCTGGAGTCTACTGCAGTCTACTACAGTCTACTGCAGTCTACTGCAGCAGACTACTACAGTCTACTACAGTCTACTACATACTACTACAGACTACTACAGTCTACTACAGACTACTACAGTCTACTAGAGTCTACTACAGACTACTACAGACTACTACAGCCTACTACAGTCTACTGCAGCAGTCTACTACAGTCTACTACAGACTACTACAGTCTACTACAGTCTACTACAGACTACTACAGACTACTACAGACTACTACAGTCTACTGCAGCAGTCTACTACAGTCTACTACAGACTACTACAGTCTACCCTAGCAGTCTACTACAGTCTACTACAGACTACTACAGTCTACTCTGCTTTGCAGCCGCGGGGCAGCTGCACGGAGGAAATGACCAGGGTGCTGAGTTCGTCCATGTAGAGGATGGGCACCATCTCATGGGAGGTGGGCTGGCAGCATGGCGAGCGCTCCTGGGGAGACACAGAGAGGGGGAGGAGTCAGAGAGGGGAGGAGTCAGAGAGGAGGAGGAGTCAGAGAGGAGGAGGAGTCAGATAGGGGAGGAGTCAGAGAGGGGGAGGAGTCAGAGAGGGGAGACACAGAGAGGGGAGGAGTCAGAGAGGGGAGGAGTCAGAGAGGAGGAGGAGTCAGAGAGTCAGAGAGGGGGAGGAGTCAGAGAGGGGAGACACAGAGAGGGGAGGAGTCAGAGAGGGGAGGAGTCAGAGAGGGGAGGAGTCAGAGAGGAGGAGGAGTCAGAGAGGGGAGGAGTCAGAGAGGGGGAGGAGTCAGAGAGGAGGAGGGGTCAGAGAGGGGAGACACAGAGAGGGGAGGAGTCAGAGAGGGGAGGAGTCAGAGAGGAGGAGGAGTCAGAGAGGAGGAGGAGTCAGAGAGGGGAGGAGTCAGAGAGGAGGAGGAGTCAGAGAGGGTTAGGAGTCAGAGAGGGGGAGTGGTCAGAGAGGGGAGGAATCGGAGAGGGGGAGGGGTCAGAGAGGGGAGGAATCAGAGAGGAGGAGAGGGGAGGGGTCAGAGAGGGGGAGGAGTCAGAGAGGGGGAGGGGTCAGAGAGGGGAGGGGTCAGAGAGGGGGAGGAGGGGGAGAGGGGGAGGGGTCAGCGAGGGGAGGAGTCAGAGAGTCAGAGAGGGGAGGAGTCAGAGAGGAGGAGAGGTCAGAGAGAGGAGGGGTCAGAGAGGGGGAGGAGTCAGAGAGGGGAGGAGTCAGAGAGGGGGAGGGGTCAGCGAGGAGAGGGGGAGGAGTCAGAGAGAGGAGGGGGAGGAGAGGGGGAGGAGTCAGAGAGAGGAGGGGTCAGAGAGGGGAGGGGTCAGACATGGAGCGGCGTCAAGCGAAAGACAAAACAAAGGACTCTTCTCAGTCTGGTTCTGCAGGTTCTCCTCTCAGTCTGGTTCTACAGGTTCTCCTCCTCTCAGTCTGGTTCTCCAGGTTCTCTTCCTCTCAGTCTGGTTCTCCAGGTTCTCCTCCTCTCAGTCTGGTTCTACAGGTTCTCCTCCTCTCAGTCTGGTTCTCCAGGTTCTCCTCTCAGTCTGGTTCTCCAGGTTCTCCTCCTCTCAGTCTGGTTCTACAGGTTCTCCTCCTCTCAGTCTGGTTCTCCAGGTTCTCCTCTCAGTCTGGTTCTACAGGTACTCCTCCTCTCAGTCTGGTTCTACAGGTTCTCCTCCTCTCAGTCTGGTTCTGCAGGTTCTCCTCTCAGTCTGGTTCTCCAGGTTCTCTTCCTCTCAGTCTGGTTCTCCAGGTTCTCCTCCTCTGAGTCTGGTTCTTCGAGTGTAATTGTTTGGGTTTTCTATCTAGAAATGTTTGTATTGTATTTGGACAATTTGCCTTGAACGTTTGTTCAGTTCCAGTTCCACAGTAAAGAATAAATAAAAACAATTAATATCACACATAAAGCATTAAATAGATATAAATGTTGATCTACTGAAATCATGTAGTTAAAATGTAGTTTAAAATCTTGCAGCAGTTTTATTTGCTGGTCAAGTTTGTTTTTTAAAATCATTTTGTTGTTGCACCGTGAGACTTTATTTTAATCTTCATCTTGTGTTTTGTGGCTCGAATTATTAAACTAAAGCAGGAGTCTGATTAATGACATCACACACATGACCTCACACACAACATGACCTCACACACAACAGGACCTCACACACAACAGGACCTCACACACAACAGGACCTCACACACAACATGACCTCACACACAACAGGACCTCACACACAACAGGACCTCACACACCAACATGACCTCACACACCAACATGACCTCACACACACATGACCTCACACACAACACAACGACACACACAACATGACCTCACACACACATGACCTCACACACAACAGGACCTCACACACAACAGGACCTCACACACCAACATGACCTCACACACCAACATGACCTCACACACACATGACCTCACACACAACACAACGACACACACAACATGACCTCACACACACATGACCTCACACACAACAGGACCTCACACACACAACATGACCTCACACACCAACATGACCTCACACACACATGACCTCACACACAACAGGACCTCACACACCAACATGACCACACACACACATGACCTCACACACACATGACCTCACACACAACACAACCACACACACACAACATGACCTCACACACACATGACCTCACACACAACATGACCTCACACACCAACTTGACCTCACACACACACAACCTCACACACACATGACCTCACACACACATGACCTCACACACAACACAACCACACACACACAACATGACCTCACACACAACATGACCTCACACACACACAACCTCACACACAACACAACCACACACACAACACGACCTTACACACACAACATGACCTCACACACAACACAACCTCACACACAACACAACCACACACACAACACAACCACACACACAACACGACCTCACACACACAACATGACCTCACACACAACATGACCTCACACACACACAACCACACACACAACACAACCACACACACAACACGACCTCACACACACATGACCTCACACACAACACAACCACACACACAACACAACCACACACACAACATGACCTCACACACACACAACCTCACACACACATGACCTCACACACAACACAACCACACACACACAACATGACCTCACACACAACACGACCTCACACACAACACAACCACACACACAACACGACCTTACACACACAACATGACCTCACACACACACAACCTCACACACAACATGACCTCACACACACATGACCTCACACACAACACAACCTCACACACAACACAACCACACACACAACACGACCTCACACACACATGACCTCACACACAACACAACCACACACACAACACAACCACACACACAACATGACCTCACACACACACAACCTCACACACACATGACCTCACACACAACACAACCACACACACACAACATGACCTCACACACAACACGACCTCACACACAACACAACCACACACACAACACGACCTTACACACACAACATGACCTCACACACACACAACCTCACACACAACATGACCTCACACACACATGACCTCACACACAACACAACCTCACACACAACACAACCTCACACACAACACAACCACACACACAACACAACCACACACACAACACGACCTCACACACACACAACCTCACACACACATGACCTCACACACAACACAACCACACACACAACATGACCTCACACACACACAACCACACACACAACTTGACCTCACACACACATGACCTCACACACAACACAACGACACACACATGACCTCACACACCAACATGACCTCACACACAACACAACCACACACACAACACAACCACACACACACATGACCTCACACACAACACAACCACACACACAACATGACCTCACACACACACAACCACACACACAACTTGACCTCACACACACACGACCTCACACACAACACAACGACACACACAACATGACCTCACACACCAACATGACCTCACACACAACACAACCACACACACAACACGACCTCACACACACATGACCTCACACACAACACAACCACACACACAACATGACCTCACACACAACATGACCTCACACACACACAACCTCACACACACACATGACCTCACACACAACACAACCACACACACAACATGACCTCACACACACACAACCTCACACACAACATGACCTCACACACACATGACCTCACACACAACACAGCCTCACACACAACACAACCACACACACAACACAACCTCACACACAACACAACCACACACACAACATGACCACACACACAACATGACCTCACGCACAACACAACGTCACACACAACACAACCTCACACATAACACGACCACACACACAACACAACTTCACACACAACACAACCACACACACACATGACCTCACACACACATGACCTCACACACAACACAGCCTCACACACAACACAACCACACACACAACACAACCTCACACACAACACAACCACACACACAACATGACCACACACACAACACGACCACACACACAACACAACTTCACACACAACACAACCACACACACAACATGACCACACACACAACACAACCTCACACACAACATGACCTCATGCACAACATGACCTCACACACAACACAACCTCACACATAACACGACCACACACACAACACAACTTCACACACAACACAACCACACACACAACATGACCACACACACAACACAACCTCACACACAACATGACCTCATGCACAACATGACTACACACACAACACAACCACACACACAACATGACCACACACACAACACAACCACACACACAACACAACCACACACACAACACAACCTCACACACAACATGACTACACACACAACACAACCACACACACAACACGACCACACACACAACACGACCACACACACAACACAACCACACACACAACACGACCACACACACAACACGACCACACACACAACACAACCACACACACAACACAACCACACACACAACACAACCTCACACACAACACAACCACACACACAACACGACTACACAAACAACACAACCACACACACAACACGACCACACACACAACAGCTGAGTTCAGAAGCTGTACGTTTGTTCATCAGAAAGGAATAAATGCTCAAACAAGACTGATGCTCTGTGGGTAAAGACACAATAATATATCGATTCACATCGTCAGAACTGATGAAATCAAAGTTGTAGGTGCAACACCAGATAGAAAAAACAGACTGGAAATCTCTAGTTAACAAAATCTCACAACGAGCTTCAGTACTCAGTAAAGCCAAACGCTTTCTGGACCAGAATTCACTCCACAGACTCCACTGTTCACTCATATCTCTATATTTAAATCATGGTGCAGGGATTTTAGAGTAAAACCTACAAATGTTCTCTACATTCAGTGTCTGGACTTACAAGAGATCCCGCTGATCCACTGAAACATTACAGTTCAGTCATCTGGTTTATTTTCAAACAGCACAAATCCTGTACACATCATCAAATAACCGCCAGGGAACATTAAAAACCTGCTTGTTAAAGGAGGAGGAATTAAAGGAGGAATTACATTTTAAACATCCACGTACAACTTTAAGAACTGAGTCAGAGTCCAACGACCAAGCAGTTCAGACAGAAGAACAAACTCATGTGTTCAGCAGGTACACTTCATTTTCTTCTTTAGTTCATTTGTATTCTATGGAGATTTTGAAAAGTGTTCTAATCCCCAGGATGAAACGCAGCTACATTTAGGAAAATAGCTGAGTCAGACATTTCTCTGAGGAACAGCGCGAAAAGACAAGTAAAAGAAAAAATTAAAGAAAAGAGGACAAAAGGAAAAATAAAAAAGATAAAAAGGAAAAGAAAGAAAAGAGATAAAGTGAAAAAAATACAAATAAAATTGGAAACATAAATAAAATAGAGAAACAAGAAAAAAGAGAAAAGATAAACAAATGAGTCAAAAAGGAAAGATTAGAAAAGCAGAAACTTCTCCGACCGCTGAGAAACACCAGGCGGCTAAAAACGGCTAAAGGATCAAACAGCCGACGTGTAAAATGGCTGAAGCAGGAAATCCTTTAAAAAGGTTTTAATAAAATAATTTAATAAATTATATCTAATTTGTACCTGTGACACTTCATAAATGCAACCTTCTATTTGTTTATTTAAAGATGTTTAGTTTTTCCTTATTTCAGATATTTAACATCTTTTATTTGGGGGAAAATCATGAAAACGTTCTAAAGGGTTGAAGACGAGGCGTTGCTGTTTTAAACTGAATTTTACATTTTTTATTTACCCGTTTAAGGTCTTTGTTTTGTTTTGTTTCTGAAAGTTTCTCTGATTCGTTGAAAGAAAGAAAAGAAATGAGGGGATGCAAACAGACGGACTGGAGGAGGGAGGAGCGACTTAACAAGCTTCTGCTTCTTCATACAGCTGGTCCAACATGTTCATTTTCATTGTATTCGTCTTGTTTTCATTTAAAATGCAATAAAACAAAAGAATGAAAGCTCGACAGATAAGCCTCACGGTGAGTTGTACCTGTGAGCGGGCGTCCTGTCCCGTGGACGGAGGAGGCAGGAGCTGCACGGCGCCGTTGGCCGAGCTGCAGAGAGCACACTGAACGATGGTGAGGCTCAACGGGTGGATCACCCAGTTCTCCCAGCCCAGGTCTGTGGAACCGTCACAACAAATAGACTCTCAGCAAACTACACACACACAGGCTTGGATGGTGTGTGTGTGTGTGTGTGTGTGTGTGTGTGTGTGTGTGTGTGTGTGTGTGTGTGTGTGTGTGTGTGCGTGTGTGTGTGTGTGTGTACCTTTCATGGAGATGTCAGAGGTCACAGAGCAGCACTTCAGGCCTGTGGCGTTTCCATTGTCCTGCGACACAGAGGAGGAGCCAGGAACCTCTGGAGCTGCAGAAAATATGAAGACATGAGAAGACGTGTACTTTTCCCTGTCGACACGCTGCAGAGCTGCTTTCAGGGTTTTCAGCTCAGTGGACGCTGCAGCTGAGCGGCTCCACATATGAACTCCACTCACATGCAGTGTTGTTGACTCTGTGAGCGATGGTGCTGAATGTTCTCTGCCACTGCTCTCGGACGGCGTCCAGAGTCCCGGCGGCCAGCCTGGGCTCGGCCTGCAGGCCCAGAGCCTCCAGGAGACCCGTCCTGATGGACTGCCACGACTCGCCCTGGCACCTGGATCATCCCGTGTGTCACGTTACAACGAAATGCAATATTACAGGTGATTAAAAATATCCAAATAGAAACTGCACATTTGTTTACATCACAGTCAAGAGTTAAAATAAGTTGACGTGAGTTCCAGCACATTCCTGAAGCAGCTTTGAAAACAACATAAACAGCCTCAATGAACCGCCGAAGCGTTTCACAAATTGTTGGCCGAGTCTCGAACGCAGGCTGATTGATTTCACTGCTTCAGGTTGAGGAGAACACCCTGTTTCATTTCTTCCTCCAAACTATTCAGGAAAACAAGATGCCTGCAAGATTTAACCCCCCCCCCCCCCATTTCTTTATCTAATATGTATTTTTACAAAGCTCAGGATGACCTCCAACTGTTTCAGACCAGAAGATGACTGACCTGTGTGGACGGGCGGCTGCCGGCTCCACGTCGGAGGGCTGCAGGACGAAAGCAACCATCAGCGACGATCTCAGGAGAACGCTCAGGAGAACGCTCAGAACCACGGCGCTAGAGGACATGGCGGACGAGCGGCGTAACTGACGGCTTTCGAGTCGACTGGCCGAGAAAATAGCCTGCAGACGTCTGGCTGGAGGAGGAGGTTCGAGTGACGAGCCCAGGGATGCTGCACTAGGTAGTATTGTTTGTCGGGGCCTGGGAACCTGCGTTTTTATCTTCTTGTGCCCCAAGTGGCCTTGAGATGCTTCACATTGTTGTCCTGTCCCCCCCACTCTGTGTGAAAGAGGACGAGGAGGATGATCCAATGGAGAGACGCTGCAGGCAAACATTCAGGAATGGGAGGAGGGAAGAAGACAACAATCAGCTATATAGGAATATTACTATTAGGAAGTCTCCATGGACAACTTGTACACAATAACCAACTGAGCAGAAAGTCCAAAACACATGGTCTCTGTACACCCAGAAGACGTCCTCACAGGGGCCAGAATCAACCTTTCTCTTGGACGTTGTAATTACTTCTTGTCTGGACATCAATGAAAATACGTTTCAAAAGAAGAAGGTCAGGTGGACGTGTCTTGGACGTGTCTTGGACGTGTCTTGGACGGACGTCTATGGACGTAGTTTGCTCAGTGGGAAGTGTCACATCCTGAGAGAAAACTCCAGTTTGTGGCTTTACAATATTCACCATAGACCAACAGGACGTTACAATATGTGAAGAAGCTCATTCATGCAGTGATGCAGCCTTATTGAGGACCAGTGGTGATGATTGCTTCAGGAAGGTTCTGGAGACTTTAATCCTCCTGCTGGAGCTTCAAGAGAAAAGGTTTGGTTTTGGTTCTGTTTCCACCCAAACAGCAGAACCTCTGGAAATGATGTCGTTGTCATGTCGGTCCACTAGTTGGTGCTGTTGTTAGTTTTAGTAATGAAAGCGCACACACACACACACACACACACACACACACACACACACACACACACACACACACACACACACACACACACACACACACACACACACACACACACACACACACACACACACACACACACACACACACACACACACACACAGAGCAGAGAACAACGAGCTCTAAACATTAACAGGAGAACACAGACATTCCAGTGGACAGACCAAGTTGTATTCTTATTACGGTGACTGTCAAAATAAAAGTACAAAGTTGTATTCTTATTACGGTGACTGTCAAAATAAAAGTACAAAGTTGTATTCTTATTACGGTGACTGTCAAAATCAAACTACCAAGTCCAGGAGAACATAGACTGGGAGTCATGACACTCTGGAGGAAACTTTGTTCTGATTGGCTCTACTGAGCAGAACTACTAGTTCCTATGGCCATGGTGGTCATTACCAGTGGCAGAGTTTCCGTCAACACAGAGACGGAGTTATGTTTTCCCCCGTTTCCATGCCGACGGAGTAGGAGCCATTATCACCGCGTGTAGTTCGAGTCTTGTTTATTAATTGTTTAGTTTTTTTAAGTCTATGACCAGAAAATAGTATTTTGTCATCACAACTTCATATTTGCTGATCATGAATTATCAGTTTGTGGCCACAAATTAATATTTTGTTATCAGAATTTTATATCTCGTGGACTCAAAACATTAGATTGTAGCTACAAAGGAATATTGTGTGGCCTCAAATTAGTATTATGTGGTCACAATTTTATATTTCTAAGTCTCAAAACACTATTTCATGGATGAAATTACTACAAATTTTTGTGGGGCTCTGATGAAATAAAAAAACGGAAAATGAAATAAAATAAAATAAAATAAAATAAAATAAAATAAAATAAAATAAAATAAAAGAAATTATCCAAAGAGACTGATACAATAAGTTTACTCTTTTTCTTTTGAATAATATTAAGACTTCACTGGATTCAGTATTTTTGGTTGGTACATATTTGAAATAAATCGTTCCTTCATTCATCTTTTGCAAGAGATATTCTGAAATATCAGGCAGCAAATGAACATTTTGTCTGAAAAATCAACATCGTATAAATAAGAACGATTGGAAATCGTAAGGAATCAAGGAGACTCAACAATCACTGTATTATCATGGAGAGACGACGTCGTCTCCAAAGGCCCTGTTTACTCCACCACGTTACCAAGGGAAAAGTTGTGTTGCATTTTGATTGGTCGGAGTTACTTATTTAAAAAAATAAGTCCTCTTCGTCCTCTTGTAGACGGTGGAAATGCTACTATTGCGCATGCTAAATAGTTTTTCTGCACATGCTCAGTAGAGGGCGGTTACCTGCAGGTCAGAGAAGCTGTAAGTTTGAATCCCACAGCTGACGTGTCAACACTGTGGGTCCCTGAGCATGACCTTTGACCCCATCAGCTGCTTACAGCATGGTAATGTGGCCACACCTCCACTTCCAAGAAATAACTAAAAACTTATCTATTTACAACGACCTTTAACTCCTTTTAATGTTTTATAATACCAACATTGTTGATGCCTACTTTTTTCTGTTATATTAAATTATTTTTCTGCTTTTATTCTTTGATCTTCAAATGTCGTACTTTGAGAATTTTCATATATGTAAATAACGGTACAATTTAAAACTATTATTATTTTTCCTTTAAAAATAATAATCATAAGAATAATAAGAATAATATAAAATTTACAACAACAACAACCACAATAATAATAATAATAATTCAAATGTTGTTATTATTATTATTATTATTATTATTATTATTATTATTATTATTATTATTATTAAATAAGATTTGTCAATGGATCCCCGGCTAGTTCAGTAGGTAGAGCATCAGACTCTCAGTCTCAAGGTAGAGGGTTCATGTCCCACGCCGGGCACCACCTTCCTGTAGGCTCTCCACCTTCCTGAGGGCTCTCCACCTTCCTGTAGGCTCTCCACCTTCCTGTGGGCTCTCCACCTTCCTGTAGGCTCTCCACCTTCCTGTAGGCTCTCCACCTTCCTGTAGGCTCTCCACCTTCCTGAGGGCTCTCCACCTTCCTGTAGGCTCTCCACCTTCCTGTAGGCTCTCCACCTTCCTGTGGGCTCTCCACCTTCCTGTGGGCTCTCCACCTTCCTGTAGGCTCTCCACCTTCCTGTGGGCTCTCCACCTTCCTGTGGGCTCTCCACCTTCCTGTGGGCTCTCCACCTTCCTGTGGGCTCTCCACCTGCAGGAAGGTTCTTCATGGTGCAATGTGATCTGGGTGACGGTGCTCAGACTGACACCCCCACCACCCGGAAACGGAGAAGAGGGAGGGATGGAGGGATGGAGGAATTTGTCAATGCGAGGAAAATGTAATTTCCCTAAAGCAAAGTATGATTACTTTAGTTTGATGTTTAAAGCGTATTGTTCAGTGGTTTCATTATGAAAACAAACAACAGCACCTCTAGTGTCCCAACATGAAAACTACATCATTTTCAAGCATTTCTGTCGTTGCTGTGTAAACAAATATTGTTTTCAAAATGTTGTTGTTTGAAGGCAAAACTTTTCTGTCGTGAAATGTGAAATGGATGTTTCCACTCATGTTGTCATGGAAACGGAGCCTGAACCTGCAGCCCTGTGCAGCGACTCTCGTCCATATTGGTCAGAATCTATTGAAGCCGACTTCAGGAAAGGAAAGCGATGGACTTGTGAGAAGGTCACGGGCAGCGGCGGTCCGCTGAGGCATGTGGGGAGTGAAGGCCAGAGCCAGACTGCTGCAGAAAGTACTGACGGTACTTTGTTGGGTTCAGTCTGTTTTGTGCTGAACAGTTTATTTTTGCAGGTTTTAATTCTCCAAATATTTTAGTTTATTTTCATTTCATTTCTTTTTTTTTCTTCCTCACTCCACATTTCTTGGTTTGACATGAAAGGCAGAAAAACCACCTCGAAAGCACAATAACAACATTATTCCGTTGCAGATGCTTTTTCAAGGACGTGACGGCGAGAGAAGAACTGTAACAAGGCGATGATGAGCGCTGCAGGTGACGCTAATGTCTGAAAACAGAAAAAGCAGTTGGCAGCGAGCCAGCGAAGGCTCACAGACTCGTATGGAGCGGTAACTCGGAGGCTCAGGTGCCGTCTCCCTCGGATTCCTCCGCCTGACCCGGACCGTGCGAACGGGCACAAACTTTCTCATGGGCTCAGAACCAGCAGGCTTATCTGCCGCACTGGATATCAAACCATAATTCATCTGCCTGCCAGAGGAATTCTTGGTGCAAGCTGAAACAAGACTTGCAATGTTCTGATGTGCTCCACCAGAGGTGGAAACTACACACACACACACACACACACACACACACACACACACACACACACACACACACACACACACACACACACACACACACACACACACACACACACACACACACACACACACACACACACACACACACACACACACCAGGTGGGTTTGTGAACGCAGGCTGTTGCCGTTTCCATCTGATGGACGTCTACTACTTTCATTTTTAGCCTTTTTGTTCATCAACATGTGACGTGCTGACGCACATTTACGTTCCGAGGTTCAATGATGTTGAAAATGTCCGATATTACATAACCCTGCATGTTTAATTCAGACCATCAAACCCGAACAATGTGATTCGATCTCGGTGAAGACGCTCTGCAGGTCTCAACAACACGATTCTGCTTCTTCTCCTTCTGTTGACAAATTCCATGATAGGAGCGAACCAACAACTCAAATCAAGTGCAAACAAGTATTTTCTGTGCAACTGAGGCTGATTTATCTGTGCTGTAGATATTGATGCTTAAAAAAACTAGAGCTACACTCGGTAGAGCGCAGACCTTCACCAACACCACATTTGTTTGTGGAACTGAGTTAGCATTGCTGGCATGATAGCCGTTAGCTCATATCGATGCTAACTAGCCTGTCAGGTAGCTCCATCACTGTGAAACACTGAGCGTCTCCATGGCAACAGACGCTGATCTCCTTTGATCTCCTCCATGAGGTGCCTCTCTCGTCCTCTCTCAGTTTTTTTCAATTTAATCCTTGTGATCTGTTCAGGTACACCACAGCTGTGAATCCTACCTGGTGGCAACAGGCCGAACGTCAGAAGTAGAGAAATCCAGAGAAACTGAACTGCTGCAAGCGGAAACTACAGACATGATTTAAAAAAATTATTAATTAAACATCTGAAGAATCCTGAAGCACCAAGAACTCAGATGCTTTAGTGTTTGAATGTTTATCACAAGACTCAACGTTAACTTACATTCTAACTGACACAGTACAGCCGGGGCACACACACACACACACACACACACACACACACACACACACACACACACACACACACACACACACACACACACACACACACACACACACACACACACACACACACACACACACACACACACACACACACACACACACGAATGAGAAGTTGTTTTCACACCCAGAAGACGAGGGAGTTTCACTCTCAGCTTTTGAAAAGACGATACTTTTCTTCCGCGGTTTGGGAGGAATGTCGTTCTTTGGTGTAGCGAGATGAAGAAGCTACATTAATGGAGTCGGACTCGCACCATTTAATCCAGCCACAGATTCCAGATGTGAACACCTGGATGTAAACAAAGCAGTTCCTCCTGAGAGGAATCTGAGCTGCAGCCATGGGACGGGCTTGTTTCTGTGTCTGAATCATTTAATCTTAGTTTCTTAATGAAAACTGGACTTTGAAGTTAAGCCTTAAAACTAAAAACAGCCAGTTCTCCCTTTAACCTTGAGAAGTTTTGATAATTAAAATCTCAACCCTCTGGTTTTATGGAACCTTAGTATTTATGTCTAATTTAAAATAAACCGGTTTTTTTCAGGGTTCGAAGTGAAAAACAGCCAAAGACATATATCCTGTCTCATTTACCAACAAAGTCAATCAATAACGCATCAATATATGGAAGAAGTATTTGGTGAAGTTTGAAGCAGCAGGAATCAGACCTGCTGCTTTCTATGGAGGAGGGAGAGTTTCTCTTTGTTTTTCAATGTCAGAAATGAGTTTGAGTCGTCCTGTCTTGATGTTGATGTTTATTCAGGTAGAGTGAGAACTTGATTCAACCTGTCCTGAAGCATCGTGGAGGGGAAGTGGAGCAGCAGGAGAAAGAGTCAGAAACAGAAGGAACATGCAAACTGCTGAGGCCGTGTTCACACCAACACCTTTTAGAGTGAAAAGTTAAAACGTTCGCGGCGTGCTTGGGCTCAGTTTACATGACGACAGGTCCCACGGTGGAACTTTGTGAAAAGGTTTATCTGCATGGAAACTGGCGAAAATGCAACTTTCAACAAATGATCAATGGAAATGGCAGAAAACACAACTTTACAAAAATGTTTTGTCTCCATGGAAACGGGGGGAAATGATCATTTTGGAAAACCTTCAGACTTCATCGCCATGGAAACGGGGCAAAACAACTTTTCTGGAGCAATGCTACTGGACATGCGCACCGCGGCCGTAGTAAATACTTGTTCTGCACATGCTCAGTAGACGGACAATAAGGACAACGTTTCCTGTTTTATTCTCGGTGTTCATGTGTTTTTATTACAAAAACTGTCGACGCAAAACTTTTCTGAAATGAAAATGCTAAAATGATTCAGTTTCTCATGAGACGTCGTGTAAACGGGCCAGAAAACACCCATCAAAGCCTTTAAAGCACATCTCCAGAGAAATGGACCCGATCATCTGAAAGCTGTGTTAGAACCATTTAAAAACCCAGCTGCTGTTTGAACCCAGACCTTCTGGCCGTGAGGCAGAGCGCCAACCGCTGCACCACCGTGACCATCGGTTTAACGGGAAATCTTCAGCGATTCCATTCCTGCACGGTCAGCAGTAAGTTCAGCCGCTGAAGCGTCTGCAGCCGGAGATATGGAGGAAGAAAGGTGTGTTTGGAGAAGCCAGCGCTGCTCGCGGCAGAACACTGAGCTCAGCAGCTGCCACACGAGTCACTGAAGGTTTACGTCTTCAGCTGCCCTTTATCGGTGCCAGCTGTAGTTCGGTTTAATCCTAATCCCACTGTTGTGATGAAGCGATCACAGGAGGCTGAGTGTGAAGCTGCAGGGAGGCGACATCCAATCACAGCTCCACGACCACGGAGGATAAGAAAGGAAGCCACTGACGGAGAGTTTCTTGGAGGTTTGTTCAGGAGGCCGACGCCGTGACGAGGGGTTATGACAGCGAGGGGACGGAGCGAGGTGAGTGAACCCACGACATCCTGCCTCAATATAGCATCTCATACAGGGAATAATGACTATTTCTCCTCATCATACGCCAATATGTGGCTGTGAAATGAGAAAAACACCATGAATAAAAACTGGGATTATGCCTTTAGACATTGAATTATCTTACTATTCCGACAGTGAACGCAGGGAAGGGTCATGGGATGTGGAATCGGAAAATCAGAAGTGAAGCTGAAGAAATGTGACAAAGGTGCCGTCTTCTCATCTCAGCTAAAATATGTCTCTTATTGCTGTGAAACATGGCTGACGCTCTCTTTATTCTCCTTCTAGTGAGCATCTCAGTTCCAGGTAATTATATCTCATTGCAATACATATTTACTAGTAACAGTGAGGTACCCATAAGGCCTGCAAACCAGCAGACTGTACACATTGAAAAGAAAACAGATCTCTTACGGGTGGTGACACTGAGACCTGAGCTGAGAATGATGCTCCCATTGGACGAGCATTTATCCTCACAGCCACACTGGAGGGAGGGGAGTTTGGAAAAACACCCAGAATGCAACAGGAGAAGTTTTTATTTTGACATTTCACTGTAGGTTTGATTAAAATTAGCTTTATTTTGACATTGTAGTCATTGTTGTTTGGTTTTCATCATGTATATTGTTTTTCTTTCCTTTTTATTCCTTCAGAATCTTTTCTCTTTTTTCACCCTCCCCCGTGTTTCTTGGTTCCCCCCATGTTTCCTCCGCGCCACAACATTAAGGTGTAGATGTAAAGGCTATTTTCTTGCGGCGCCGCCCCCTCAGGATGAAACTGGACCGCATGTGAACTAAAAGCTGTTGAGTGTTTTCAGCTTGTGTTTGACATGTTCTTTATGTTCTTGATGTTCTTTATGTTCTTTATGTTCTTTATGTTCCGTTCCACATTCCATGCACCTGCTGAAGCTGCCACTGGTAAGTCTTCATCCCAACATGTCAGACGCTGAACATCAGCTGGTCGCCCAGTGATGACCTGAACTTCTCCCGACCTGCAGCCATCAGAGCGGCGCTGCTGATCCAGCGCTGGTACCGGCAGTACGCAGCGCGGCTGGAGATGAGGCGCCGCTGCACCTGGAACATCTTCCAGTCCATCGAATACGCAGGAGAGCAGGATCAGATCAAGGTGAGGATCAGGATCAGATCAAGGTGAGGAGCAGGATCAGATCAAGGTGAGGATCAGGATCAGATCAAGGTGAGGATCAGGATCAGATCAAGGTGAGGAGCAGGATCAGATCAAGGTGAGGAGCAGGATCAGGATCAGATCAAGGTGAGGAGCAGGATCAGATCAAGGTGAGGATCAGGATCAGATCAAAGTGAGGAGCAGGATCAGGATCAGATCAAGGTGAGGAGCAGGATCAGGATCAGATCAAGGTGAGGAGCAGGATCAGAACAAGGTGAGGATCAGGATCAGATCAAGGTGAGGATCAGGATCAGGATCAGATCAAGGTGAGGATCAGGATCAGATCAAGGTGAGGAGCAGGATCAGGATCAGATCAAGGTGAGGATCAGGATCAGATCAAGGTGAGGAGCAGGATCAGGATCAGATCAAGGTGAGGAGCAGGATCAGATCAAGGTGAGGATCAGGATCAGATCAAGGTGAGGAGCAGGATCAGGATCAGATCAAGGTGAGGAGCAGGATCAGGATCAGATCAAGGTGAGGAGCAGGATCAGGATCAGATCATGGTGAGGATCAGGATCAGATCATGGTGAGGAGCAGGATCAGGATCAGGATCAGATCAAGGTTACTGCGGTCGCGGTGCTCAGAGTTTCTTCAGTTTCCATGGAGACGGAGTTGTAGCGTTTTCAAAAAGTTCCATCTTGGGAGCCATTTTGAAAAAGCTACTTTTTCACCACTACCGTGTAAATGGGGCCTTGATTAAATTCATTCTTTACATTTAGTCATTGAAATGTGTGTTTTAACCAAATTAATGTTAGTTTTAAAGTTTATTAATTCATTTCTCATCATCCATCAATTTTCAATAATTTATCCTGTTCAGGATAATTATATATATATATATATATATATATATATACAATTAAAGCTCTCTCTCGTGGCACAATAGTGCTCATTTAACATGCGTAATATACATTTCCAAGATTAAAATCCTAGTTGGAGTAATACTCAAATATGAAACCGACTGAAAGAGTTTTCTGTCTCTTCTCTTTCTGCAGCTGTATAATTTCTTTGGCTTCCTGATGGACCACTTCACTCCAGCCAGCTGTGAACGTGAGACTCTGACTCTTTTATTCTGCAGGATTCACTAGATTACAGGGAGAGATAATCTGGGCTCAGCCTATCGGCTCCTCTTTATTTGACAGGAGGTTCTTTCCTTGGTGATTCTTTAAAACACCTTTGAGGTTTTTTGTTGTTGGTACATTTACTTTTTAAAATAGATTTTAGAATAGTTCTGGATGTTTAAGACTAGTTTTAGACGTGTGTGACGTGTCTGACTAGTTCTGGTTTGGTTTATTTTAAAAGAGTTTATGACTTATTTTACACTGGTTTTACACGTTTTAGACTAGTTTGACATGTTTGACTAATTTGACTCACTTTAAATAGTTTATGACCCGTCATTAACTAGTTTATGACATGTTTTGAACCGGTTGACATGTTTAACAGGTTTGACTTGTTTTAAATTATTTATGACTAGTTTAGGACACGCTTGACTAGACTGACTTGTTTGACACTGGTTTATGACACGTTTTAGATCATTTGACGAGTTTTAAACTTCTTTCTTACAGGTTTTGGACGAGTTTCACATGTTCTAGACTAAGTTATGATTTGTTTTAAACAAGTTTTAATATGTTTGACCAGTTTGACTTATGACTTGTCTTAGATTAGTCTGACATGTTTCAGTCTAGATTATGACTTGTTGTTTAGACGAGCAGACATGCTTTACATTCGGTCTGGATTTACGTGAACATGGACTTGCGTGTCTTCCAGACGAGTTCCAGATGTATTATCGACTCGATTCTGAGAGGATTTTTAGGAAATGACTGGGAATGAGTCCATCTGTCTTCTTCAAGGAAAGCTCATATCGCACATCTTTCGTGAGAACGACTTCTGCCGCGACACTGAATGGGAGCGATACTTCTGCTACAAGAGCATCGAGGTCCCGGGCAGCTACTCCGGCCCTCATCCCAGCTTCCCGATGACTCTCTGCGGGGTGTCGGAGCTCCTCGAGGCTTTTAAGCACAAACAGGTAGGTCCTCGGCTGCACGAGGCTGTCAGATGGTGTGGACGATGTACGAGAGCGGACATGAACATCTTCTACCTCGGCACTGACTTTATTCACGCCCGTCTTTTTTCCTAGTAGCAGCTCCACGCGCGATATGTTTTGCAGATTCTTGGAGAGACTTGGAGACTTCTAAGAATCCTCCCCAACATCAATCATGTTTCTGTCAGCCACACCAAGGAGATTACTATATGTGGTAAACCACATTTCACTCTGACATACAGTAGCCTCACATACTCTTCGTCTTGGCCATAAAAACTATGTAACAGAGAACTTTGTTTTTACCAGGAGACTTGCACGGGCACCTGGAGGATCTACTGCTGATATTCTATAAGGTATTCTCAACACCAAACGTCAAGCTTTCCGTCAGGTGCAGATATTTTAGTGACCGTTTCGGTTTGAACTGCTGCAGAACGGTTTGCCGTCCTCTGAGAAACCCTACGTCTTCAATGGAGACTTTGTGGATCGAGGCAAAGACTCGCTGGAGATCCTGCTCATCCTGTTCGGGTTCCTGCTGGTTTATCCCAACGATGTTCACCTGAACCGCGGGAACCACGAAGATCACATTGTTAACCTGAGGTCAGCAAGCCAGGAGCCTCACTCCGATCATCCTCGTCGTTCTATTGAGACAGAAAATCCTCAAAATCCCCAGAAATATCAAATTGGTAGTGTGACGATTGTTATTGAATAAAGTCTGGTTAAACAGCATTAAAATGACCAAAATAGTATTTTTTACCCTACCAATTGTTTGGATTGAAACTTTTTCTTCATGGACTTTCTATAAATAAATACATTTCAGAAGTTGCATGATGCGTCACATGTAAACCTGTACTGTCCTATCATAGCAGCTACTGACCACAGGGAGAAACACGGGGTTCAGGATGTTGCTCAAGGACACTTTGACACCATGACGGGGTCAGACGCAGACCAGAACAACCAATAACCACCCATTTTAAGCTGCACATAGAATACCAAACAAATGGACTCTAATGCAATCCAGTGTTGTATAATGTGTACGCTAACCTGCTTCTGTGTTCTCCACAGATATGGTTTCACTAAAGAAGTGCTAGGAAAGTACCGGGTAAGTCCCAAACAATGTGTGTCATGTGAAATAGTAAAAATTCAAACAATACAATAAAACCCTGCTGAGTGTAATTATATACCCCAGTGCTCCATAGTGTATTGCTAATTGACTGTCATGAGCAAGACTGACAAAGTGGAATAAATCCTGTGTTTTGATGCTCTGCATGTGAAGGTAGTGGACCAATCAGTGGAGGTCTATACTGCATCCTGCTCCACAAACTATAGATAGACGAGGCAGACGACTGAGACGACTTGGTTTTTGTTCTTCATACGGACACGGTGACTCCATGTGAGGTGGATTTATTTGGATGTATACGTCCGTCTGGAGTTGTCTCTGAGCAGCCAGCCGAGATTCCCCCTGTAAGATCAGTATTTCTACTTTGATGTATTTTAACTGAAAACTTGTTCCCTCTTTGCTTAAGTGTAATTCTATAGGTTTAACATATGGAAGAGTCCAAGTGACTGGAATCTACAAAATTTGTCTCAAATGAGTCCAAACCTCCCTTCAAACTAGTGCAAATGTTTCCAACACTCGTCTGAACGAGTCAGAAAGCTGTATGTATGACTTCGTCTCCAAACTACTTTCACACGGTTCAATTAAGTGTAATTTTATTACTTCAAATGGTAGAAGTGTCCAAGGTAACCGATGGTGAAAGGAAGGTCCAAGTCACCAGTGCAAACGAAGGGAATCCAGCAGAACATGTGCTAAAAGCCCACGTATGCACAATGGGAACATGTAAACTCCACACAGAAAGCCTGTAGGAGGACCAGACGAAGCTCCAATAACAATTCAGCTTCTTGATAAGAATGAATCACCTCGGTCTGCAGTTGCACGGTAAGAAGATCTTAAAGCTTCTCCAGAAGATCTTCAGCTGGATTCCTCTGGCCACCGTCATCGACCACAAGGTGCTGGTTGTTCACGGAGGAATCTCCGACATCACGGACCTCGACACCATAGCCAGAGTGGACAGACACAAGGTAAAGAATCCCTGAATCCACCTGTTTTGGTCACTTTGCAGAAAGTAAGGAAGATTAGGTTTTTTAAACTTTTTCCAATGTGTGCAGTACGTGTCGGCTCTCAGGGCTCCGAAGCTGACCCGTCACGCCTTCAACGGGAACCACAGTCATGCGATGGTCAGCGGGAACGGAGAGGTGGAAGGGCGGCGTCGGGTCTGCTCCCTCACTCACCACAGCTCCACCTCGGCCCGGAGACACGACCCCCCTCGACGCTCCCTCCACAACCTGCCCTTCAGCCCTCAGCACGGCTGGTCGGTGGAAGATGAGCTCAGGAGGAGGCGCAGGTTGGCCGGATTCGACCAGTCCTACGGAGAAAGGAAGACATCCCACTCCGACTCAGATCCAGAGTCTGGAGAAGCAACAGAGAGCGATGAGCACGAGTGGAAACAGGTGAGTTGATTCACTCTGAGGGATGAAGCTGAAAACAAAAATAAAAATAAAAGTAAGTTTTGCTTTACTTTCTTTCTCCAAATGAAGATGTTTTAACAAAGTTTATACTTCATAGTTACTGTGACTGATTAGTTAATCTGTCACCTGCTGGGCCTGTTTGAGTTCAGGCATAATAAAAATCTTATTGTTTCAGTCATCAATGCTCATGCTTTGCTAGGCGGCCATTTTCAGCAGCAAAACTTAAAAAACAACAACAAGCAGACATGAACAAACCAAACCTGCAAACAGGAAGATAACGTCTATTTAGAGAAGATCTGGATAACTGGTGGTGGTCTGCAGCAAAGGTATCGAAAACCAGCCTCACTGGACGTATGACGATATGTCCAAACAACTTTAGTTTCAGTTGACGTGTATTTTCCTATACGACGTACAGATTCCATGTTACATCATCGTGTCCTTCTCCTTTGTGATCATATAATATGCAGTGTTTCAAAATCAGGCTAAGAGTTAAAGTTCCACCTCGTTATGATGGGGGGGGGGGGGGGCCTTGAGCAAAGGACTATGTTTTGTGCTGATTCTGATGTTCTGATTATTATCTGATCTGTTGTTATGCACCGAACATGTAACTCACATGTTTGCCGTTTCTTAAATAAGCCAGCCTGAACTTTGATACAGGAGAGAAAGCATATTGGAAGCCGGCTTCTCCCCCAGACCTTTTCCACCGGTCTGTGGTTTTCCTGATGCTGATCAACATTAAACATCTTTAATTCAAACAAAGAAGCATCGTCGAAGAACTTTTCATCTCAGCTGATCTCCCTCGCAGTGTAATTCTATTTCAGTGTACTTCTATTTCAGTGTACTTCTATTTCAGTGTAATTCTATTTCAGTGTAATTCTATTTCAGTGTACTTCTATTTCAGTGTAATTCTATTTCAGTGTACTTCTATTTCAGTGTAATTCTATTTCAGTGTAATTCTATTTCAGTGTCATTCTATTTCAGTGTCCTTCTATTTCAGTGTCCTTCTATTTCAGTGTAATTCTATTTTGAGTGTCCAAATGAGTAGAATGCAGTAACAGGATGGCTCCAATCTCAGGTAACGTTCAGTGGAAGGAAGGGTTAGTAATGAATTACATCAAGTAAAGGACAAGATGTTGGTCATAAAGGTCCTACTTCCTAATATTTGGGGTTTGCAAAAAATTGCAAAAATTGATTTTTGGATCCAGATGGTGGATTTGCTGTGGAGTGACCCAATGCCCCAAAACGGCTGCATTCCCAACGAGGTCCGAGGCGGCGGCTGCTACTGGGGTCCAGATGTGACGGAGGAGGTGCTGACGAGACACAACCTGCAGCTCCTCATCCGATCTCACGAGTGCAAACAGGACGGCTACGAGTTCTGCCACAACCGCAGGGTCAGCTCAGAATCCACAGGCCAAGACAGGCGGAGAGAGACGTCGTATCACGAAGCAGATTTCTCTCGTTGTGTCCAGGTGCTGACGATCTTCTCGGCGTCGAACTACTACGAGGTGGGCAGCAACCGAGGAGCGTACATCAGGATGGGCCCCGATCTGGTGCCGCACTTCATTCAGTATCAGGCCAGCAGCACCTGCAGAGAGCTCACCTTGAGACAAAGGTACCGACTCAAGAGGAACCCCACGGACCGTAGACCGCCCCTCTTTCTAAAGAGACTGAAGCACATGTTTTTAACTGCTTCAAGTCCTTTCTCACATATTGAAGGTTTCTGGTTAGTATCCATGCTCTCAGGGATTCATGGAATCAAACATGGTGTGCCCCAAGGCTCAATTCTGGGTCCAGCTCTTTTTAACTTGAGGACGTCGTCAGGAAACATGGAAGTGATTCCTACAGATATGCTGATGACAGACAGCTGTACATTGCCACGTCTACTCAAGACATGCGGCCAATTGATGACCTTTTTAATAGTTTTCCTTATCAGTCCTAAGGCTGTATGAGGAGAAGAAAATGTAATCTATGTAGTGATGGGATGCAGAGGAAGAGATGAAGGTACCGGCTAGAATTAATGACAGAAATATAACAAAACAAGGCCGAGACTGTCTCCAGTCGAAAAGACAAGACAAAACAAAAACCCTCTAACATAGAGATTTAAGAACAACTACCAGTGAGCTAATGATGAAAGGAGGAGCCTAAACTAACCCTCTCTCTACTGGAGAGCTGATTGGCTGGTTCCAGTCTGTGACAGCCAATGTTAATGAGCTGTTCCACACCAGGACGGCGTCTGATTGGTTCCAAATGTATTTATTAAGAACTTCATTGAATATAAAGAGGAAGTGGTGGTTTGGTTCCCCACAGGACTGACTGACTGGTTACTGACTGGTTACTGACTGACTGGTTACTGACTGACTGGTTACTGACTGACTGACTGACTGACTGGTTACTGACTGGTTACTGACTGACTGGTTACTGACTGACTGACTGGTTACTGACTGACTGGTTACTGACTGACTGACTGGTTACTGACTGGTTACTGACTGACTGGTTACTGACTGACTGGTTACTGACTGACTGACTGACTGACTGGTTACTGACTGGTTACTGACTGACTGGTTACTGACTGACTGACTGGTTACTGACTGACTGGTTACTGACTGACTGACTGGTTACTGACTGGTTACTGACTGACTGACTGACTGGTTACTGACTGGTTACTGACTGATTGGTTACTGACTGACTGACTGGTTACTGACTGGTTACTGACTGACTGGTTACTGACTGACTGACTGGTTACTGACTGATTGGTTACTGACTGACTGACTGGTTACTGACTGGTTACTGACTGACTGGTTACTGACTGACTGACTGGTTACTGACTGGTTACTGACTGACTGGTTACTGACTGGTTACTGACAGAAAGTCCACGATGAGATGGATTTATTGGTGTGAACATGTCTTGGTTGAATTCTTCTGGTGTGCCAGTGTGGGCTGGACGGAGCGGTCCGCTCTGCGAGCCCTGAGAGAGCAGCTCTTCGTACACAAGTCAGATCTCATCAGCGCCTTCCAGGAGTTCGATCCCGACAACACAGGTATGAAACCAGGAGGAAACCACGGTACGAGCCTGTGCTGTGTTCTGAAGCACGATTCCCCCCTCAGGGCTGATCTCTCTGAGGGACTGGGCCAGTGCCATGGAGACGGTGCTGAAGCTGGGTCTGCCCTGGAGGGTCCTGCGTCCACAGCTGGTGAGCAGCAGCCGGCCCGGTGGTCTGGACTACCAGCGCTGGATAAAGGAGCTCTCCATCACCGAGCCCAAACCGGAGGTGCCTCAGTCCTTCTCTTTTATCCGTGTCGCTAAATACACCTGGAAATATCTGACCTGGGCCTCTGCTGACAGATCTGCAACACCAGCCTCCTGGAGACGATGTACAAGAACCACTCCAACCTGGAGACCATCTTCCGGATCATCGACGCGGATCACTCAGGTTAGTGAACCCGAATGTGAAGGGTCGGGGTTAGGGTCGAGGTCAAAGGTGCTCGGAGTCGGGGAAAACGCAGCTTTTTGACAAACAACTCTCAGACACCGTCTGTGTGGAAATGGAGGAAAACGCAAGTTTTTGAAAACTCTCCGACTAATGCACTGTGGGGTTTTCGTCCATTGGAGACAAAAGATTGGATCGTTAGTAGAATCGTTAGAGTGTGACGTACGACCACAGATTTCTACTCTCTCTTTTCAAACACAAACGCCACAACGCTGACGCTTCGTTCTCTACATTCGTCTCGCGCAGCGAGAGGCTGCGACTACTAAAGATTGTTAAAATCACAGTGTGGGGAAGACATGTCTCCAGGGAAATGGGGGGGAAACGCAACTTTTTGGAAAATCCTCCATCGCCATGGAAACAGGAGAAGGCAACTTTTTGAAAACGGCTCCCGAGGTGGAAATGTTCAAAAAACCCTTCAACTCCATCTCGGTGGAAAAATGCAACTTTTGTGAAACGCTGCTCCTGCGGCTGCTCACCATAGCCGTCGTCTCCAGTTGGTCCATGTTCTCCTTGGCAGTTTTAAACAGGCCGTAAAATTCAGAACGTCAAAACAGTCTTTTGATGTTGAAACCAATAATTGTGTGTTTTTTTTTTGTTTGTTTGTTTTTGAGGAAAGAAATATAATTTATTTATCTACTGTGATTACATGATAGCTTTGTGGGCAGATACACCAGGGACTGCTCCCTGGGATTAATAAAGTATTTTATATTCTATTTTTCTAAAAGATTCCTCATAAGAACGTTACATATATTGGACTCATGTTCAAATGTTCAACTATTAATATTTTGCTGCATGGGAGGTTTTGCATCCACCAATTCTTAAATGTTAAAACCAGATTATCTATGAGAGTTAATTTCATTTTAAAGCTTTTGTCTTACATAGAAATCTGCTTGTTTTATTTGATCGTATTAATGAACCTGCTCTACATTGCATTTTAGTTTTGGCACATATGTACCAGATCGTTCAAATATAGCATTTTGGTTTTTTTTCAGTCGGGCGGAAGGTTCAGTTTTTTTCTCCGTGCATATATTTATTGGTTTGTATGTATGTATTCTGCCAACCTTCTGTTTAAACTATTATCTGAAATAGCAGGAAGTCTTCAGGGACGGTTTGTCATCATCCAATCCATTAGATCTGGGGATATTAACTGCCAACTACCCCCCCAAAAAATGAAAAAAAAGTCCCATAAAAAGCAGATGACAGAGGCACCTCATGGAGATCAAAGGAGATCAGGGTGTGTTGCCATGGAGACGCTCCGGAGCTCACAGCTAATATCTCGGTTCAGCAGGTATCCAGAAACACCGCTGTGAGCGCAGTGACTCTGGTAGTGGTTTATCAGTGTTTCCCTGCTCACACAGTGACGCTGCTACCTGACAGGCTAGTTAGCATCAAAACTGCTAAAATGCTAGTAATGCTAGCTAACTCGGTCCATGCTCTACCGAGTATAGCTCTAGTTTTAAAATGTTGCCAGTTTGCACAGAATCCTCTGCTTTAAGTCTTTAAAGGTATACGACTGAGAAGAGCCTATTGATAGGGACGGCATGCCATTTTTATTTTTTAAATCTTTAAACTCACTAACGCCACCTGCTGTGCAAAACCAAACCTAATGTGTCCATTTCCCTGCAGGTCTGATCTCCTTTGAGGAGTTTCACCAGACCTGGAAGCTCCTGAGCACTCACCTGAACACGGAGATCAGCGACGAGGTGATCGCCGACCTGGCCCAGAGCATCGACTTCAACAAGGACGGCAGCATCGACATCAACGAGTTCATGGAGGCCTTCAGGCTGGTGGGTCGGTCCGCTCACACCTGACCGCTCACGCCTGACCGCTCGCACCAGACCGCTCACACCTGACCGCTCACGCCTGACCGCTCGCACCTGACCGCTCACACCTGACCGCTCACGCCTGACCGCTCGCACCAGACCGCTCACACCTGACCGCTCGCGCCTGACCGCTCGCACCTGACCGCTCACACCTGACCGCTCGCACCAGACCGCTCACACCTGACCGCTCACGCCTGTCCGCTCGCACCTGACCGCTCGCGCCTGACCGCTCACGCCTGACCGCTCACGCCTGACCGCTCACGCCTGACCGCTCGCACCTGTCCGCTCACACCTGACCGCTCGCACCTGTCCGCTCGCACCTGACCGCACCTGACCGCGCCGCACCGCGCTTCAGCTCAACACTTGTGCGGCGTTTCAGGAGTCCGTTCACACGACAGCGGTGCTCAGAGAAACTGAGAAGGCAACTTTTTGAGAATGGCTCCCACGGTGGAACTTTTAGGAAATTAGACGACTCAAGTCTCCATGGAAACGGGGAAAATTATTCAACTTTTCAAAAATGCCTGATCTTCATGGAAACGGGAAAACTAAACTTTTCTGAAACCCAGCGACTGCACACCTTTTATTACGTTTACTTCTTACAAAAACCAACAGCGCCAACTTGTGACCTGGCAGGATAACCACATCCTTTTCAAAACGTTTCCGTCTAAACGTGAAACTTTTCTGAAAGGAAAAACAATTAACAATGTTTTTTTACTTGTGTCGTTGACTAAACGTGGTCCGAGACACAAACCCGTGGGCCTCCCGACCTGCGGGGCCAAACTGTGACCAGCCACAAGGAAACATTAGAATCACAGCAACAATTAAATGTTTGTCTCAATATATTGAATTAAAATGCCATTAATATTTCCAGAGTGATTATATTGCCATGAGGTTGAACTGTGGTTAAAACTCATGTCTTGGATCGATGAGGACGACTGAGCAGATATTTTCCACACACTGCTTTACATAGGATTTGCAACGGAGAACCAAGTTTTAATAGTTAGTAGCACCTGACCAAGTTAATAAACTGGATTGACTGCATGTTTAATTAGATGCTGTTTTCTACCTCAGATGGTATTTTTGATACATTTTTTTTATTTTAGTTGAATAAAAACACTAAATACTGTTTCCACCATCGGTTCCTCGTGACTTTGCTTCAGCATCATTTTATCTGTCCACTGGTTTTTACACGTGAAGCAACAGCTTCAGAGAAACGGTGTGCTGTTGGAAGTGTGTGTGTGTGTGTGTGTGTGTGTGTGTGTGTGTGTGTGTGTGTCAGAGAGAGACCCTCCTGCTGCTGCTGCTGCTGCTGCTGCTGCTTGAGGGGATCTAATCAGTTTAATCAGTTCACCTGCCAGTCAGCCGTTGATCCGTGTCACCAGGATATAAATCCTATCAAGACAAGTCCTGCTTTGATGAGATGCTGGAAAGAGTTTGTCTGGAGACGGTTGGATAGAGACAGACACAGAAGCACATTTCACATATTCAAAAGTAGGCACAGGGAAAAGAATATTGCTCAGCATTAGGGTGGAAAAAGTCCGGGAATTTTCAAAGTTGGAAACTTTCCAAGGGAATTAACGGGAATAAAACAGAAATTTACCAAATTGAGTGTTGGCCCTGAACAGGGAACTGAAATATACTGGAGCATGATCCTGGCTAAAACACCCACATTTAATGCAAGTTCACTCCTCCATCACATTCACACAGCTCTGCTTACTGCAGGGCTCTTGAGGCCACGCCCCCTGCAGGGCTCTTGAGGCCACGCCCCCTACATGCACTGTGCACTCCTCCATCACATTCACACAGCACTGCTTACTGCAGGACTATTGAGGCCACGCCCCCTGCAGGGCTCTTGAGGCCACGCCCCCTGCAGGGCTATTGAGGCCACGCCCCCTGCAGGACTATTGAGGCCACGCCCCCTACATGCACTGTGCACTCCTCCATCACATGCACAGATGAAGCCACACATTGAGCCTGTGGATTATATAAAGTCAAGTACATTTTTCTTATATTATTATGGGGTTGATATATTTGATCTATAATGGTATTACTGTTTAACCTGCAAAAACTAAATAAAGTATTCCTACAGTAGCTAGCTGGTAAGTTAGGTGCTGAATGTAAGTTATTATAGACCTCCGATGTGATGCCTTTCTACTCCTTTCATTCAAAACTTTAATGGGACTTTTTTGGGGGGTGGGGGGCATTTTATGGTTTGATTGGGTGTGGGAGTTCATGTTCATGTTCTTGTTGTTCATTATAATTGATTATTCAAGAATCAAAACTAAAGTTCTACTCAGAAATCTGTTGAAATATCATTTTTAATTGTATTATTTAATGTGGATGTTTGCTTTTGACAAAACAAACATTTATGTTTGTATATGATAGTTTCTTTAAATTACCCAAGATTTCCAGTAATTTCCCAAAATTCCCAATAATTTCCATAGAAAGTGTCCAATTTGGAATATTTCCTAACTTCCCTATCTTAACTTCCGGAAATGTTCCGCCCCTTTGCAACCCGACTCAGCATTAGTTAATGGTGGAGCATGTACAATTCCAGTACTGTAGTTTTTTTGCACTAGGGAGTCGAAAGCTTTGGTTGTTTACTATAAAATTGCCTCTTAAAGACGCAGGCACACAGGATTAGAGTGACGTCGTCGTGGAAACAGCTAAAAACTAAAATGTTCTACTGAGCATGTGCACTGCGGCCATACTAAACAGTTGTGCACATGCTCAGTAGATGGATGATGACGATGATGACACACCTCCTTGTCATTTCTGAACAGGTGAAGCTAAAAACCAACATGGTTTAAATAAAGATTTCATGATTAACTACTGAACTTAAAATCACTCAAAAACTGAAACTATATTCAAAACAGGAGTTACTAATTTGATATGTGATTTCCAAGTTAGGACAGTTTCCCCTCCACAGCCTGAAGAGCATCGGCGTGAGAGAACAGAAGCACCAGAGGTTTTTTCAATTCACATCAAATTTAATAATATACCAACGCCATAAAAAAAGAAGCTGTATTTACAATGTTCACACACTCAATCCTCCCACGACTTGTTTACACACTGTCAAGCACGTAATCCCATTCTCAATCTGATTTGTTATGGAGGAAGCTAAAAATAGTCCGAGTTGAGGATTTCTATTGAGCCGTCCATTTTCAGTCAGGAAAGCAGCGACTCAGTCACAGGTGCAGACTTATCTACAGTGTGTGTGTGTGTGTGTGTGTGTGTGTGTGTGTGTGTGTGTGTGTGTGTGTGTGTGTGTGTGTGTGTGTGTGTGTGTTCAGCTCAGGAGGCCTCCTCTCATGTGTACGCTGTCACTCAGTCCGTGCTCGATCAGTTTGATGTCTTCCAAGTCGTCTTTAATGACGCTGATCAGATGACTCAGACCGTCCTGCTGCTGCTTCAGGTGCTGCAGAAGTAAAGAGGAAAAAGAAAAGCATCTGAGTTAAAGGTTTCCTCAGGCTGGAGCGAGGTGCAGATCGTCTTACAAACGTCACAACTCAGAACCCAGGAGGCTGATTAACTGTGGTGCAGCCACCTGCCACTAGTTGGCACTACAGAGCCGTCAGAGGAAGCGTCCACAAAGCAGGAGAAAGAAGAACAACCAGACTGCCTTGTACTTCAGCAGCACTGGAAAACACCCACATGTGGTTGTTGAATAGAGAGAATAATTATAACAGGAAAACATTGTTCTGATTGTCGGTGTCATGACTCCTCCTCAATATTCACCCGGGACTTGGTACTTTTATTTTGACAGTCACCGTAATAACAATACAACTTTGTTCATAAGACTGTCCTTGTTCTCCCATTGTTCATATTTATAGTGTATTCTTACACTACATTCTCCCTGTCCTATCCCATGTACTTCTCCCCCCAACCGGTCAAGGCGGATGCCCCCCCCCCCCCTTCCAGAGTCTAGGCTCCGCCCTTCCAGAGTCTAGGCTCCGCCCCCTTTCTTCCTGAAGAGGGACTTCTTATGAACTGTTCTTCCTGAGAGGGAGTTCTTCCTGGTTTCCTCTGTTGCTTGTTCCATCTGCTGCTCTGGAAGGTTTAGTTGGGTTCTGTTGTTCTCTATCATTGTAAGAGGTTCTGGAAGGTTTAGTTGGGTTCTGTTGTTCTCTATCATTGTAAGAGGTTCTGGAAGGTTTAGTTGGGTTCTGTTGTTCTCTATCATTGTAAGAGGTTCTGGAAGGTTTAGTTGGGTTCTGTTGTTCTCTATCATTGTAAGAGGTTCTGGAAGGTTTAGTTGGGTTCTGTTGTTCTCTATCATTGTAAGAGGTTCTGGAAGGTTTAGTTGGGTTCTGTTGTTCTCTATCATTGTAAGAGGTTCTGGAAGGTTTAGTTGGGTTCTGTTGTTCTCTATCATTGTAAGAGGTTCTGGAAGGTTTAGTAGGGTTCTGTTGTTCTCTATCATTGTAAGAGGTTCTGGAAGGTTTAGTTGGGTTCTGTTGTTCTCTATCATTGTAAGAGGTTCTGGAAGGTTTAGTTGGGTTCTGTTGTTCTCTATCATTGTAAGAGGTTCTGGAAGGTTTAGTTGGGTTCTGTTGTTCTCTATCATTGTAAGAGGTTCTGGAAGGTTTAGTAGGGTTCTGTTGTTCTCTATCATTGTAAGAGGTTCTGGAAGGTTTAGTTGGGTTCTGTTGTTCTCTATCATTGTAAGAGGTTCTGGAAGGTTTAGTTGGGTTCTGTTGTTCTCTATCATTGTAAGAGGTTCTGGAAGGTTTAGTTGGGTTCTGTTGTTCTCTATCATTGTAAGAGGTTCTGGAAGGTTTAGTTGGGTTCTGTTGTTCTCTATCATTGTAAGAGGTTCTGGAAGGTTTAGTAGGGTTCTGTTGTTCTCTATCATTGTAAGAGGCTCTGAGATGTTGGTTGATGTGATTTAGAGCTTTACAGATAAAACTGAATTGAATAGCACCCACTTGTGGCCAAACATGCCAATTACATCATTTTCAGCGGTTTCCCGTGTAAACGGAGATCGTTTTAAAAAGGTTGCAGTGTAAACAGGGAAACTATTGGGAAACAAAAACAAGGGCATCGCCACTTGAAAGGTTAGAGTAAATGAAGCCGAGCTGGTCGTCGGGCACGGCAGAGCGAAAATTATATTCAACACAGGAATCACAAAGAGATCCATCAAAATGTGAATTTACAATCACGTAGGTGAACCAAATAAAGTAGTTGTGACTTTCTGCAAACAACTAAACTGGAAGAAAACCATCAGAACTGTGAGGAGGAAAACCTGAAAATCTGTGAAGAAGAAAAGTAAAACAGAAATTCCAGGTGAGGAAAAGACATTTCCTGCATTTTCTACAATCCCGAGGCTGTAAAGTCAACAGAAGAGAAGATTTGGGGGAAATTGGTGAGAACAGCAGACGGGCAGCGACCAGTTAGGAAGCGCCGTCAACTGGTGACTTTCCTTCCTCTGTCCTCCCTGGACGACCTTGTGGAGACAAAGAGGACGCCGTGTCTCTCCACACAGTGTTACAGTTAATCTGCAACTCACATTTCAGCTGTGCAACACAAATTATTCTGTAAGAAGCTTTGATCAGGCCGACACCAACACATGAAGATTAAACAGTCGATGACAGAGCCGTGGGAAAAACATCACAGAACGCCGGCAGCTTCCAACCCCACAGTTCTTGGAATAAAAAAAAACCCCAAACTTAATGAAGGAGTGTTTTGTTTCTCTGAATCCGAGCAGGAAGTGAACATATGAACTGTGCTGATGCTCACTTGTTTGATTTCTCTGAGAAGGTCTGCGTCCACGCTGTAACGCTCCTCGGACCTCACGGCACCAAAGTGGTTCTGCATCCGGATCTGGGACATTAATTCATTCAGGCGACCCTGGAACACATTATTCAACTAACGTCAAGGTTATTCTAACTAACAAAAGTCCAGATAACGTTATTGTAGCTCCAGATACTGCCCCCTCAAGGACAAAAAGAGAATTAGAATGAGTTCCCCCCCCCCCCCCCCCGTTGACAAAGACTCCTTTGATTAGAAAACACTCCTCTATAATGCCTCGTATTCCGTTTGTTGATGGAGCGTTTTCACTCTCTACACAAATAAAAGAAGCGTCTCTGCATTGTTCCATTTTCTTAAATGTGTTTTCGTTCTGGGACGTAGAAAAACAAAGAGATTAAAGTGAAGAAATGCTAAATACAGAAATACAAGTTTTCTTTCTTTTTGCACCAGAAGGTTTCATTCACATCGACCACGTTGAGATTGGAACAATTTTCCATGGTAATTATGAAAATAGACATTTTCATCAAATCTACTCTCGTCCTAACAAAGAAAAACTTTAAGTTTGAAGGTTATTATGGAATTATCTTACAGCTCTGAATGTGCCCTGGAACTAACTGCTGCTATAAAGCATCACGATTACTAAACCATGTACTTGTGGTATTATAAAATTATAAACAAGCCAAAGATCCCCTCCAGCCCAAATAACCATCCAGTTCTTGTGCTTGTTGCACAAGACGTGTGAGACTTGCCTTGAACTGTGTGGGAGCATTGAGTTCAGACTGAATGGTGTCCAGCTGCACCCTCAGATGCTCCTCGTCCACTTGGATAGCGTAGCCGCTCTTCCTCTGAATCTCCTGCTTGATCAGCACCTTCCAGAGAAACAGGAAGAGGAACAAAGATTAAAAAAAGAGTTATCATACAAAGTGTGATAAAGCAGAGAACACAGCAGACACTGCCGGGGCATTCATTCCAATGCAACACGTCATACAGGAGGTCTGAACTACTGCAAGGTCAGCCTTTTCTTTTTAATAAGCAACGTTAAAATCTTTTCCATTCCACATTAAGGTGGTATCCTTAAGACGAAGAGTTATAATTCGGTGTTGGGATCAAGGACCCATATTAAATGTGTGAAACGCTGGTATGCAGGTTACATGAAACACAATGTGTTCCTGTCGTCCTGTGACTTCAGTGCAGACCAGGACGAACCCAAACGGCCAGTTTGAGGAAATTAACTCAGTTTAGTTTGTGTCCACAACTTGGATCCATTACGGTGTTCCAAACGCCGCACCGACTGGCAGAGCGCCGTGTTTAAATAACACGTGGAGCGCCACGTTTCCATGACTACCGGGCATGACGACATGTGGAGGATCACGTTTCCATGACGACATGAGCGAGCATCATGTGGCCATTAAGACACGCGGAGCGTCAGGTTTAGAGACTTATGACTGAAGTTTCCCAAAGTTCTTTGAATCATAGGAATTTTTCTCTTTCTGCACCGTCACACATTTAGAATCGTCAGACATTCGAACCACATTTACGTCACTGTTCCTGTTCAATGTCTGATAGTTGTGTGCTCATCAACTTATCAGGCTTTGCGTAGAAACATCCTGATGAATCTGCAAAACAATTGTTTTGGTGCAGCTTTAATCATTTAAGCTCGTTTCAATCATTTTAGTAAATTACTATGACTTCCTGTCTTCCTCCTGAAATAGAAATGGCACAGTAAAGAGTCTATGGCAGGTTGGATAAGAGTGAGGCAGCTACCTGCAGCACCCTGTGGGACAGATCCATCAGCTTCCTCTTGTACTGAGCGATCTTGGCCACTGTGGTCGCCTGGTTCTTCTGCAGATCACTGATGTCGCTGGAGATGATCTGAAAGTCCAGATACTGAATGAATATAACACTTTTCTTTTTAGGCACAAGCAGGATTTAAAATAAATATATCTCAGCTTAATATTAGTGGTGGTGAACTGTAGTGTTCAGAGAACCTATACCGGGCTTTACATCCCATCATATTAAATATCCCTGCATCAAGATTAAAATAGTAAAGAAAAGGCTTAAGCTTCCCGATTCGCCCACGAGCAGCTGTAGTTTTGCTTGTAAATTCTTCTGAAAACAACCTGCTGAACATCTGCGCGTCGTCCTTGACGCCCAAAAATAGGCTTCTAAATTCCTTTGTTGATAATCAAACCAAAATGTGCACGTTGCTAAATTATGACAACAAAAACCCCCAAAAGCAGCTTGATTCTCTCTTACATCCACTCTGGTCTGGTGCTGTTTAGTCATCTGCTCCTGGATCTGCAGCCTGCGGAGAAGCTCCTTGAAGCTCACCATCGGCACTGGGATTAACCTGCAGGGAGAAATCGCTCTGAAAACACAGTCTGACTACAAGGACTACAGATGTCTCCAGGAGGACCTGGTCAGAGTCGAGTACAGCCAGGAAACCTGTTGGCAAAGTAAAAGGCTGTGAACCTGATCACAGCACATGAAAGAACTAATGCAACATCATGTTCGCATGTGCAGCTCCTCAATTCTACAGAACACCGAGAGAAGTTCCACACCCAGATAATGTGATTTAAATGAGATTCAGTGGGAGTGGAAGTTCTGAGGATCTGAGCCGAAGAAGAAGAAGAAGATAAATGTGTAAATGCCTTTGAGCATTCACCCAGTAAAGCTGCTGCATTGTGGGGGTTTTTATGGTGGGGGTGTGAATCCCATCACATAATCTAACAGCAATGAATAGATCAATATTGTTGCACGTCTTTCCTCTCTTCTGCTTCCTCCTGTTGTGTTTGGTGCCACAGAAAGAAAACTGAATTGAATATGTGGGAGACGATGGCGTGACGTTAGAAATATCTTCCATCTGACCAGAGCCCCTCTTCCACTCACTTCTCCGGGTCGGGGTTGTCCACCTTGGCCTGCTCCCAGATGATGGGATCCACTCCTGCAGAGGAGAGAAAACATCCTCAGCATCTCAGGCTTTCCTTCCAGTTCTCGGGTGTCGGCGGGTCTCCAGCGTTTACCTGCAGGAGCGTTTTGCAGCAGCTGTTTGAGCTGAGCGGGCGACAGCTCTGTGCGTGTGACCGACATGGCGACTCCCAGCTGCGTGAGCTGGAGCTTCACGTTGGCCTGATCCAGGTAGCTGAAGAGCGTGGTGGCCGGGATCCGCTTGGAGGTGCCGTTAGGAGATCGCTCCACCACGTAAATGATGATCTCGGTCCTGAAGAGGCATTTGAAGAATGAATTAGTTAAGGATGAAGGTGATCACTGTTTATTCAAGTAGATGTTGCTTACTGGTCACTCAGCAGGGATTTGACCCCGTCGACGTTGACGGTGAGGGTCTGGTTGCTTCCCAGGACCTTGTGAAGCGACTCCACCAGTTGTTGCTGCTGCGCTCGGACGTCAGCCTCCTTTTTGTTAAAGACCAAAACGACCAATCCGTCCTCATCTTTACTCATGGGGACGCAGCTGTAGCCCACCGCCTAGTACCAACAAGACCGATGGTTACCGCCCGATAAATCCACCGGTGATAGAGCTTCACTGCGCCGCAGTGCGTCCACTCACCTTGAACCTGCAGAAGGGGTTCTCCAGCGTGAAGTCCACAGGGGGGCTGTTGTTGCTGTAGTAGCCCTTCCCGGTGCCCCAGTAGGCCTGCAGCTGGTTCCACTTGGCGAGGATGGAGTCCCGCTCGTCTCCCAACAGGGTGGGGGCGGACAGAGCCGTGACCTGCTGGTAGAGCTGCGTGGGCTGAGCCGGGCCCTGCTGCTGGGCCTGCTGGCCGAACAAGCCGCCTGAGCACAACAAACATCAGCATCACATTCAGGTTATAGGGTTCTTCAAAGCTCCACATTAAAGGAGACATATCATGCTTTTAAATCCTTCCTTTTTACATATAAATCATACAGTTGTGGTCTATATAAAGCAGAACTGCAATGCTTGGGTCTGAATTCCTCATTATTAGAGCTCCACAGGCCCCTTTTCTACCCCTTTTCTGATGTGCTTCTGAGAGCAACTCGTTTTGGGGCGGTCTCTTCATACCCCGCCTCCTCTCCAGGTTGCAGAGGTGACACTCGGTTCAACTCCACCCTGTTCGGCCATCTTTGTAGTTTGATAGAACAGATAGAATTATCTAGCGGCGCAGAAACTTTATATTCACACATTATTTACAAAATGTCAACAAGGGAAGATTTGTCCATCCAGCCATACATGTTGGAGCCAGAGTCGGACCCGGCGGAGCCAGATGAAAATGACCATGACGCACCTGCAGAACAACGTCTTCATATGGATGTAACGCAATGGTGTGTTACTATATTTACACTAACTTCTCCATCCATGCCCACTACTACAATACTGCCTGTATTACAACGACTATTTAACACAGAAGTTACATTCTAATCTAAAACGAGCACACAGCGCTAACATATGAAGACGGTGCAACTGCTAATGCTAACAAAACAATGACAGGGACGTCTTATCATCACACTTTTTAGCGTTATATACAGCTTACCGAAGTGCTCTGTTCGTCGTCTCCATAGATAGAAGGAACTGACCGCTCAATCAGACCAAGTCTTTCGGCAAATCCTTCTTTATACTGGCGGAGGTTGCTGAAGCAGTCGTCCTTAAAGTGCTTCGCGCACACAAAAATGACCTTACCCACAGATGTGGGTACATTTCTGTGAAAAATAAAACTCAACCAGGCACTTGGAAAAGGTTCTGATGCTGGGAGACGGTGTAACGAAGCTTGTGGGTTACTACATCCAACAACCGAACATTTCGACTTATCCTCTCGTAACTTCGGTTGGACTACAAAATCGCAGCGAGAAACAAAAATGGCGGATTGCTCGAAGTGTCGATGTCCTAATTTGGCAGTTCCGCTGAGAATACTGTGACGTCATTGTTCAAAAAACGTAATAGAGAATAGAAAAATCGAAACCGATCGCAAAATATGACCAAAACAGAATATAAAGATATCAACGGAGCACCTGAAGAGACTACTTTGAACTTTTCTGTACTTCTAAACACTCTAAATATACAACAACATGCATTTAAGGGCTAAAAAAGTGGATTTAGCATGATATGTCCCCTTTAAATCAAGACATTTCTCACAGCTGTCTGCACACAGTTGTATTGACAATGACTTCAAGGAGGAAAATGGAAAGTGTTGCTTGTTGGCGCCCTCTGCAGGTACAGAACTGTATCAAAACCCAAACTCAGCTTGTGAAGATCAAATGTAGTTCAGTCTCATACCAACCGAAGAGTTTTAGGACCGCTGAAGAAAAAATTTAATTTGGAGGCTAAAAAAAACCAAAAACCTTCAGGCGCTTCAGAAAAAGTCAAAAAATCAAAGTCAAGATTTTCTTTTTCACGATGGAAAAAGTTTTGTTTTTTTCCAAAGGTCGTCCGTCGTCCTGCCAGCGGTGTGACTGCTTCCTCTAAAAGCACGGCAGGTTTAATGAAGTGGTGAAAAGATGCTTGAGGACAGAATGGAGCTCCTAAACACAGTCAGTTCTCATCAGGATCAGACTAGAAGAGACAGAGCAGCCTGCTGTCTTCTTCTGTCCTGGAAGTTCGTCTAATACGAAGGACAAAGACACGGATCCTGGGCTGCTGATTTAAATGTTCTTATTAATCCAGGAAATCCTGTGTAACATCACACGTCCATCAGCAGGAAGCAACCCGATATAGTCACAATGAGGGGATTTAATGGGGTTTCACATCTAAGAGCAGATGATGAGGGACGGACAGATGATGAGGGACGGACAGGTGAAGAGGGACGGACAGATGATGAGGGACGGACAGGTGATGAGGGACGGACAGATGATGAGGGACGGACAGATGATGAGGGACGGACAGGTGATGAGGGACGGACAGATGATGAGGGACGGACAGGTGATGAGGGACGGACAGATGATGAGGGACGGACAGGTGATGAGGGACAGACAGATGATGAGGGACGGACAGGTGATGAGGGACAGACAGATGATGAGGGACAGACAGATGATGAGGGACGGACAGATGATGAGGGACGGACAGATGAAGAGGGACGGACAGATGATGAGGGACGGACATATGATGAGGGACGGACAGATGATGAGGGACGGACAGATGATGAGGGACGGACAGGTGAAGAGGGACGGACAGATGATGAGGGACGGACAGATGATGAGGGACGGACAGATGATGAGGGACGGACAGAAAGTCTCTCTGTGGAAATAAAAAAAGCTCAACTTTCATTTGGGACTTTTTCTGAAGCTCATGAAGGTTTTTACTTCCGTCCAAACCAGACCAGTCCAGTTAAAAACAAAAAAAAACCTCCCCGATGAGAGCGATAGAGTACAGGTTATAAAAATGCACTGAAGTACAAATATGATCATGAATTTTTAACTCTTGATTGAGCCAAATATGAATACTTTGGTTTTTAAAAGCTAAAAATTTAGATTTTAAATCTCTAAAGGATTACAAGACGTTTTCTATGATAAAACCGGATCTTGCACCCACTGTCATTGAATTAAAAATAAAAGCACATGGTGAAATGCAGATTTTTAAGTGTATCAGCAGTACGACACGTTCTGATTTCATCTCCACTCAAAGATAAATATCACAGCTCTTTGGTCCACCACGGAGATCAGTGGGTTTTTAACTTCTAATGCCCAAAATCCAAATTATATTTAACTGAAATAAAAAGGAATATTAACGTCTTTATGGCAAAAACAATAAGTGGTGCTCCTCCTCCTCCACTCAGCCAGTTCCACCCAGAGAAGGATCGTGAGACAGGAAGTGATGTTTCAAACAAGGAAGAAAAGAAGAGAAAACGTCAATAATAAAATAAAGACAAAGTGATCTGGCAAAAAAGAGGAAAATGAAAGAAAATAGGAAAAGAAAGAAGCAAAGAAAATATAAAGAGTGAAAAAAGCAAGAAAAAGAACCGAGGAAAAAAATGAAAGAAAAGAAAAAAGAGGGAAAAAAGTTAAACCTCCAAAAATAAAAGCATAAAATAATAATAAACAAAGATTAATACTCAAGACTCAGGTTTATCTTCATTATTTACAAATGAACAATTCACTGACTTCAGGCCAAACGTTTATTCTCCTGCAGGAGGTCCGGTTCATTTTCCATTTTCTGAAACAATAAAGTCATCATGTGGGGAAATGGAGTCTCACCTTGCTGCTGCTGAGTCGGCTGGATGCTGAAGCCTCCAAACCCGCCCAGGCCGCTTGTTCCTAGTCCGGTCCCGAATCCCGACATCCCGGTGGCGGCCCCGGTGCCGAGCCCAGACGAGAAGCCGAAGCCTTTGTTCTGTGTGCTTCCGAACAAGCCTCCTGGAGCAGAGACGGTGAGAGGACACGATCAGCAGTCCTGCACGCCCAGAGGAAAAACTCCAAACACTGGTTGCAGTTCCATCACTGACCTGTGGCGGTGGCGGGGGCAGCGAAGCTGAACGTCGACCCCGGTGCAGCGGCGGTCGTTGTCGTGGTCCCAAAGCCGCCGAAAGCGCCTGAGAAACAAAGCCAGTCCAGAACAAATGTAAGAAATGAAGCTGCGAGACTGATGAATGAATGAATGATATATAGATAATGGCTACATTCATCAGATTCATGTAAAAAAAAGGTTTTGATTGAAGTATTTTTTGATAGACGAACACAGGGGTGTCAAACATAAGGGTCGAGGGCCGAAACCGGCCGGCCAGAAGCTCCAGTCCGGCCAAGCAAACTACAAAATCCAAAGAAAAGTGATTTTTTTAAACAAATTTCTTAAGAGTGGCGACACGAAGACACCAAGACCTGAGCTGAGCTGAGATCTCGGCGACGTTGATATGCAAACCAGCATTTAGCCTCAAAGCCACGCCGTCAGGGTGAGATTAGAAAACACCCAGAATGCAACAGCGAGAAAGGTTCTGTGGACATTTTACACCCGAAGGTTTCATTAAAACTGACTTTACGAGATTCTCATCACGTCTCGTTTAATCCTTGAAGGTTATTGGAGCATTATCTGACCAGTCTGGCTCACTGAAGATGAACTAAAATGTGTTTGACACCCCTGCATGGATGAAGGAACAGACTTCACAGCAATGAAGTGAGATGGGAGAACCATTCAACATTTCACCGTGCAAACGCAAACAGCAAAGCCTCATATTTCACGGGACGAATCACCAAAGGAGACGTCATCAAAAAAATACAAATCACTCCAATACAACGAGGTGGAAAATGGGTGAAAAAAGTGTGTTTACAGACAAACTATCGAACCACAAAGGCCATCTACCTGTGCTAGCCAGGCTATTACCAACATTGAAAACAGTGCCAGTGGTGGCTGCTGTACCAAAGCAGCCCACATTAAAGCTGACTGCTGCTGGATTGGCATTTAAACCGAAACCCCCAAAACTACACCCACCAGCCATGGCGTTTCCAGCTCCCAGCCCCCCAAATCCTGCAGCCGGAGCAGGAGCGCAGAGAGGAGGAGGAGGAGGAGGAAGAGGAGGAGAGAGCAACACAAGAGGGGTTAAATAAATAACACCATGTCAGAGCAGACCAGGACGCATTCGTCGTCAAAAACAACAAATTCTGCACGGATTCTACAAAGGGACACAATCTGGATCTTACCCGCGTTGGTGGAGCCAAAACTAAAGCCAGTGGCCGGCGCAGCAGCAGTTGTGGTGGCCGCCCCAAAGCTGGGGGCCGTGAGCGCTGTGGGGGGCAGAGAGAGCAGAGTGAACCTTCAACCTCCACGCCATGACGCGTCCCTGTACGCTCATCGACCGGAGACTTCACACGACCACCCTGACCACAGCCAACCAAAACCACTTTTTGAAATGGTTACGACTCCGCCTCTGTGGAAAAGAGGGAAATTCAAAAACCTTTTCAAGGTTGGTAAATCTTGGTCATAAAAAGCCTCAAACTGAGAAGCTAATCAGAGCAACAACAGACGGACACACTCAGACCAGTTCAGTTCATCGCTGCGACGTCGCATGTTGATTTATCCTGCATCAGTGACCCACAATAACTTTTCTCCCACCAATACCGATGCCGGTACCAACAACCCGTTTAACAGTTTACATTCAAACAAGTTGGTGCGATGTGTTCAAACTGTTAACGGCCTCTTGGCAGAACATTTATGGAAAACTGCAATAGCGTTGTTTTTCTTCAGAAAGTAGAAAAGGCCCCCACTGGAGACGCCATATTTAATACATGTGACAACAGCAGCATCACAGGGCAAACAAACGCACTGAAAATGAGCAAAAACAAGGCAATGTTGGCCATTTATAATTGATCTAGTTATTGTCATTATCGGCCTTATCTGGCTGATGTCTTTTTTTTCTTCTTTCTTATTGGGCTGATAATTATCGGTACCGATAGTTATCATGCATCTTCATTAAAGAGAGCCATGAGTAGTTGGGTCGGATCGCAGCTCAAAGTGGAGAGGGACATCACAGAGACACAACCACACCTACAAACACCATCAAACGGACGCTTCAGGACCAGACTACCTGCAGAGAAGACGCACAGGGAGAACATGCAAACACAGAAAATCCTGAGACCCGGACGTTCCGCTATGAGGCAAGCCCACAACACCACTGGGCCAAGACTAAAACTAGACAATATAAGATCAGTCAGGCCTTGAGGAGCTGCAGTTTGACACCACTGATCTAAAGCTTAGTTTAAGTTTAAAAAATAAAAATAAATCCAATTGGTTCAATGTGACAGGTGACGTAAAATATGCATAACCTGATGCTTAAAGAATTTGGTAAGTAAGTCAAATTTATTTATAAAGCGATGTGAATATGGAGATGTTCTACACTGACAGTTTGGCAGAGCAGCTCCCAAAGCTTTCAAAAAAGTTGAGACAATGTGCAAATTGTAAATAAAACAATGTCATGATCTGCATTCAACCTGAAATATTAAAAAATAACCATCACATGGGGTTAACTGATTCACTGTCCCTTTATGGATGATTTGTGAATTGTCCAGTTTTATATTCATTTTAACACATCGTTCCAGCCTTTTGGGGGTTACATTCAGAGGTGCACAAAGGGGGGGGATAGTTTGATTTAATGTCAGGACCAGATTAATCTAAAGTGACTCCACCATCAGAGACTTACTGCCAAATCCGGACGAGGCGGTGGTGGAGGTGGAGGCGGCGGCGCCGAAGCCAAACGCGGTGGGAGCAGTGGTTTTAGCTCCAAATGAACCAAATGAAAACCCGGACGTACCTTCACATAGAACACAGAGAGTGCTGAACGTGGGGGACAAGAGCAGGAGACAGCTGGGTCTTCCAGCTGCGCCTCAATCCGGCCCAGAAGTTAGTGAAGGGAGATAAACACGCCGGTGTTTCGGATTAACCCGTTCCCCTGTTAACTGGTGACCAACTTCCTCTGGCATCCGTCGTCGCGGATTGTAACAGCGAATGTTAAGATAAGACTCAAAGGGGACGACATTCTAAGCGATTTTGTTTGAATGGTGTTCACCGTGACAGCTACGAATATCTATACAACTGTTGTTAAGCAGCAACGACGGACGCTAAAGGACGTCGGTGGCCAGTTTACAGGGAAGCCAGTTTATCTGAAACACCGGAGCAGCTAGCAGAGGAGCTAACGGCCGTTCGTCTGCGGTAACTGGTCACATACCGACACGAAGCCTTGTTTTATTAAACGCTTTATAAAACAGGATTTTGGCATTGGGAAACACTCAGGATCAAATAAAATGCACATACTTGCCGCAGGGTTGGTCGTGCCGCCGCCAAAATTGAACGCCATGCTCGCAGATGTCGCTTCTTCTTCTTCTTCAAGTGATTGTTCAACCTAGCGGTGCGGTGCCGGCACCTAGTGGTCGGAGGAGGGAGCGCACCACAGCGGCACGAGGAATACAACGTTTCTGTTCAACTCTTCCTCTCCTTTGTCGAGGCACCCTGCAGTTTTCACTGGATTACAGTAAATATAGATCTTTATTTCATTTAGCTGAAGTGCAGACTTCTAAGGGACTCTTATTTTGTAGCTTAAAGTGGAACTTATTCTTGAGCCTGCCTTAGTAGCAACATGCAAATATTATTATCCTGGTGGCTGTTTAGTTAATGCTCTATTTATAAAGTTATTTTCTGCAAGTATCTCGTCCCGCACTGTTAGGAGGACTGGAAAAACTGCAAAAAATGTCCCATACAAAGTGGATGGGAGAGGCACCTGATGGAGGAGATTAAAGGAGAAGCAGGCACACAAAATTTCCTCTGGAATTTTCTACTTCAACCAGTGATTCTCAAGCTCTAAGACTAACCTGATCCTAACCCTGCGACTCAGGCTCCTTTATTTGGCCTTCGAACCATGTGACATGATAAGGATGAAACACATTATTGCCCTGCTTTCTGATGTTCTTTATAAATGTTTTTAGAGATCAGAAATGTTTTAGGACCGGAGAGTCAAACCCACGAACCCGAACCCGTTCAGGAGCGGCGTTGAGACAAAGTTTATTCTTGAGTGAAATCGAGCCACAACAATCTTCAAATTTAGACTTTTAAGTTTTTCTTTGTTGTGGGGCGGAGCGTAAGTGATGAAAATGAAACGTCTATATTTTCACAATTACGATGCAAAATTGTCCAAATCTCAACATAAAGTCAATTTTAATGAATCTTCTGGTGCAAAAGTCAG
>NC_137641.1:31219445-31244445 GCF_963383615.2 Lipophrys pholis
CATTTTTAATTTCTTTGCCTTCCGCGCTGCTTTTCATAGCCGGTGGAAGATCCAGGATAAAAACTGCTCCAGAAGGTAAAACAGCAGAAACAGACGCCACTTTGAGGAGGAGAAAGAAAGGGGGAAAGAAAAAATGAGGAAAAAGGAGAGAAGAAAGATATAAAGGAAAAGAAAGAAAAAACAAAAAAAGAAGAAAAAAGGATGAAAAAGGAGAAGATATAAAGGAAAAGGAGCTAAAACGACTCTAACCGCTGGAAAATGTAGAGCGACTCTAAACAGATAAATATCTAAAGAGGCTAAAATAGTCAAGATGTTTAAAATGACTAAAGCTGAAAAATACATGAAAAAAGGTTTTTTAAAAACTAAAAATGTAATGACAACGATCCAAACTGTAACTGCGACTCCTCATTAATTCAACCTGATTGTTTGTATGTTTATTAATCTTTTATTTCTTTATTTAATTACTGATTTCTTTCTTGAAGATAATTAGGTTGTTTTGCGGCTCCAGACAAATTGAATTTGGTGCTAAGAGCTAAGAGCATTACCACACAATGGCCAGCAGGTGGCTCCACAGGCCAGGGGCAGGTGTCCCACTGTCCCGAGCTCATAAAGTGAGCAGTGAAGTAGAGTGGCAGCATGTGAGTGACGTTTTACCGGGTTCAGGTCCAGGAAGGTTTGGTGGTTTGTCCTCTCCGGCGTCATGCCGTCGATAGCAGACGGGTATTTGGAGTCGGCCAGGTAGAAGTGAGGGAAGGAGGCGACGACTGGCGCACCTGGTGGAGGAAGGTGGAGGAGGGTGGAGGAAGGTGGAGGAAGGTGAAGGAAGGTGGAGGAAGGTGAAGGAGGGTGGAGGAAGGTGGAGGAGGGTCAAGGAAGGTGGAGGAAGGTGGAGGAGGGTGGAGGAAGGTGGAGGAAGGTGAAGGAAGGTGGAGGAAGGTGGAGGAGGGTGGAGGAAGGTGGAGGAGGGTGGAGGAAGGTGGAGGAAGGTGAAGGAAGGTGGAGGAAGGTGAAGGAGGGTGGAGGAAGGTGGAGGAGGGTCAAGGAAGGTGGAGGAAGGTGGAGGAGGGTGGAGGAAGGTGAAGGAAGGTGAAGGAAGGTGGAGGAGGGTGGAGGAAGGTGGAGGAAGGTGGAGGAAGGTGAAGGAAGGTGGAGGAAGGTGGAGGAGGGTGGAGGAAGGTGGAGGAAGGTGAAGGAAGGTGGAGGAAGGTGGAGGAGGGTGGAGGAAGGTGGAGGAGGGTGGAGGAAGGTGGAGGAAGGTGAAGGAAGGTGGAGGAAGGTGGAGGAGGGTGAAGGAAGGTGGAGGAAGGTGGAGGAAGGTGGAGTTCAACCATTACAATGGAATCTGTGTTAAACACGTCCAACCTCTCAAACCTATTCAATCAGGTTCTAAACACTACATAAATACATGTTATATACAGTTATACCTTTTTAAAAAATCTGTTTGTTACTCAAATAAATAACTTTATAGAGTTTTACCATCATTTGGTCGCAGGTTTATATCAGTTCGGCATCTTGCCATCGTGTCTTTTTTCTTCTTTTATATTTACTTAAAGTACATTTCAGAGTCGACTTCCTTCAATAGAGACGTAGTAGTTTAAAACTACAGAAGATTACAGTCAGTATTCAACCAGGCTTTAGCCTCCGAGGACATAACAAACCAGTCTTCTCTCACTCGGCACCGGAGAGCTGGAAAACAAGGAAACTGGACTGGAAATGTTTCTTCGATGAGCCACACGACCTTAAAAGGTCTTTAAATTCAGAAGTCAGTGAATTTCAGATCCATTATCAAGTCATTCTGAGGGACTGAATCTGTTGTATGAACCTGAAACGTTGGACTGAACTATTACAGTAGTAGTACTCCAGTATCTGTACACAAGTCCTCTCTTACAGTAGTACTCGAGTATCTGTGGACGAGTCCTCTCTTACAGTAGTACTCCAGTATCTGTACACAAGTCCTCTCTTACAGTAGTACTCGAGTATCTGTGGACGAGTCCTCTCTTACAGTAGTACTCCAGTATCTGTACACAAGTCCTCTCTTACAGTAGTACTCGAGTATCTGTGGACGAGTCCTCTCTTACAGTAGTACTCGAGTATCTGTGGACGAGTCCTCTCTTACAGTAGTAGTACTCCAGTATCTGTGGACGAGTCCTCTCTTACAGTAGTAGTACTCGAGTATCTGTGTACGGGTCCTCTCCTACAGTAGTACTCGAGTATATGTGTGTGTAAAGACGTGTTGCCAAACACAAGAGCAGGAAAAGTGTCACCTCTGCTCCACTTGACCGGCTCCTCACACTTCATTGGCTGTTTAACCACACACACACACACACACACACACACACACACACACACACACACACACACACACACACACACACACACACACACACACACACACACACACACAGAAAACCTGAATATTTCACCTAATTTCTGATGTCATTTTTTAAATCTTCATCAAGAACCAAGGAACTTTATGAATCAAACTAAACTCCTCAGGTCGTACTGCACCGGATCAGAACCTTAATAAGTCCTTTCATTGAAGTTCTCATAGTTCTTCCTGTATAATAAAGATTTAATGAGGTATTTGTGGTAAACTCTGAGGAATTTGTATTAAATGAATGAACAGGATGTTTTTCTAAGTTGGACTTCCTCCACTGAGTCAAGCAGAACTGGATCTCACACACTGTGCACTAGTGTTCACTGTGCACTAGTGTTCACTGTGCACTAGTGTTCACTGTGCACTAGTGTTCACTGTGGACTAGTGTTCACTGTGCACTAGTGTTCACTGCGGACTAGTGTTCACTGTGCACTAGTGTTCACTGCGGACTAGTGTTCACTGCGGACTAGTGTTCACTGTGCACTGGTGTTCACTGTGCACTAGTGTTCACTGTGGACTGGTGTTCACTGTGGACTGGTGTTCACTGTGCACTAGTGTTCACTGCGGACTAGTGTTCACTGTGGACTAGTGTTCACTGTGCACTAGTGTTCACTGCGGACTAGTGTTCACTGTGGACTAGTGTTCACTGTGCACTAGTGTTCACTGTGCACTAGTGTTCACTGTGGACTAGTGTTCACTGTGCACTAGTGTTCACTGCGGACTAGTGTTCACTGTGGACTAGTGTTCACTGTGCACTAGTGTTCACTGCGGACTAGTGTTCACTGGGGACTAGTGTTCACTGTGGACTAGTGTTCACTGTGGACTAGTGTTCACTGTGCACTAGTGTTCACTGCGGACTAGTGTTCACTGTGGACTAGTGTTCACTGTGCACTAGTGTTCACTGCGGACTAGTGTTCACTGTGCACTAGTGTTCACTGTGGACTAGTGTTCACTGTGCACTAGTGTTCACTGCGGACTAGTGTTCACTGTGGACTAGTGTTCACTGTGGACTGGTGTTCACTGTGCACTAGTGTTCACTGTGCACTAGTGTTCACTGTGGACTGGTGTTCACTGTGGACTGGTGTTCACTGTGGACTAGTGTTCACTGTGCACTAGTGTTCACTGCGGACTAGTGTTCACTGTGGACTGGTGTTCACTGTGGACTAGTGTTCACTGCGGACTAGTGTTCACTGTGGACTAGTGTTCACTGTGGACTAGTGTTCACTGTGCACTAGTGTTCACTGCGGACTAGTGTTCACTGTGGACTAGTGTTCACTGTGGACTAGTGTTCACTGTGGACTAGTGTTCACTGTGCACTGGTGTTCACTGCGGACTAGTGTTCACTGCGGACTAGTGTTCACTGTGCACTAGTGTTCACTGTGGACTAGTGTTCACTGTGGACTGGTGTTCACTGTGGACTGGTGTTCACTGTGGACTAGTGTTCACTGTGGACTAGTGTTCACTGTGGACTGGTGTTCACTGTGGACTAGTGTTCACTGTGGACTGGTGTTCACTGTGGACTAGTGTTCACTGTGCACTAGTGTTCACTGTGGACTAGTGTTCACGTTGCACAGTGAACTAGTGTGTATGTCGGTTTGAAATGTGCACAATACATCCAGAAAACATGGAACATGTGTCAGAACGAGTGTTTTTAAAGTGATGGACTGTTACTGTTGCTCAGGAACAAACAGGCTGTAAAGGGTTAACCCTGTCACACTACTTGGGCACGACAGAAGCAGGTCACCATGTTCACTGTTATAAATCTCTACTTACAAACGTTGCCCTGTTTATGTAAAAGTCAATAAATATATAAGGATAAGTCTTGCCCCAGCAGTGGGAGACATACTGCCCTAGCAGGGTATTTACAGGAGAGCAGTGGAGGTGAAACCTGGACGTGGTGAATAACTGGTGAATGTGGCACAAAGGTAAAACTGCTCGTATTCAAGGGCAGAATCAGGTGACGGGGCTTACTGCCCCCCCCCCCCCAGAGTCACATGTGTTATTGAGGCCAGAGGTTTTCATTGTGGAGGAAGAAGAACTGCTGCTGACAACTTTAATACCCCAGACTGAGGTACAGGAGTGAAAACACCACTTTTTGAATTCTTCTACTGCTACTGCTCACCACAGCTGTCTAGTCCTTCTGCACATGCTCAGTAGAGCCAACCAGAACAAAGCTTCCTCCGTGATGTCATGACTCCCAGTCCAGGTTCTCCTGGACTTGGTACTTTTATTTTGACAGTCACCGTAATAACAACCCAACTTGGTACTTTTATTTTGACAGTCACTGTAATAACAATCCAATAAAAACTCTGGTTCTTCTCCCAGTCCATATTCTCCCGTGCTCGTATTCAGGAAGCGTCTCAGCGTCTCAGCGTTTCAGAATCTCAGTGTCTCAGCGTCTCAGAGTCTCAGAGCTCCTGTCTCAGCATTTCAGAGTCTCAGTGTCTGAGTGTCTCTGAGACTCTGAAACGCTGAGACTCTGAGTCTCAGTGTCTCAGAGTCTCAGAGTCTCAGCGTCTCAGTGTCTCAGAGTCTCAGAGTCTCAGCATTTCAGAGTCTCAGTGTCTGAGTGTCTCAGAGTCTCAGCGTTTCAGAGTCTCAGTGTCTCAGAGTCTCAGTGTCTCAGAGTCTCAGCATTTCAGAGTCTCAGTGTCTGAGTGTCTCAGAGTCTCAGAGTCTCAGAGTCTGAGTGTCTCAGAGTCTCAGCGTTTCAGTGTCTCAGAGTCTCAGCGTCTCAGTGTCTCAGAGTCTCAGAGCTCCTGTCTCAGAGTCTCAGAGTCTCAGAGTCTCAGTGTCTCAGAGTCTCAGCGTTTCAGAGTCTCAGCGTCTCAGAGTCTCAGTGTCTCAGAGTCTCAGAGTCTGAGTGTCTCAGAGTCTCAGCGTTTCAGTGTCTCAGAGTCTCAGAGTCTCAGCGTCTCAGTGTCTCAGAGTCTCAGAGCTCCTGTCTCAGAGTCTCAGAGTCTCAGTGTCTCAGAGTCTCAGCGTTTCAGAGTCTCAGAGTCTCAGCGTCTCAGAGTCTCAGAGCTCCTGTCTCAGCATTTCAGAGTCTCAGTGTCTGAGTGTCTCTGAGACTCTGAAACGCTGAGACTCTGAGTCTCAGTGTCTCAGAGTCTCAGAGTCTCAGCGTCTCAGTGTCTCAGAGTCTCAGAGTCTCAGCATTTCAGAGTCTCAGTGTCTGAGTGTCTCAGAGTCTCAGCGTTTCAGAGTCTCAGTGTCTCAGAGTCTCAGTGTCTCAGAGTCTCAGCATTTCAGAGTCTCAGTGTCTGAGTGTCTCAGAGTCTCAGAGTCTGAGTGTCTCAGAGTCTCAGCGTTTCAGTGTCTCAGAGTCTCAGCGTCTCAGTGTCTCAGAGTCTCAGAGCTCCTGTCTCAGAGTCTCAGAGTCTCAGAGTCTCAGTGTCTCAGAGTCTCAGCGTTTCAGAGTCTCAGCGTCTCAGAGTCTCAGTGTCTCAGAGTCTCAGAGTCTCAGAGTCTGAGTGTCTCAGAGTCTCAGCGTTTCAGTGTCTCAGAGTCTCAGAGTCTCAGCGTCTCAGTGTCTCAGAGTCTCAGAGCTCCTGTCTCAGAGTCTCAGAGTCTCAGTGTCTCAGAGTCTCAGCGTTTCAGAGTCTCAGAGTCTCAGCGTCTCAGAGTCTCAGCGTCTCAGTGTCTCAGAGTCTCAGAGCTCCTGTCTCAGCCTACCAACTCCCAGCCAGGAATCTCAGCTTCAAAGTGACTGAGGATGTTTCTAAGAGCAGCTCTGATCCAGGAGTTGACAGAAACGTTGACCTCAGTGAGGAGGAGGAGTCGACCCGTCGCTCCATGATGCTGAAAGCTGATTGGTTGGTAGAGAAGGTGAGAAAGAACAAAGCCTCTGTGCTCCTCCTCATGAATGGAGAGTAAAACTAACCCTTCAAATATTAAAACTGGGAAGTAATGAAAATTATTTTATGTCATGATGATGAAACTCGGGTATCACAGTGCTGCTGCAGCTCACCTGTAGACAGGTATCACAGTGTGTAGCTCACCTGTAGACAGGTATCACAGTGAGCTGCAGCTCACCTGTAGACAGGTATCACAGTGTGTAGCTCACCTGTAGACAGGTATCACAGTGTGTAGCTCACCTGTAGACAGGTATCACAGTGTGTAGCTCACCTGTAGACAGGTATCACAGTGAGCTGCAGCTCACCTGTAGACAGGTATCACAGTGAGCTGCAGCTCACCTGTAGACAGGTATCACAGTGCAGCAGCTCACCTGTAGACAGGTATCACAGTGAGCTGCTCACCTGTAGACAGGTATCACAGTGCTGCAGCTCACCTGTAGACAGGTATCACAGTGCTGCAGCTTACCTGTAGACAGGTATCACAGGGTTGTGATCACCTTCATCTCAGGTGTGACCACGTTGCTTCGCTGTAGGAGAAAGAAGCTCCTCCCTGATGAGGTCGACCACAAACATTCTTCCTGTCGCCTCATTAAATCCTTCTTGTTAAACAAACGGAGAACGTCTCTCCTTTCTCTTGGTCTTTCCACCATTTTGTTTAAGAAACTCTTCGGCTTCTTAAAAGTCTTCCTCACTACTTTAGAGGTTTTCCACCCCAGGAGCTCTCTGAGGGCTCAACATGCTTTGTGACTTACTTTTATCTTAGGAAGGGAAAATTCTAAGAAAAACCTTTTTTTTTAAATAAATTCTTTAATAGTAGCAACACAATAAAACACGGAGCTGAGCTGAGAATCAGTGAAGCCGCCATGAAAGATAGCAAACTAACATTTAGCCTCAACGCCACACTGTCAGGGGGAGTTTGGAAAAATACCCAGAATGCAACAGCCAGAGGAAAGTTTGTTTGGGACATTTTACTGCAGAAGGTTTCAGCAAAATGGGTTTTATGTCCAGAGTGGAGCCGTCGTCCACAGTAAATGTATTTTCATCAGTTATGCGCTACAACAAAGAAAAACTTAAAAGTTTACATTTAAAGCTTAATATGGTACTATTTTACCGCTGGAGGCTGAATGTGGCCCCTGAACTAAAGTGGATTTAGATGCTTGCCGAGTATCTCTGGTATGTCTTTATATGTGGAGCCTGATTGGTGAAGCTCCCGCAGAGCAGCTCAACCGCATGCACTTTGCTATAAAACACCATGAGGTGTGAAACGCAAAAGCAAAGTATCACCTTATCCTGGCAACAGGAAGTACGAGGAAGGAAGACGTAGGTGGAGGAAGTGGGGAGAGATATGGGGTTTAAAGGGCCGGCGTACCTTTACGACAGGGGCTGACTTTGAGCAGGCCGGTTCCCAGACACTCCTCAGGCGTGACGCAGAAACCCTCGTTGGCCGGGTTCTCCTCTTTGCTGGCGAAGACGGAGCGCGGCGGAGTGAAGCGGTACGCCGGGATGCCCTTCACCTCCACGTCCTTCTCAAACTCCATGTGGATGGACCTGAAGGAAACGAGGAGTTCAATCAGAAACCTGAACCATTAACACTCTAGTCCAGAGGCGTCAAAATCCTTTCAGTTCAGGGGCCACGTGCAGCCCGAGTCCCTCTGCAGCGCGCCAGAACGCTCAAATTGGGCCTTAATAATCTTTAAATGCTTTCTTTGTTGTGGAGCAGAGCATACCCGGTGGAAACGTCTATAATGCCACAAAACCAAACAATTACCACAGAGAAGGAGTCTGATCTGAACAGAAAGACGATGTTCATGATACAGAATACATGGAACTGTAAAGAAATCTAACAAAAACCTCCATAACCGTTCCTTTTTTCCAGCAGAACTCATGAATTACACATGAACTACAAACGTTCTACTGATTTATAACCGTAATGCAGCAGTAAATCTTTTCTCTTCTGAGTTCAAGACAATTACAAGTTCCATGTTTCAATTTTCACCAAAAAGAAGGTAAAAGAGCTCAAGAAAACTACAAGAAATGCAAAAACAACCTCTAACATGACAAGAATTTTTCGAAGAAAAAAAAGCTTAAAATCGCTTAAAAAATTAAAATGAAACAAAAAACATCTAAAACTGTTTTTTCATAAAAAGCTGAAAAGGTCAAAACAGCTACAAAGTCACAATTTTATAAAAATGCTTAAAAAAGTGTGAAAGTGTTAAAAGCAGGTAGAAAAACATCTTGAAAGGTGATGACATGTTTATTTTCTTAAACTGTAACTGAAACTGGATAAATAAGAAAAGATCTCGGTCAAACGTCCATTTTCTCCCGTCAAATCCCGTCTTTTCTTCTGGTCTTCTTCTCCCCTGACTGTCCTGAGATCCTGGAGGAGGGAGGCTTTACTGATGGAGGACAGGAAAAGGATTTTCCCGCTGCTCAGGGTTCTGCCATCCTCCTCAACACGTCGGGATGAACTCCTGGACGCACCGTTAATCTTTGACGAGGTTTTAATCTTTTTTCTCGGCTTCCCAGAGAAGCGGCTCATTGTGTGGAGCTCGTCCTCGCTGTGTCCAAACGTTCCGTCCCGTCCGGGGAAACAAAGTGTTCCACACACTCTCCGCCAACTGGCTCTTCCGACGCAGCCCGCCAGGCCTGCAACAAAACTGGAGCGACCTTTCCCTCGACCCCGGAGGAGCCCGGCCCTGTTGTGATTCTCTGACTGCCGGGACCGAGACGCCCCATGAAGTCTGAATTCATTCCAGACCAGCTCAGCAAAGATAAAGCTCACATCGCTCCCCTCGCCAAGTTCTCCCCACCAAAACAGCTGATTTAGCCTCTTTCCAACAGATCCAATCAGTTGAAACACGTTTAACCTTTAAAAGGAAGATAACAAAGCTCATGAGGTTGTAAATAGTTGAGATATTCATGGGATAAAATGGATCATAGGTTTCATTGAACTTTACATTTTTTAACGTTTTAACCCATTTTACTGTTCTTTGGTGGATTTAGCCAATTTACCATAGCCTCTAGACCATTAGTGCAATTTTTAGTTGTACAGCTAGTACTGACCCAATTAGACCACTAGGTGTCACTGTATGGCAACAGAAAAGTGCTACAGTGACATCTAGTGGTAGCTCAGAGAAAACCTCTCTTGATACCGTATTGCACTGAGTGGAAGACAAATGGCACCAAAAAGAGGAAAATCAACAGTAAAACTGATCAAATGTGCAAAAGAAAAGAGAAAAAGAGCAGAGAAATGCTGAGGTGATGAAGAAAACAAAGAATTGTGGGTTAAAAGCACCAAAATGTTTATTTTTCCCCTTATTTTGTCAAGAAAATGTTGAGAAAATAGTCAAGAAAATACGGTAATTCATGTTTAATGATGTATTGTCATGAATGCATCATTACCACACGATCAATATGTATTATGTTATGTTATGTTAAAATAAATAAAATTATGTAATTGTATTTTGCAAAAGTCTGATTGAAAATCAATGTTTCCTCATCACTGTGCGTTGAGTTCATATTATTCCAAATAAAATAAAAAAGTGACAAGACATTAATATTATATATTCAAGTACTTATATTTATCATAAATCATATTATCACAACACATAATTATTGTAGTTTACACCTACTATTTTGCAGAACTAGTATTTGTTATTATGGGAGGTTTTTGTTCATAATAATAATAATATAATAATTCTACAGTTCCTGTGCAATCTGAACTCGTGAACTTATCATGGTTCATTTTAAGAGTGTATGTTTACATGTATAACGACTGGTGAAAGAGAAATCATGCAGAAACCTCTCATTTTTATTTAAATTTAAACTGAATTTTGAGTTTCATTTATTTATTATGTTCATATTATGTTGATTGTTTGTCTCGCCTGACTTTTGTGTTTTTACTGTAAAGCACTTTGTGAAAAGTGCTATATGAATAAAGTTAATATTATTATTATTATTCATGTATTGACTTGAAAAGGCGGGATGGCGGCGTAGGAAAAGGGCGAGCGGCTGTTCCAGCAGTCACACTTTCCTCCAGTTCATCAAAGATCTTGAAGGTTTTGCGGCTCGGCGGTCAGTTTGAGGTCTTCTTCACTCGCTGGGCTGCAGAGCCTCACTGAAGTCTGTAGAAGTTGTTAACCTAACAAGATGTTTCCACACTCACAGGATGTCGCCCTACATTTCCTCTTCAGCCTCCAGTTAAGTGCAGAGGAAGCAGCAGTCTTCCCTTGATTCATTTGTGACACATGATGGATGGATAAGTGGGTGAAAGTGCTCGGCAAATATTTGAGTGGAAGGTTTTTGACTCACTTCCAATCCGAGTCAAAGGTGAAACGGCTGCATCAGAACAGAACATCAGAAAAAAGAAAAGAATCCTTGGCTGCAGGTTCTGGTTTTTAGGTCAAACTTGGTTTTCTTGATGTTGCAACAACCGTCGAACCCAGAGGAGCTTCTCCAAAGTAATTCTCAACATCTTGCTTGTGAAATCTGGAAATGAGCTTTTCCATCCAAGAAGTGAGACTTGTACTATTAACCCTTACATTCCTGCCCCATGACAGGAATCCAGAAAGTCAACAGCAGCCCGAGGTCACCTGCAGCGCCACCATCAGGATGTTATGACAGCGGCCGTGTGACACGAAGCCCCGTGGACATTATTTCCATACCAGATATAAAAGCCTCTGCGCCGCCAGGCCTGAGATCACGTTCCACAAATAGATGTTGAGTTCATGACCGAACTAAACTCAACTCAGGTGCAAAGTCAGAAAGGGGCGGAGCCAAGCCGCAGTTTACCGGCTTGACTGGAGACGGAACCAAAACGCTTCCTCTTCCCATTTCTAATGCCAAATTTGCAGAAAATTTCTCAGCAATCAGCTGGAATTTAATGTGAATGTTGACAGAGGCTGAGTCACACTAAAAATGAAGCACAGCTTCTGTTTCCTCTGTGTCGCCCTTCAACTCCCACCTGCTGATAATGAAAGGTCAGCACTTTGACTTGTTTAAGGCGGTGGGGGATTGTTCACACTACGTGACCTTGACGACTGGAAGGTTTTTATTTTAAGATTGGACGTTTGTTATTTGCACAGATATGATCTCAAGTTCAAATTGTTTTAATTTAACTTTCTTTTCTTTTTCTTGAAACTTATTCTGAACTGGGTGTTTATCTTTATTTTTAAAGGGGACATATCCTGCTAAATCCACTTTTTTAGCCCTTAAATGCATGTTGTTGTATATTTAGAGTGTTTAGAAGGACAGAAAAGTTCAAAGTAGTCTCTTCAGGTGCTCCGTTGATATCTTTATATTCTGTTTTGGTCATATTTTGCGATCGGTTTCGATTTTTCTATTCTCTATTACGTTTTTTGAACAATGACGTCACAGTATTCCCGGCGGAACTGCCAAATTAGGACATCGACACTTCGAGCAATCCGCCATTTTTGTTTCTCGCTGCGATTTTGTAGTCCAACCGAAGTTACGAGAGGATAAGTGGAAATGTTCGGTTGTTGGATGTAGTAACCCACAAGCTTCGTTACACCGTCTCCCAGCATCAGAACCTTTTCCAAGTGCCTGGTTGAGTTTTATTTTTCACAGAAATGTACCCACATCTGTGGGTAAGGTCATTTTTGTGTGCGCGAAGCACTTTAAGGACGACTGCTTCAGCAACCTCCGCCAGTATAAAGAAGGATTTGCCGAAAGACTTGGTCTGATTGAGCGGTCAGTTCCTTCTATCTATGGAGACGACGAACAGAGCACTTCGGTAAGCTGTATATAACGCTAAAAAGTGTGATGATAAGACGTCCCTGTCATTGTTTTGTTAGCATTAGCAGTTGCACCGTCTTCATATGTTAGCGCTGTGTGCTCGTTTTAGATTAGAATGTAACTTCTGTGTTAAATAGTCGTTGTAATACAGGCAGTATTGTAGTAGTGGGCATGGATGGAGAAGTTAGTGTAAATATAGTAACACACCATTGCGTTACATCCATATGAAGACGTTGTTCTTCAGGTGCATCATGGTCATTTTCATCTGGCTCCGCCGGGTCCGACTCTGGCTCCAACATGTATGGCTGGATGGACAAATCTTCCCTTGTTGACATTTTGTAAATAATGTGTGAATATAAAGTTTCTGCGCCGCTAGATAATTGTATCTGTTCTATCAAACTACAAAGATGGCCGAACAGGGTGGAGTTGAACCGAGTGTCACCTCTGCAACCTGGAGAGGAGGCGGGGTATGAAGAGACCGCCCCAAAACGAGTTGCTCTCAGAAGCACATCAGAAAAGGGGTAGAAAAGGGGCCTGTGGAGCTCTAATAATGAGGAATTCAGACCCAAGCATTGCAGTTCTGCTTTATATAGACCACAACTGTATGATTTAGATGTAAAAAGGAAGGATTTAAAAGCATGATATGTCTCCTTTAAGGGAGAAAACTCGCAGGATTTCCTTATAGCTGCAGTATAATGGCAGTAAAGATCATTACCTTCGCCGAGGACGTTACGTTTTTGTCTGCATGTATATATTTATTGGTCTGTATGTATTTTTCCAACTTTTCACTAAAACTTCTCACCTGAATTTCATGAAATCTTCAGGGATGATTTGTCATCATCAAGGACCGATCATTAGATTCTGAGACGTTAACGACTAAATGTTCCTGAATAAAAACTGTCCCATACAAAGTGGATGAGAGGCTCCTCATGGAGATCAAAGGAGATCAGCATCTGTTGCCATGGAGACGCTCAGAGTTTCACAGTGATGTAGCGACCTGACAGGCTAGTTAGCATCAATATGAGCTAATGGCTATCATGCTAGCGACGCTAACTCATTTCTGCAAACAAATGTAGTGTTGGTGAATTTCTTAAGAACACTGAGACCCGAGCTGAGGTATCAGTGCTGCCGCTATGAAAGATAGTCAACTAGTATAAACCTCAGAGTCACGCGGTCAGGGGGAGTTAGGGAAAATACCCAGAATGCTGTAGGGGTTTTCTGGACATTTCACTGCGTTTAGCACCAGGAAGTATCATTAAAATGGACTTTATGATGAGATTATACAAAGTTTTGGGAGTAACTGTTAGATTTTTGTGAAAATATAGACATTTTCATCACATGTACTTTAAATGTAAACTTTAAAGGTTTTAATTTGATGTGGAGTAAAGGTTATTATTGTACATTTTACCAGTTGGCCCACTGGAGGTGAAATTGGGCTGCATGAGGTCCCAGAGTATTAACTAATTAAATGTATTTAACTCCTCTAGTTTAAGTCCTTGTTCATTTTTGTGATAAACTGTTTTTTTGTGCTTTACAAACACAAACAAAAGAGAAAATTGCACCGATGTGTTAAACTGATGTTCTAAAAAAGGCAGAGTCAAATTCTTTGACAAAGTTACTAATATAGATGATTGGATTTGAAGCCCGCGATGTGTCAAACATCAGCAGCACTGTGGAGGGGTGGACGAAGCGTACCTGTCAAACATCAGCAGCACTGTGGAGGGGTGGACGAAGCGTACCTGTCAAACATCAGCAGCACTGTGGAGGGGTGGACGAAGCGTACCTGCACAGGTCGGGAGTGAAGACGTAGATCCGTTCCTTCTTGTCCAGCAGCGGATGGAAAGCGCTTCCGTCTGACCCGTTGATGGAGTTGCTTTGGTTTGAAGACCAGAAGGTCAGCTGGCTGCAAGACAACACAGCGCCTCCTTAACATCAAGAACATATGAGAGGGGGGAAACAGAAACCGAGGAAGGTTGTGACGGAGTAAGTGGAAAAATCTGTGTTGGGGGCGTGGCCTCTAAGTTCACATAGCTTCTTCTCTGGGCCACGTTAACATGAACCCGGGTTTATACAAAAACGCATATTTCCATCTCTACGTTTACAAAAACAATCTTCATTGACTTGGACCTGCATATCCACCTGGTTCACAGCTGCTATGAGCAGCCACACCTGTAGGGGGCAGTGTGACAAAAAACATGAAGCCTTGATAGCCAATCAGAATCCTGGGAAAAACACGACGTTACGAATCGTGATGTAAATCTCCGCCTCTCCCTTTAGATGCACACGGAGACACAGAGTTTGTCCAGATGTGGGCGGAGTTTAAGGGATCATGGTTTGTGGAGAGTCGTCGCTGGTTTATGTGAAAATGCAAGAAACGCAGAGAAATACCACCGTTTTGTAAATACCCTGATATGAGCTTTGTTCCTTTTCCTTTTGGACTATGAATAGGCCCTTATGATGTCATTTTCTGCTGTTTCCATGGAAACAGACACGATTTCTAAAATGTTCTCAGGGTTTAAAACTAGTCTCTGTAGGTCAGCCATGATGTCCACCGCCAAGAGAAGGACCTAGAACCACCCAGTGCTTACAGTAGTTCTTCAGGAGGAATTTGTGTTTTTTTATTTTTGCAGCCTGCAAAGCAACAAAGAGGAAGTTTAGAATGAGGCAGCATGCATCCAGTCCACATTTACTGAAATGCTTTCAGAACTCCTTGACTCCTCGATAATTGCCTCCATCTTAACAACAGCAAATTACAACGCCACGTTATGATGATAAAACCTTTCATCTAACAGTCGCATCTGGAAAATAAGAGTTTTCCCTGGAGTAGAAGGGTAATTACAGACTTCAAGGGGGAAAAGCGAAAATAAAACCTGATAAGAAAGGTTGAAAAAAAGAGAAAGAAAAAGAAAAAGCCCTTCTTGAAGCGTTCCAGGACCTGAGGCTGTCCTGCCCCGCCGGCTGAAGAGGAACAACGCCCAGCAAACTGCTTTTCAGGAGCGAGTTAACCAAAGGTGGAGTAATGAACTTTTGTCCCTGTGGGTGGTGTCCCACTGGATTAAGTGTGAGGCTGTTTTACCTTTGACCTTTCCATGTCTCCACCCGGCCGTAATCCAGGTGGTTCTGCTGTCCGGTGTGGAACACAAATTCTCCGTCGTTGCTTCCGTTTTTCTAAAAACAAAATGTCAAAAACACTTAAAATTACAGATTTTAAAAAATATTAAAAATGAAGTCTGTCAGTCTTTACTATTTATTCTACATATGAGGAACTATTTATTCAATTTTCACTTCTCATTATGTTAATTATTTCTCTTTCTCAAGGACGACTTCTTTCTGTTAAAACTAATGTTTGGGTGGAGATGTCCTGTTTTCATTGATCTGTGACCATATATGGACGCTTTCAATTCGAGCACTGTAAAGACGACTGGACATGGGAGTGTGTGTGTGTGTGTGTATGTGTGTGTGTGTGTGTGTGTGTGTGTGTGTGTGTGCATTAATAGATATAAGATGTAAAGTAAGTTTAAGTTAGTAGGATATAAAAACAGAATCCTCAGTGGAAAACTCTCCTGTAGTTTTGTCGGTTATCACAGAACGTAACTAAAGAATCAGAAACAGACAGAAACAGAGTAAAACTGCTGAAGTTGCTTTAGGTTTTGAGTATTTCTGCCTCGCGACACCCCGAGTCTGTACCAGCTGTACGTGCCTTATACATGAGCCCAAAGACCTTCTCCACATCGGGGCTGGTGGAGGCGATGCGGGCCAGCAGGGGGTCCTCGTAGCCCCACAGCAGCTCGTCCACGGTGCGCGTGGTGAAGAGGCCGCTCCCGAACGAGTTCATCCAGACGGACATCATGGACGACTTCCAGAAACTCCCTTTCACCTTGTTCATGACGGCCTGAGGACGGGAAGCAGAAGTGAGACGGCGGCGGACGGCGGTGGTGGGAGGGGCTTCCACATAGGAAGCCGTAAACAAAGAGCAGAAGGAAATCCTACAACCTAAAGAACAAACACTGCACTTTGGTCCACTCTCCTCTTCTTGTGTAAAGGTTGTCCACTCACCCAGACGGGGATGTTGACAGTGGTGATGTTGTCCAGCGCCGGGTCGCCCACCGACTTCTCTCTCAGGAACACGAAGCTCTTGGTGTTGTAGGCAGACACCATTCTGCCGTGGTCCACCACGCTCACGTTGTCCTTGTACCTGTACTCTCTGAGTACACACCACAGGACACAGCGTTCATTTAATATCCTGCTGGTTGGATTCAGCATGTCTACATTTATGGCTCTTTATGGAATTGAATAAGTCCTCGGTATCGACACTCGGCACCGGCAGGTAGCCATCGGTATCGGTACTGAGTATCGCTGCATCTCAACTCATATTCAGATCCTCACAAACCCCCATGGTATAAATAATTAAAGCAAGTGATTAAAGGGAGTAGATTAAAAATAAAAAAGGATCACTAAAGCCACAAACGTTGGATCAAAATTAATTTACATTCATTTAAGTGTAGCTTTCTTTAAATTGAGGTCTTCTGGGTGTTGGTGAGAGGCTGAAACTACATCCAGTACGTCAAACAAAGTGTAGAAGTCCTCTGGAAATACCAGCAGAGACTCCATTTGGTCAATAAGTCTATTATTCATCTATTTTCTCTGCTTGTTGTTCCTTCATCCTTTGTTATAAAACTCTTTATTGATCGGGAGGATCTAATATAAGCCCCCTGGGCTTCTTCACTCTCTGGCACAGCTTGGTTTTATTTCTGTTTTATAATCTTATCTTATGCAAATAAAGAACAAAAAGTCATTTGGCACCTCAGCAAATGAATATCAACATATCCTCAATAAAAGAGGACTGAACAGCTAAATCCAGTAAAAGCTGGTGTTCCCTCTCCATTCCTCAGTCCTCGCTGCCGCTCCCTCAGATTTCTCTTTTCTTTTTCTTTACTTGACGGCCGATACGCCACCGCAGCAAGGCTCCACTTCACATCTCTTCTTTCTTTCCTTATCAAAGTAAATCACCCTGAATTGTCTCTTTAAAAAAAGTCCCACACCAATACAACCTTCCTCCTTCTGCACATTAAGTTAGGCTGCATGTGACTTTTATTACTCAACACGTTTGTTTGAGATGAACTAAGTCAACCAGTGAGTCAGAGGAGACGATGGCGTTCTCTCCTTTATCGCTGAACCTTGATATTTATTGAAGGTGTTCAGTGGCGCTGGGTGTATCTAGAAATGAGTGATCACAGCGGGGGGTCGAGGCCATCAGCACAACCCAGAGTGGACCGGATGTGGAACGTTAGGTCACATGACATTCAGGGTTATCTCACACAGAAACAGCTGATAACACCGACGCTTTTAAAGGAAAGTAAGAGTGAAAAGAAAGGAAGTGGAGAAGCAAAAGCTCTTGGTGGTTTTGTAAATGCTGGCTGGCCGAAAGATGGAGAATGAAACAAAATGGACGACTTTGCTTGAAATAAGTGCAACTCTGGGTTTCCTGTGAAGGTCCATGCAGGAACCAAAGCCGAAGCCTGAATGAAAAGCTTCTGCAGAGGTCTCCAGTGTCGTACCTGTAGGTGTAGGGTCCCACCTGGTCCACCTGGGGCTTGGCCCCCTCCAGGAACTCCTCCACGTTGGTCACGTTGAAGAAGAAGAACTCCATGTAGACCGGAGGAGGAGGAGATTTCCAGGACTCGAACACCCGGCTGCCCTCCACCAGAACGATCTCCTGTGGAGACGGAGCGGACACACTCCTTTACTTCCAGGGACGAGAGGACGTTTCCGCTGAAAGCAGCACGTCCGCTTGTTGACAGTGGACGGAGTCACTGAAACCTACTTTGAAACTAAAAGTACTTTTCTCAGTAGAAAGACGTCCCAGTCAGTCTTTCCCCACATGCTCCAGTACGTCTCCACCAATGAGGGTGGAGGATTCCAGAATAACGCTGGTGCTGCTCCATCATCACACGTGGGGATTTTCTTTTTACAAACAGGAGCGACTGAGTGGGTCGGACATGAGCCTGAACGTTTACGTGGGACTGCTTCCTGTGTGTCCATGGACAACGCCGACTGGAGCCTCGTTTCCATGACAACGGTGCTCTGAGGCACTAAAAACAACCTTTTGACAACGGCTTCCACGGTGGAACTTTCTGACAATGGTCTGGCTCCGTCTCCGTGGAAACGGGGTACACGGCCACTTTTCAAAAACACAACTTTTTGAAAGGTTTCTGACCGTGTCGGTGGGAAAACGCAACTTTCAGAAAATGCTTGGGTTACTTACAAAAACCAAACAACAGCGCCTACTACTGCCCGTCATGAAAACGACATCCCTGAGGGAGCGTGTAAACGGGTCCATTAAAGGGGACATATCATGCTAAATCCACTTTTTTAGCCCTTAAATGCATGTTGTTGTATATTTAGAGTGTTTAGAAGTACAGAAAAGTTCAAAGTAGTCTCTTCAGGTGCTCCGTTGATATCTTTATATTCTGTTTTGGTCATATTTTGCGATCGGTTTCGATTTTTCTATTCTCTATTACGTTTTTTGAACAATGACGTCACAGTATTCTCAGCGGAACTGCCAAATTAGGACATCGACGTTTCGAGCAATCCGCCATTTTTGTTTCTCGCTGCGATTTTGTAGTCCAACCGAAGTTACGAGAGGATAAGTGGAAATGTTCGGTTGTTGGATGTAGTAACCCACAAGCTTCGTTACACCGTCTCCCAGCATCAGAACCTTTTCCAAGTGCCTGGTTGAGTTTTATTTTTCACAGAAATGTACCCACATCTGTGGGTAAGGTCATTTTTGTGTGCGCGAAGCACTTTAAGGACGACTGCTTCAGCAACCTCCGCCAGTATAAAGAAGGATTTGCCGAAAGACTTGGTCTGATTGAGCGGTCAGTTCCTTCTATCTATGGAGACGACGAACAGAGCACTTCGGTAAGCTGTATATAACGCTAAAAAGTGTGATGATAAGACGTCCCTGTCATTGTTTTGTTAGCATTAGCAGTTGCACCGTCTTCATATGTTAGCGCTGTGTGCTCGTTTTAGATTATAATGTAACTTCTGTGTTAAATAGTCGTTGTAATACAGGCAGTATTGTAGTAGTGGGCATGGATGGAGAAGTTAGTGTAAATATAGTAACACACCATTGCGTTACATCCATATGAAGACGTTGTTCTTCAGGTGCATCATCGTCATTTTCATCTGGCTCCGCCGGGTCCGACTCTGGCTCCAACATGTATGGCTGGATGGACAAATCTTCCGTTGTTGACATTTTGTAAATAATGTGTGAATATAAAGTTTCTGCGCCGCTAGATAATTGTATCTGTTCTATCAAACTACAAAGATGGCCGAACAGGGTGACGTTGAACCGAGTGTCACCTCTGCAACCTGGAGAGGAGGCGGGGTATGAAGTGTCTCATTTGCATTTGAAGAGACCGCCCCAAAACCAGTTGCTCTCAGAAGCGCATCAGAAAAGGGGTTGAAAAGGGGCCTGTGGAGCTCTAATAATGAGGAATTCAGACCCAAGCATTGCAGTTTCGCGTTGTATAGACCACAACTGTATGATTTATATGTAAAAAGGAAGGATTTAAAAGCATGATATGTCTCCTTTAAAGTCTAAATCTCTACTGATGATTTACAATCTGAATTAGGAATCTTTAAATGAGCTTTAGTTTGTCTGAGGAATCCCATGTCATCCAGGTGAGTTGAACAGATTAAACGTGGTTAAAAAGTAACTAACACTGTTTACTTTCAGTGGATTATAACCAACAGCAGTACTTTTACTTGTAATTGAAGCAGCATATCAGTAAGAACACAAACGTTTGAACGGCGAGCAGCAGGTTCTGAGTCTGGAGCAGAAGAAATGTGTTCCAGTGTAAGAAAACAACCTGCAGAACAACCCCCCCCCCGGTGGGGGGTCGCGGGGGAAGCTGGCCTCGCAGCGTCGGCTGCACACATGAATGGTGTGAGGGGAGACCCCGTCCGCCGCCCCATTGTGGACGGTTGCCGTTGACAACGGGCGCTCGGGGAGAGCCCGGTCATGTGACGCTCGCAGCCCGGTGCCCACTCGCTCTGCGCAGGACGGCGACCTTAATGATCTGAGCCGCATTCCTCAGGCTGACGCAGCGCCGGGCAGCGAGCCGCAGAGGAACGTTCTCACAGCAGAAATATCAGAGCCTCTGGGGCAAGTATGTCCTGACGTGGGGCAAGTATGTCCTGACGTGGGGCAGGAATCTTCCCAGATAAAAAAACCCTTAGGATGGATGGAGGGTGGGTGGGTGGGTGGGGGGGTGGGGGGGGGTGGGGGGGGGGGGGGGGGGGGGGGGGGGTTAGTGAGCGACAGGGGCCTGATTGGGTCAGATTTATGTTAAAGTTAAGAGCAAACAGCCTCGGAGAGCCCAACACGCCATGATTTGAAGCCCCTCCCCCTTCTGATTCCGGAGACAAAAGTTTAGCCGAGTAGCCAAGGACAATAAAGCTGTCACCTTAGATTGGGGAAGGGGGGGGAGAAGGGGGGAGGGGGGGGGGGTCATGCTCGCTGTGCGTCCTGCTCTCATGCCTCCAACAATCAATACGTTAACGTCTCCCAGCACGCCACGGGGAAAAGGCCGAGGGGGCCGTCTCATCTCAGCAGCCCGCCCGGCCCTCCCTCACCACTCCCGATACAAAAACACACGGCGCAGGTGGAAACACAAACAGCAGGGCTTTGATGTGGAGACCTTCACACAGCCAGAGGCTGTCGGTTCAAATCCTCCAATGGCAGCGCGGCAGCTTTGCTCATGTCTTTTCAAGGCCAAATTACAGAAAGATCAACCTGCTGAACTGCTGTTGGTTCTGAACCCGTTAGAGTTCTAGTTGATTCTGTGGAGCTCACTCATCATCAACGACAACGTTTCCAGGAAAATCTCCTCATTTGTGCATAAATATTACAAAAACATTAATTCAGCCGGAAGAAAGCGTGACGGGAATCAGCTGAAACACTTCTGACACCGTCACCTTCATAGTTAAGATCCCGTTTACACCTTTCAGGTTTCTGCTTTTTCCTTTCAGAAAAGTTTCAAAAACAAAGTTGGATTATTATGACGGTGACTGTCAAAATAAAACTACCAAGTTGGATAGTTATTACTGTGACTGTCAAAATAAAACTACCAAGTTGGATAGTTATTACTGTGACTGTCAAAATAAAACTACCAAGTTGGATTATTATGACGGTGACTGTCAAAATAAAAGTATCAAGTTGGATAGTTATTACGGTGACTGTCAAAATAAAAGTATCAAGTTGGATCGTTATTACGGTGACTGTCAAAATAAAACTACCAAGTTGGATTATTATTACGGTGACTGTCAAAATAAAAGTATCAAGTTGGATCGTTATTACGGTGACTGTCAAAATAAAACTACCAAGTTGGATTATTATTACGGTGACTGTCAAAATAAAACTACCAAGTTGGATTGTTATTACGGTGAGTGTCAAAATAAAAGGACCAAGTTGGATTGTTATTACGGTGAGTGTCAAAATAAAAGGACCAAGTTGGATTGTTATTACGGTGAGTGTCGCTGCCCTCCAGTGAGAGCAGCAGGATCACTGAGCCAGGTCCTTTTCTGTGGTGTCAGCATGTTATCCCTGTGCGTATGTGTGTTTGCTTTGGATTCCTCTCACCATTCAAAGTTATATTAGTTTTTGACGCTACAGTGTCACGGGTGTGATCGTCTGTCGTAGGCCCAGACAATATTACAAGTGAAAAGTCACTTGTCTGGGCCACGCCCACCAGTGTAATCGACTTCTTCATGCATCCAGGTTTCATCATGAAATCAGAGAATTCTCTGCGCTGCAGATAAAAACATCTACAAACACACTTTCCACCCTGGAGCAGCATAGTGACGGAGCTGGAGGCGGAGGGGCTGCCAATCCAGACACTCTGCCAACTAACCAGCAGGGTGAAAGAGGCTGAGCAACCAAAGAGAGACTGCTGCTGCTGGGAAGGATCCATAGGAGGATCCATAGGAGGATCCATAGGAGGATCCATAGGAGGATCCATTGGAGGATCCATAGGAGGATCTTTAAGAGCATCTATGGGAGGATCCATGGGAAGGATCCATAGAAGGATCCATAGAAGCATCTATGGGAGGATCTATGGGAGGATCCATGGGAGGGATCCATAGGACGATCCATAGAAGGATCTATGGGAGGGATCCATGGGAGGATCCATGGGACGATCCATAGAAGGATCTATGGGAGGGATCCATGGGAGGATCCATGGGAGGATCCATGGGAAGGATCCATGGGCAGGATCCATAGAAGGATCTATGGGAGGATCCATAGGATGATCCATAGAAGGATCTATGGGAGGGATCCATGGGAGGATCTATGGGAAGGATCTATGGGAGGATCCATAGGATGATCCATAGAAGGATCCATAGAAGGATCTATGGAGGATCTATGGGAGGATCTATGAGCACCGGTGCAGCCGGGGAAAGGCAGTAACAGGATCGGTCTCCAGCTGAGGTGAAGCCTCCTGACGGAGCAGCAGCTCACTAGTCCTCATGTGGGCGTCGCGCCGTCACACAGAGAACCAGGCTTCTTAGAACGAAACAATAGAAATGAGCTGCAACAGTAAAACAGATGAACCTTTAGTTCAGAGTGATGTCAAGTGTTTGGGAGCACCCAGCGTGCTCCCACCGCTGGGTAAATAAAGGCTTTCACATGAACTTCAGACCACCGTCCAAACAGAAACATCTGGAAGACATGAGAACCTCTCAGTGGACAAAACGGAGCGTCAGAGGAAGGAAACAGACGAGCGGCAAAATAATAAATACATCCACATCAAGTGTGTTGACTGATGGAGAGTATTTCTGATGTAAACTTGTACTTCAAACTCTGAAGCTTCAGTTGGATTGTTTTCCAGCCCCCCCCCCCCCACCCCCCCCCCCCCCCCCCCCACTACTGTTAACCAACGGACCCTCCCCCAAAGCCTCCTGACCTCGATTCTATGTCCTCATTACAACTCAGAGCTCTTTTCCTCCCAGACAATAAACTAGTCTCTCCAGAAGGAATCCTTCTCAATCACCTGACTGCAGCATAAAGAAGCAGAAACTTTCTAGTTTCCTTCTCACCAGACGTCTCCAGAGGTTAAACTCCCGTTTACACGACAACTCACCAGGTGAAAACACGTCGTTGAGGCATTTTCGTTTCAGAAACGTTTGATGTTTCCATTGCAACGTTTTGAAAACAACGTCATTTACACAACAAACGCAGAAACACCGGAAACAATGCAGCTGGCATGCTGGGCCACTAGTGGGTGCTGTTGGTTGTTTTTGTAATGAAACCACAACTATTAAACTGAGCATGTGCAGAAGAATGGTTTACTACAGTTGTAGTACCCATGTGTAGTAGCAACGTGTTTCCCCTCGTCTCCAGTAGGAGCGCTTTCAAAAAGTTGCATTTTTCCCCGTTTCTATGGAGATGGAGTTGAACCAGTTTTCAAAACATTCCGTGTTTCCGTGGAGACGGAGTTGAACCATTTTCAAAATGTTGTGTTTTACCCCGTTTTCAAAAAGTTCCACCTTTGGGAGCCATTTTCAAAAAAAGTTACGTTTTCAGTGACTCTGTTGTCGTGTACACAGACGTCACGTACAAGTTTTTACTTGGAATCGTTGTCGTGTAAACGGGCTCTAAGGAAATAGTTCATTTCAACAGTTTCAACAATCTGCTCATATGTAGTCAATAACTAACTCCACGGTCAGGAGGCCTTTTCTTTTTTACTTTAACGTCACAGTTTACAGTTTAATTTTTTTCTCAAATACAAATACCCTCACTCTATTACAACTACTGAGCAGCCTTAATGTTTCCTTTAACCTCCAGGATCAGGATGAAGCCTGAAGCTCAGATCTGTCAGGAGAAACGTCCTGATATGAGACTGTGTCTTACGTCCACACTGGGACCAACCTGTCCACTTGGTGGGACGACTCCAGTGGAGGAAGCAGAACCCCGAACATGAACTACAACCTTTTCAGTTACTGTAAAAGAAAACAACTAAAACTTCATTAAAGTGTGTACATCATGCAGAGCGAGTGTTGCAATTGTACTTCAGTGATCAGTGCTATATAGAGTATGATGAAGTAGGTGGGTCAGAACAGAACATGAAGGAAGTAGAAAGCACTCTGTCGGATCACATACAGCCCGGTTTCATTACGAGCCGTTCAAATCAAGTTTTTTTATTTGTTCCCAATGACGTCGGGTCTCAGCGTTGTGTTTTGTCGCTACTCTATTCTTTTTAAAAAATCAGTGTTTTGGGAAATTTGTAGAATTATCTTGGTAGTTTTCCGGATTGGAGCTTCTTCTTGGTCCAGTTCTGACCCGCGGGCCTGAAGTTTGATCCTCCAGTTGTAAAAATCAAACTAGACAAAGTTGCATCATCATCATTTCACCATAACAGAACCCTCTGGTTCAGTTTGACAATATTGACCTGAATGACCCAAACTGCAGGTTTCCTCTCCCGAGTCTTAAATGCTGGCGACCAAACGCCAAAACAACCAGACTCCACTTCTTCTTCTTCTTCGATGTGGGAATGTTCCTGGAATCCTGGAATTCCTGTTGGAATTAGAAACTCACTCCGCGGTGCAACATGTTGAAAAAAACAACACGTCTAATTTAGAACGTTTGGTGTGAATGAAACACGATTTAAAGAAAGAGAGGAGCAGATGACAGCTTCTCCTTTTTAGTTTAACATTCCCAGAGTTTCCAACTGACTCGAACACAGACGGGAGTGTTTTCAAAATAAAGGTTGTGGGAGTGAAATCTGAAAAGATGCGTGGTCAGATGTTTTGCACTGGGTCGACATCTGCATGCAGTCCCACGGAAACGTTTCTTTCTTTTGCCCACAGTAGCGGGTTTGTGAATGGCTGAGCACAGTCCCGTCACTGTTTCTTCTTCCTTTCCAGACTTCAGTCGCAAAGAAGGAAGACAAACGAGTCGTTTCTCGCCGGATTATGACAGAGAAGGTGAGCGGCTTGGGTTTGCCTACCT
>NC_137641.1:31254445-31293906 GCF_963383615.2 Lipophrys pholis
CAGGTTAATAAACAAACACACACAGATGAAAACAGAAGCTTCTCAGGCCGACTGTCGTTGGCGAAGTTAAAAAGAAAAACGTCCAAATAAGTGAAAAACTGTAGACGAGAAAAAACCCAGTCCTCCTTCCAAATGTCCCAGTCTGGTTTCACACGATCCAGAGGGAGAAGGTTTCATCTGAACTTCAGTTTTAAGTCAAACAATAGTTCTTTTTTCCAATTCTAACATCAATTTGTTCATTCATCCAAATATCCACAGTTACAGTTTTATACAACAGTTATAACACGTCCATCACCTCAACGCAACACCACAAACACACAAACCCTCATTTCACACAGTTTGCACCATCTTCAGTACTCGTGACACGTTTGTTCTAAGTTCCACTTTGTTCCTGGACGTGAGTCGTCGGAACGTAAGAGGAGCGACGTCAGCAGGTCGGAACTCTTCATGGCAGCTCTGATCACGATGTTCCTGACCCTGACCCTGACCCTGACCCTGACCCTGACCCTGACCCTGACCCTGACCCTAACCCTAACCCTGACCCTGACCCTGACCCTGACCCTGACCCTGACCCTAACACTAAGCCTAACCCTAACCCTAACCCTGACCCTGACCCTAACCCTGACCCTGACCCTGACCCTGACCCTGACCCTGACCCTGACCCTAACCCTGACCCTGACCCTAACCCTAACCCTAACCCTGACCCTGACCCTAACACTAAGCCTAACCCTAACCCTGACCCTGACCCTGACCCCGACCCCGACCCCGACCCCGACCCCGACCCCGACCCCAACCCTAACCCTAACCCTGACCCTGACCCTAACCCTAACCCTAACCCTGACCCTGACCCTGACCCTGACCCTAACCCTAACCCTAACCCTAACCCTGACCCTAACCCTGACCTCTTTATTTTGCCTCTTGTTTACATTTACAGGCTCCTGGAGGCCCAAAGCAGTAATAATACACAATGATAATAGTATATTATAATAATATACTACTACTACTATAATAGGACTTATTAACTAATGAAAACTGAATAACTAACTGTTTGATAGTTCAATTCTTCCATTTCCAAAACTATTAGAATCAAAACAGAATTGATAGAAATTCCCTCCTTAAGGAGTAAAAACCAGGTCAGGTACACATTCGGATCATTTCCTGTAGTAAAAGATCAGATTGGGCAGGATTAGGATCCTACAGATCGTTTACAAGGATAAAGTGGAAAATTAAAGTTTTATTGCAGAAAACCAACATTTGTCTATTTATCTGAATTGAGTGTGTAAATATATGTATATGTGTATACATGCAGGTATTTGCATACTTTGTACAATACCCGGGCTTATAGTATCATCTGCATTACTCGGAGGAATTTGTCTAAATGCCTGAAAGAAACATTTGGTGCAGAAGAAACATGAACGAGATGCTTCAGTTCTCAGACGGGTTTTTTCTCTCAAAGGTTTTAAAAAGTTTCACCATCAGAATCGTCTGCCTTCATAAATTCTGCTCAGCAGAAACTGTTTTTAATAACTGACGGTGCTAAAACCACCACCATCTTGTCACCCGTCTGTCCGTCCCTCACCTTGACCCTTGACCTTGACCTTGACCTTGACCTTGACCCTTGCCAGGCCTTCTGACCACAGGCTTCTCGCCGCTGTACCAGTTCAGAGTTTAGACAGGCTCTTAAAAATCACATGATAAAGATAATTCTCTCTGTGTGTTCAGGTTGTGGGATTGATTCCCAACAAAGTTTCTGTTTTGACTTTCAGTGCTGAGATACTTTAATGACACATGAAGACCAGATAAAACCTCCTGGTCCTGGTCCTGGTCCTGGTCCTGGTCCTGGTCCTGGTCCTGGTCCTGGTCCTGGTCCTGGTCCTGGTGCTGCTTCTACTTCTCTTAACACCACTCGGCGGTCTGATGCGACAGGAGACACATTTTCATTCTTTATCGTCACCTGCTGAAGAGCAACAGCATAAAACTACCAAGTTGGATTGTTATTACTGTGACTGTCAAAATAAAACCACCAAGTTGGATTGTTATTACTGTGACTGTCAAAATAAAACTACCAAGTTGGATTGTTATTATGTTGACTGTCAAAATAAAACTACCAAGTTGGATTGTTATTACTGTGACTGTCAAAATAAAACTACCAGGATGTCCAGGAGAATCTGGACTGGGAGTCATGACACCACAGAGGAAACTTTGTTCTGATTGGCTCTACTGAGCATGTGCAGAACTAGTTACTATGACGACGGTGTTCATGCACAGTAACAGAGTTTCAAATAGTTGCACTTCCCCCGTTTCCGTGGAGACGGCATATCTGAGTGACTGTGATCAATGTCGTATTTGTGTTTTCCCTTGAAAACGCTGCAGAAAATGGAGCGAGAAGCAGGAAACACTGGTCCACTGCAGGAAACACTGGTCCACTGCAGGAAACAGTGGTCCACTGCAGGAAACACTGGTCCACTGCAGGAAACACTGGTCCACTGCAGGAAACAGTGGTCCACTGCAGGAAACAGTGGTCCACTGCAGGAAACACTGGTCCACTGCAGGAAACACTGGTCCACTGCAGGAAACAGTGGTCCACTGCAGGAAACACTGGTCCACTGCAGGAAACAGTGGTCCACTGCAGGAAACACTGGTCCACTGCAGGAAACACTGGTCCACTGCAGGAAACAGTGGTCCACTGCAGGAAACAGTGGTCAACTGCAGGAAACAGTGGTCCACTGCAGGAAACACTGGTCCACTGCAGGAAACACTGGTCCACTGCAGGAAACACTGGTCCACTGCAGGAAACAGTGGTCCACTGCAGGAAACACTGGTCCACTGCAGGAAACACTGGTCCACTGCAGGAAACAGTGGTCCACTGCAGGAAACAGTGGTCCACTGCAGGAAACACTGGTCCACTGCAGGAAACACTGGTCCGCTGCAGGAAACAGTGGTCCACTGCAGGAAACAGTGGTCCACTGCAGGAAACACTGGTCCGCTGCAGGAAACAGTGGTCCACTGCAGGAAACAGTGGTCCACTGCAGGAAACACTGGTCCGCTGCAGGAAACACTGGTCCACTGCAGGAAACACTGGTCCACTGCAGGAAACAGTGGTCCACTGCAGGAAACACTGGTCCGCTGCAGGAAACACTGGTCCGCTGCAGGAAACACTGGTCCACTGCAGGAAACACTGGTCCACTGCAGGAAACACTGGTCCGCTGCAGGAAACAGTGGTCCACTGCAGGAAACACTGGTCCACTGCAGGAAACAGTGGTCCGCTGCAGGAAACAGTGGTCCACTGCAGGAAACACTGGTCCACTGCAGGAAACACTGGTCCGCTGCAGGAAACAGTGGTCCACTGCAGGAAACAGTGGTCCACTGCAGGAAACAGTGGTCCGCTGCAGGAAACACTGGTCCACTGCAGGAAACACTGGTCCACTGCAGGAAACACTGGTCCACTGCAGGAAACACTGGTCCGCTGCAGGAAACAGTGGTCCACTGCAGGAAACACTGGTCCACTGCAGGAAACAGTGGTCCACTGCAGGAAACACTGGTCCGCTGCAGGAAACAGTGGTCCACTGCAGGAAACACTGGTCCACTGCAGGAAACAGTGGTCCACTGCAGGAAACACTGGTCCACTGCAGGAAACAGTGGTCCACTGCAGGAAACACTGGTCCACTGCAGGAAACAGTGGTCCACTGCAGGAAACACTGGTCCACTGCAGGAAACAGTGGTCCACTGCAGGAAACACTGGTCCACTGCAGGAAACAGTGGTCCACTGCAGGAAACACTGGTCCACTGCAGGAAACAGTGGTCCACTGCAGGAAACACTGGTCCACTGCAGGAAACACTGGTCCACTGCAGGAAACACTGAGCGACAGTGTGTGAGGGAAGTGGTAGAAAACGCAGGGAGAACGTACAAACTGCACTCAGAGAGCCCAACAAGTCCAGATTTGAACCGGAGATGCTGTTACTGTGAGGCGGAAGTTCTAACCACTCCACCAACCAATCGTCTCCGGGTGGGTGGAGCTGTGGTGGAGCTTCCATCACTTTCTATCTGCAGCGCAAAAGAACTTTTACTGGACCCATGTGACGCCTCCTGGGCCGGGAACAGCGCTCCCAAACTGATGAAAGGAAGGAACGCTGGTGGAGTTCTGGTGGAGTTCTGGTGGAGTTCTGGTGGAGTGCTGGTGGAGTTCTGGTGGAGTGCTGGTGGAGTGCTGGTGGAGTTCTGGTGGAGTTCTGGTGGAGTTCTGGTGGAGTGCTGGTGGAGTTCTGGTGGAGTGCTGGTGGAGTTCTGGTGGAGTTCTGGTGGAGTGCTGGTGGAGTTCTGGTGGAGTTCTGGTGGAGTTCTGGTGGAGTGCTGGTGGAGTGCTGGTGGAGTTCTGGTGGAGTTCTGGTGGAGTGCTGGTGGAGTTCTGGTGGAGTTCTGGTGGAGTGCTGGTGGAGTTCTGGTGGAGTTCTGGTGGAGTGCTGGTGGAGTTCTGGTGGAGTGCTGGTGGAGTTCTGGTGGAGTTCTGGTGGAGTGCTGGTGGAGTTCTGGTGGAGTTCTGGTGGAGTGCTGCGTGCGGTGGCGTCTCACTAGTTTCTCTTTTCCACACAAACAGCTTGAGGACGTTTCCCAGAAGCAACGAGCTGCACCAGAATCAGATTCCTGCAGGAATGTTCATCATAGGAATAGAACCATGCGTTCCAGTCTCATGCGATGTGGCGGCCATGTTGGTTCCGTGTGACGCGGTCGTCCCTCCAGACAGGTTCTTCTTCTCGCTCGCGGCCGAAGCGATCATGCTATCACGCTCGAGGCTCCGGAGTGGTTGTTTATCTCACTTCCAGCGTGTTTCCGCTCGGTGTGATGAGAGGATAGGAACCATTGGGTCAGACAGAACAATCCACTGCCACACAGCAGACCGCTCCTGGAACCGGTCCAGTCTGAAAACACCAGTGAGGAACGTTGTGGGAACATTTAGATATTTCACTTTGTTTTTATTTCCAGCGCCGCTTTTTTTCCTTTTATTTAGATTTTTTTCCTTTTTCCTTCTTTTTCTGCATTCTTTCATTCTTTTCTTTTCTTTTCTTTTCTTTTCTTTTCTTTTCTTTTCTTTTCTTTTCTTTTCTTTTCTTTTCTTTTCTTTTCCTTTTTTCTTTTCTTTTCTTTTCTTTTCTTTTCTTTTCCTTTTTTCTTTTTCTGCATTCTTTCATTCTTTTCTTTTCTTTTCTTTTCTTTTCTTTTCTTTTCTTTTCTTTTCTTTTCTTTTCTTTTCTTTTCTTTTCTTTTCCTTTTTTCTTTTCTTTTCTTTTCTTTTCTTTTCTTTTCTTCTTTTCTTTTCTTTTCTTTTCTTTTCTTTTCTTTTCTTTTCTTTTCTTTTCCTTTTTTCTTTTTCTGCATTCTTTCATTAGTTCTTCTTTTCCTTTATTTTCTTTTAAATTTTAAATTTATTTTCCTTTTTCCTTCTTTTTTCTTTGTCCCTTTTCTTTATTTTTTTCTTTTGGTCTGTTTCCTTTTCCTTTGTACTTGAGTAGAAATGTCCTCGTTCCACCTGATTAAACGCCGTGTGTGAACGGCAGCAGGCCACAGCGATGCAGAAACTTACTAAGAGCTTTATGATCGTCATGACGATGGTTTACTTCTGATCAACTGCAGGACGTTTTAATAAAGTGACAGTAAAACCTGAAGCCGCCTGTAAAGACTCACCTCCGCTCACCTGACCCCCCCATTCTTATGTTTCATGTGTCATCTCAGCTGACAGTTCCTTCTTCCAGTTAGTTCTCTGATTGTTTAGTTGAAATATTTGTATGTAGTCTGTTTAAAAGGCTCTGATTCAAAGACTTGAGGTTTATTTTGAAGGGTCCAGGTGTCATGGTTCACATTTCATGTCTTTGTGGGGTTCTGGGTTCGTTTCAATGCGTTCTGGCCTTTGGTTTGCTGGTGAACAGAGTCGTTGTCGCCGGACCCTCAGGGAGGAGGCGGAGCTTCAGCATCATGTGTGCGACCTGCGTTTAGTTTAGCTGCTGTGCTGGACTCACACTGGGCCCAGGCGGAGAACCCAGAGCGTCAGAGGGTTCTCCGGTTCCTCCGGTTCCTCCCGGACGATTCACTGATTGAAGAAACTCTGTCACACCAAGTCCACTAAACGTCATCGCCTGAGGCCTCGGAGGTCGATGAACTTCCCTCAGAAGCTCTCGGTAATAAAAAGCAGAAAACATAAGAGCTTCGTTTTCTGCTCAAACAGCAACAGAAGAAAGATCCAACACATTTGTGACCGAGGTGTCAAACATGTCATTTCCTCTGCAGCCACAGCCAGAGCAGCAGGAATACAGATGAGCTGGAACTGGTCCAGAGGGTCGAACCAGACAATAGCGGGTTTGGAGCGAGGCCGCCGTGAAGACCCAGAGTGTGGGACAATACCAGGATGTCAGCTGCTCTGTGCTGCAAGTGAGACGCCTCTACAAACAGTGAGAGGAGGAAGCTGAGGAACGGCTCCCAGAGGAGGCGTCACAATGACCCCGAGATGATCCACACCATCATCTCAACACATCCTGTCACAACATTTAAAGTATATCCATAACAACAGTGGATTGGAGTGTTGTGACTGGAACTGAGCAGTCAGCTTCCACCAGCAGTGGCTGGCCAATAGAGGGCGCCAGGGCGCCTCCCCCCCTGCTGGAAGTGAGAAGGATTGTTTTTAAATATAAAATATATGAATAAACTGTAATACTGTCGAAATCTGTTTCTGCCAACAAACCAAGGAACCAACGGTCTGAAGTACAAGAGTGACATGAACGTCTGTCTCTCAGTGAAAGACTCCTGACATTGAAGACCTTATTAAGTACTTGAAGTACTTTTTCCATGGCAGCAGTTTGGCGCCAACCTTTTAACATCCTTTTAACCTTTTGAAACTCGAAATTCTACTTTTGAAAAACCAGGAAAAGCTGTCTCCTTCCAGCTAAGTGTGCTCAATAGGCAAGAGAATAGAGTGATTATTTCTCCGTGTGCTTCGAACAAGAAATGATGTACAGGAACAACAATCCACTTCAAATCCTCTGATACAAGAGGAACAAAGCTGAACTTCTTCTTTCATGACAATCACTGATGAAGAGCTGAATGAGAACCAGAAAGAGAGAAGAAATAAAGAACAAGAACATGAAGTGAAGAAAGACGAAGATGAAAGAGGAAGAAATGAAAGACAGAGAAGACGAAGGAAAAACAGAGACGAAAAGGACCAAGAGGAAGAAGAACCAAACAATAAAGATGATGAAGATTCAGAAAAAGATGAAGAAGATGACACAGAGCAGGAGTGTCACACACAAAGCTGCCGGCCAGAAGCTCCAACGTTTATTCAAAACAATACAATTCTTCAGAGCAGTGATAGAGCTAGAGCGGTAGACTGAGAGCCGTGCTGAGATGAAAGCTCCTGTGCTAAACTATGATTGGCTCAGAGACACGCTGTCACAAACTCCCACAATGCAACAGCCAGAGGAAAAGTTGGTTTCACCGTTTTTTCACACACACACACACACACACACACACACACACACACACACACACACACACACACACACACACACACACACACACACACACACACACACACACACACACACACACACACACACACACCAAGTAATGTAACGCATGTAATAATGTGCAGATCCTGCAGATCACGTGTCATATATGCACGGCCAACAGAGGGCAGCAGAGCTCTGCAGCGCCACCCTGAGTCTGGTCAGTCTGTTTTACAGTGAAAGGGTTCATGTTGACTCGGACCTTCGTTCTCTGCTGCTTCTTGTGAACAAATAGTGACGTTTCAGTGTCGCGGCGCTGCTGAGCTCTTGTCAGGTGCATCAGTGTCAGATGAGATGTTTTTGGTTTGTTCTCATGTGTTTTCACCAGGAAGTGGTGGAAACATGGTCTCACGTTTCAATCCCGGCTGTGTCACACATAATTATAAAACTGTCTTCTTTATTAAAATAAAACCAACTTCCTCCTGAATAAGTCATTATGATGCACTCGCATCTGCCAGTTCAGCCCAACAGTTCCAGAACCATGAGGAATTATCTTCTCATTATTTGTTGACACATTCAGAACTCAGTCTGTATAATTTAGTTTTTAAATGACAAATAACATGATAAGACTTACAGAGGAATCTCTATTAACTATAATGGCACTCCTGAAGATTGAGATGGAACTTTGTTTGTATTACTTCTTAATCCCCACCCATGATGCAGGTTAAAGGTTCTGCCTCCGTCACCCCTGACCTACAACAGGTTGATGTGTTCGCTTCTCGCTGGCTGGGTTAGGGTTACCACTCCTTTTCTCTCCTTCTATCCTGGAACTCCAACTGGACCAGCACAACACACATCCCACCAGGTGACCAGGTGGTGACCAGGCAGTGACCAGGCGGTGACCAGGCGGTGACCAGGTGGTAACCAGGTGGTGACCAGGTGGTGACCAGGTGGTGACCAGGCGGTGACCAGGTGGTGACCAGGTGGTAACCAGGTGGTGACCAGGTGGTGACCAGGCGGTGACCAGGCGGTGACCAGGCGGTAACCAGGTGGTGACCAGGTGGTGACCAGGCGGTGACCAGGTGGTGACCAGGTGGTAACCAGGTGGTGACCAGGTGGTGACCAGGCGGTGACCAGGCGGTGACCAGGTGGTAACCTGGCGGTGACCAGGTGGTGACCAGGTGGTAACCAGGTGGTAACCAGGTGACCAGGCGGTGACCAGGTGGTAACCTGGCGGTGACCAGGTGGTAACCAGGTGACCAGGTGGTAACCAGGTCTTGTTATTCGATCCTGACTGTGTCTCACATACTTCTAAAACTGACTACTTTCCAAGAAAAAAACAAAACTTCATCCTGAATATGTCATCATGATGTTCTACCCTGTTAACATTTTGAGACTCTTCGTTCATTCATTCATTCATTCATTCATTCATTCATTCATTCATTCATTCAGTCGTTCGTTCGTTTGTTCATATTATAAGTGCCTTTCTACTGTAGCACACAAATGGATTTAAAATGGATTTTGTACATTTTCTTTGTATGTACTTTGATGCTAAAGAATAATAATAAAAGTTTTATTATTTCCCTTGAGGAAATTTCAGAGGAAGCAGCTCCTGCAACTTCTTTATATCTCTCTCCTATAATGGCAGATAAAGCTTTCTATTCTATTCTATTCTATTCTGTTTTATTCTATTCTATTCTATTCTATTCTATTCTATTCTATTCTATTCTATTCTATTCTATTCTATTCTGTCATAGAAAACCTCTGAAATAGTAAGTGATGCAGTACCAAGAGTTCTGGTACTCTGCAGGCCGTCACAGCTGGACTGGATCTCCCTGATCCACACTGAGATCCGTCAGCTTGTTGCTTTTGCCTTGATGGAAGTCAGACTCGCTGCTGCAGGGAGTTTCTGCCTCCGCAGCACAATAATCAATATTTGTTTTCTTTTGTGCTGATTTGTTTTTCACGATGAAGCTTCTCTTCCACACAAAGTCCATTTTAACAAGATATTTCAGTGTCTAAATCTTTTCTCTCTGAGATTCACAGGCAGCCTCACAGCACTGGTTCTTCTTTCTCCACCCTGAGACGTCCACTATCCAGCAGCACAACGACCACATGCAGCAGTAATCTATTACTCTGCAGCTGCAGGTTCCTCACCAGGCTTTACTCACGATTCACCAGATGAACCTCTTGTTGATAACAACAACAAAGAATTGAAGTAAATGAAAACTGCATACTCCTGAACACAGCGTGACTGAAAGAAGGTTGATGGAAATACAAGATGGAAAAACAAAGTCCAAGGTCGCAGATCTTCTGAGCCGCCGTATCAAGCTAGGTTGACCTGAGCTGCAGATAACGCAGATCTTTGATAACGCATCAGTTTCTGACCTGTGGTGTGAAAACCAGAGCGCCGAGAGAAAACCCAGAGCGCCGAGAGAAAACCCAGAGCGCCGAGAGAAAAACCAGAGCGCCGAGAGAAAAACCAGAGCGCCGAGAGAAAAACCAGAGCGCCGAGAGAAAACCCAGAGCGAACAGAGAAAAACCAGAGCGACGAGAGAAAAACCAGAGCGCCGAGAGAAAAACCAGAGCGCCGAGAGAAAACCCAGAGCGACGAGAGAAAAACCAGAGCGCCGAGAGAAAACCCAGAGCGACGAGAGAAAAACCAGAGCGACGAGAGAAAAACCAGAGCGCCGAGAGAAAAACCAGAGCGCCGAGAGAAAACCCAGAGCGCCGAGAGAAAAACCAGAGCGCCGAGAGAAAACCCAGAGCAACGAGAGAAAACCCAGAGCGCCGAGAGAAAACCCAGAGCGACGAGAGAAAACCCAGAGCGACGAGAGAAAACCCAGAGCGCCGAGAGAAAACCCAGAGCGCCGAGAGAAAAACCAGAGCGCCGAGAGAAAACCCAGAGCGCCGAGAGAAAACCCAGAGCGCCGAGAGAAAAACCAGAGCGCCGAGAGAAAACCCAGAGCGACGCTAGAGTCCTAATAAACTCGACACCTGTCGATCCTGCAGTGGCTGAAGGGCCGAAGAAGAACAAGCCTTCATCTTCATCACGTGCTGATTAGCATACGCAACAATTAGCACACGCGCTAAATAGTGTTATCATATGTACTAGCTCGCATGGGCCAATACGCTATTTAGCATGCACGCTATCATTACCATATGTGCTAATTCGCATACGCACAGCATGAGAATCCATCACTGATCACAGTATTAACAGTCACAACCAGCAGCCATAGCGCCACCTGCTGGAAACAGGAAGTGAGGCGTACATGCTCCGTTCTGGCTGAAACTTTACACGTTGGATGAGAGTCCACATCTGATCACAACCTTAGGATGGCTCTGACAATCGTCCATAGCGCCACCTGCTGGAAACAGGAAGAAACCTCGACATGCAACACATTCCGGAGTGTGCAGGTGTGCAGGTGATCAGGTGAGCAGGTGATCAGGTGATCAGGTGTGCAGGTCAGCAGGTGTGCAGGTGTGCAGGTGAGCAGGTGTGCAGGTGATCAGGTGAGCAGGTGTGCAGGTGAGCAGGTGTGCAGGTGAGCAGGTGTGCAGGTGATCAGGTGATCAGGTGAGCAGGTGTGCAGGTGATCAGGTGATCAGGTGTGCAGGTGATCAGGTGATCAGGTGATCAGGTGAGCAGGTGATCAGGTGATCAGGTGATCAGGTGTGCAGGTGATCAGGTGATCAGGTGTGCATGTGATCAGGTGATCAGGTGATCAGGTGAGCAGGTGTGCAGGTGATCAGGTGATCAGGTGATCAGGTGTGCAGGTGATCAGGTGATCAGGTGTGCAGGTGATCAGGTGATCAGGTGTGCAGGTGTGCAGGTGTGCAGGTGTGCAGGTGATCAGGTGATCAGGTGTGCCAGGACCGTTCAAAGCTGCTGGCAGCTTTAATTTCTTTTTGGGTTTGTGACATTGGGACGTACTTACAGAAGCATATAGGATTCACATGAAAAAACACCAAACAGTTCTTTCTGAATGAACGAGATAATTATCTCATAATTATGAAGAAAAATTTGTTATAAAGAATTGACAGTTTTTCCTGAAATAATTAGCAAATGGTTTAATGAAAAAAAACATTTCTCTTTTCTGTTCTGTTTCTTTATTCTTTGGGGTTTGGTTATAAAATTAAACCTGTAAAAAACTGACAAAGAGTTTAGATCCAGAAGGAGCTTGTGGTTTTATATTTCAACTTGTGAAGAATTCATACAATCCTCATAATAGTGTGTTTGTTCACACTGACTTGTTCTTCTCAATAATATCTCCACATTTCAGTTGCTTCAGGCAGTGATTCAACACCGGGCTGAGCGACGGCAGTGAGATAAACACGGGTCAAAGAGAGTCTTCTTCCTTTTTATGTAAAAATAGGCAATCTCTCTCTTAGGGTGCAAAACATCGCTGTTTTTATCCTTTTGCAGTCGAAAATTAAATTAAATTAAATTAAATTAAATTAAATTCAATTCAATTCAATTCAATTCAATTCAATTCAATTCAATTCAATTCAATTCAATTCAACTCTACCTATCCAATAAAAACAACATTTCCCATAATCCCTTTAGTTGCAGCGTTACAGGAAGCCGTTTGTTCTGGTGGACGTTTCATTTCTACACCAACGCGTCCCGCCAGCACATGGTTCAGGTGGAGTTAGCACTTTGTTTTGGGGATTGGCGCTAAACTGTGAAAATGTGCAATTAAAAACTCAAAGAAAGCCATGTTGGATGAGTTTACGTGACTATGTCGATGATTTGATGCGTGTTTGCGGTTGTTGTGTCCGGATCACGTGACCACCGCCGGACACAGTGACCGTTACGAGCGACCCCCCCGGGCTGCGTGACGCTAACAGGCTCCGTTGTAAACAGAAGGTCCTGATCCCGAGCAGCTCAACTAAAGGTAAGACAAAGTGTCTCCTAATGGTTGGACAATGTCTCACTAAGTCTCTGTGGACCTCAGAAAAGGTTATTTCATTAACGACGCAGCTGCATGTCGGTGTTTTGCGGTTTGCTTTAGTAGTTTGTTTAGTTCGTTGGTCAAACTTTGTCATTCTGACCTTTAAACTCTTGTTTTGATTCTGGACGAGCAGTTTGGAACAAAGTTTAACTCTTTGTTAGACACCGACTGGACTTTAGCCTTGATAGTGATGGAGCAGAGCACAGGGTTCAGACATGCGGACCTGAGAGGGGACTGCGGGGGAGGGGGAGGGGTGTGTGTGTGTGTGTGTGTGTGTGTGTGTGTGTGTGTGTGTGTGTGTGTGTGTGTGTGTGTGTGTGTGTGTGTGTGTGTGTGTGTGTGTGTGTGTGTGTGTGTGACCCGTCTTCCACATGGCTTTATCATGCAGGTGCGGCAGGGTGCTGGAGCAAATCCCAGCTACCTGAGTGTGAGGACTGTTCACACCCGTTCACACCCGTTCACACCTGGACAGGTACATTACAGGACAAACTTTCCTCCAACAAGCCAAATGATTCAGTTTTTCTTAGACTTTGTCGAGGAAGGGTCGGGGGGTAAAGGCACTCTGTGATTTTGGAAAGATGATTGTGAGGGAACCGTGGTGAAGTGGCCTGGGTCAGCAGGTGGAGCAGTCGTCGGTTGCAGGTTCGATTCTCTTTTCCACCTGTCCACATGCTGAAGTGTCCTTGAGCAAGACACTGAACCCCAAACTGCTCCCAGTGGATGGACGGAGTGCCGTGCGTGGCTGTGTTTTTGATGCATAATTCAGCTTTTTTGTTTTATACAGGACCAGCCAAGTAACTAAATAGAGTGAGACTTATAGTCCAGAAAATATGGTAGTTGAGCATCTCATTGTATTGCTCAACAAGAATTACCATATTTTCTGGACTATAAGTCCTATCTGGTAAAAACTGGATCAGGAATGGTGACACATCTAGATTCTAGATAGGAACTAAATGCTGCTGTGTTTTGATATATAACTTACTGCCGGTTCCAGTCCGGAAAAAAACTATTATTTAAAAGTGTTAAAATAAACTCCAGCAGCCATTTTTATAGAATCTAACCTGAGCTTTTATAAGTTATAGTAGGAAATGAATAGGATCAGTTTCTTTCAGCTTGTGTCCTCGCTGGTCCCACCCTGGAGACGCAGCACTGATCAATGTGACGGAAACAACAATGGGGAAATACTTCCCCGTCCTCTGGACGTCCTCCTGAGCTGGTCATGGATTTAACGCTCCGACATGATTCTGTTGTTTGGGTCTGGCAGGGGAAAGTCTGACATATATTTGGATCAAATTTCATTTAAAATGTATAAAATTATCAATAGTATGAAACAAATACAACACGTATGAAATTCATATTGAAAACAAGTTTATGATTAATAATTCCATAGCCTCTGCTCCTGGATGTTCAGGTTGCCATGACGCTGGGGAGCTGCATATTGTTCAGGTGATTCTAGGGCCGAGCTGAAAATCCATTTCATTGAATTTGTAGTTAAAAAACATTTGTATTTGAAAATTTGAGTGAATTTTGATCTGATCAGATTTGACACATTATGCCAATGTTTTTTCTCATTTTGACTTGAGGATATTTAGGATATTTATTTGTATGTGATGGTTCATTGAGAGGAGCCCGTTGAGGTGAGGCGCCCCCTGGTGGCCTCCTGTTACCTTTGTACCGTATTTGTGCAACTTGAAAGAGACCCTGGACAAATTTAAAGTGTTTTCTCTCCTCATCGCTGCTGTCAGTGCTGCAGTTTGATTAACTGATGCTGAGAGCGCCCCCTGCTGCTCTGCTCCTCAGTGCCTCCGCCATGGCCCTGGCCGGAGTGACGGTCATCGAGCTGGCGGGCCTGGCCCCGGCGCCATTCTGCGGGATGATCCTGGCGGACTTCGGCGCCAAGGTGATCCGTGTGGACAGGACGAAAGTCGCAGTGTCCATGGACAGACAAGCGCGAGGGAAACGGTCCGTGGCCATCAACCTGAAGAGCGCCCAGGGCGTGGCGCTGCTCAGGAAGCTGTGCGTCCAGTCGGACGTCGTCCTCGAACCTTTTCGGAAAGGTGACGACTTTACGAGTCTCTGACGGCTCAGATTTCTACTTTTGAACAATAGAGTGGGTCGCCGGTGTCACCACGACCTTTAAAGTGAAAACGGAAAGCTTTGGTAGCTTGTTTTCTGTTGGCATGACAACGGCGCGGAGTAACGTTTTGAAAACTTTTCAAAAATGCTCCGACTCTGTCTCCATGGAAACGCAACCTTTCTCAAATGTTGCTACTTTGCATGTGCACCACCCGTGATAAACAGCCCCCACTAGTGGCCCAACATGAAACTGCATCAGAGTTTCTGTTGTTTCCGGGTCAACAGACGTCCTTTTCAAAATGTTGTCGTGAAAATGTGAAACTTTTCTGGAACTCGAACGACAAAATGATTCGATTTCACTTCACATGTTGTGTGAACGTTGTGTGTCATTATTATAGTATTTATTATCACGGCAGAAACACCCGAATGTTCAGCACCTTTCATTTAGTTTACATTTCATTAGTCCCAATTAGTGCATATACTCTAAAAATAGAAATACAGTGCCTAAATGTATTCCGGTGTTCCACAAACAGGAACCCAGGAAGTGTCACAAGTCTTATTTAGTCTAACTTACTTGTCGATGACACATTTCATTGTAGGACATTAGTATTTGTTAACAGATAGGCATCGTTTAAAACTCACTTTGAGAAAGTTTAAGCAAAAATTGTGAATTATGTGTTTTGGTCATGTTTGATTGTATTATTGGTTATATAATAGTATTTGTTTGTATTCACTTAAGGTACAGCAAAAGTCTTAAACAACACAATTAGGTTGAAATGTTAATTTTACGTGTAGACTGGAGATGAAATGAGGCAAATTAACTGTGTTAATCACTTCTGCATTCCAATATTAACCCTTTAATAACTCTCACTAAAATATGTGTAAAATTAACATCCCGATGAGGTGAAATCTGATAAAGAGGAAAAACCTCGAGGATGTTTAAATAGAAATAATGAAAAGCAAAAGGAAGGTATTGACGGGCTTTGCTGCCACTGCTCAGGTGTGATGGAGAAGCTTGGCCTCGGCCCTCATGAGCTGCTGAAGGAGAATCCTGGCCTGATCTACGCCCGCCTGACGGGATACGGCCAGACGGGATCGTACGCCACCGCCGCCGGACACGACATCAACTACCTCGCCATGTCGGGTGCGTTTGTTACGTGGAACCCGGGTTTTCCCTGGTGACTATTTCTCTGTTGACGTCACAAAAACTTTAGTAGGCAGAGTTTGTTCAGTCCTGCAAAGACTCGTTAACGAACAACTTCTTATGGCTTCAAGACCTTTTAGCACTTATCATCTTTTTTCTTTTTAAATAGCAATTTTATCCATTTGTAGCCTTTTTTAAATAGGAACTTTAGCAGTTTGGGCTTTTTTCTAAATGGCAATTTGTGAAGTTTGCACTTTTTAAAATAGTTTTAGCACTAGTCTTTTCTTAAAATAGCAATTTTAAGCAAAACTATGCCGTCTGAGTTGTAAAGTGTTTCGTAAGAAGATTTCTGCAGTTTTCAGATTCCACATGAACTAAAGTGGTGCCGAGTGTCTGATCCCTGCCGCCACAGCAGCAGACAGGAGGGACATGGAAGAGGGAGAACGTTCACCTCAGAGGGTGTTTTCTTCTGCTCAGTGTTCTTGCTCTTGTTTGATGTCCTCTTTGTAAGGCCTAATCCTACCCCTAAACCCTAAACCCTAAACCCTAAACCCTAAACCCTGACCCTGACCCTAAACCCTAACCCTAGATCCTGACCCTAGACCCTAGACCCTGACCCTGACCCTAAACCCTAACCCTAGATCCTGACCCTAGACCCTGACCCTGACCCTGACCCTAAACCCTAACCCTAGATCCTGACCCTAGACCCTAGACCCTTGACCCCTGACCCCTGACACTAATCCTAATCCTAATCCTAATCCTAACCCTAACCCCACTCTGCTCGCAGGTCTTTTATCCCGGCTGGGTCGCAGTGCAGAGAAGCCCTACGCTCCGCTCAATCTGGTAGCCGACTTCGCAGGTGGCGGCCTCACATGTGCGATGGGGATCCTGCTGGCGCTGCTGGAGAGGACCAAGTCGGGAAAAGGACAGATCATTGACGCCAGCATGGTAAGACAGACTCCTGAAAGCATGAGTCATTTGCATGAATATGCATAATTTATAAGCACGTTGATTCATGTAAATGATGTCAGTGAGCAGAAGAGCGTTCTCCGACCTCCACCCAATGTTGGTGGAGGCCAGGGTTGGTTTGGTTTTTACATCAGAAGAGGATTTCCTCCTCCATCCCAGTGTTTGAGAAGTAAACACCAGAGTGACTAAAACCTTCCAAGCTGAACTCTGGTGAATTCTGAGCAGCTCAGCAGAGAGCGCCGGCCGTGATGGAGCGCCGGGGGGGGTGGAGCGCCGGGGTGGGATGGAGCGCCGGCGGTGATGGAGCGCCGTGTGGTGATGGAGCGCCGTGTGGTGATGGAGCGCCGGGGGGGGATGGAGCGCCGGGGGGTGATGGAGCGCCGGCGGTGATGGAGCGCCGTGTGGTGATGGAGCGCCGGGGGGGGATGGAGCCCGGGGGGTGATGGAGCGCCGGCGGTGATGGAGCGCCGTGTGGTGATGGAGCGCCGGCGGTGATAGAGCGCCGTGTGGTGATGGAGCGCCGGCGGTGATAGAGCGCCGTGTGGTGATGGAGCGCCGTGTGGTGATGGAGCGCCGTGTGGTGATGGAGCGCCGTGTGGCGTCGCACTGGGCTGTCGGATTAGTGGAGGAAGAGATGAGTTGGTCTGCCCTCGGTGGAGAAAGCTCCACATCAAAGTCCTGACGTCCGTCGTCTGTGAGGTTCATGAACTCCTCGGGAACTTTTCAACTACAAGTTCACTTCCAGTGCAATTCTGCACATTTTGCTGCCTCAGCATGTTTCTGACGGGTTAAGATCAGGTTGTTGCAAAACCCTACAATCAACCCAATCACATGTATACAGAAGTACTACGTTATGGGATCACTGGGACTTGAGTTTTTACGAGCCGCCCCCCGCCAGCAGCCAATCACACTCAGACAAACAACCTCAGCATATTGAGTCCAAACTCATGCTGGGGAGTTCAAGATGGTCACAGAACACGAGGCTCGGTTCAGTCTGCAGGTCTTGTTGGCGACTTTTTAACAGAACACTGGACGGGCAGAGGACGATGAGCCTCACACTGTCTCTCTGAGCAGAGGGCTGCGTTCTGGGTGTCGTCCCCCCCCCCCCCCCCCCCCCCCCCTCACTCAGATGACCCACCACTGTTTTGCAAAGTTCAACAAAAACCACAATCATAAAGTCTGAAGACGACACAACAGTGGTGGGTCATCTGAGTGAAGGGGGGGGGGGGGGGGGGGGGGGGGGACCAGAACGCAGCCCTGTGGACGCCCCGCTCAGAGAGACGGTGTCACACTCAGTAGTTCTGTTAAAAAGTCTGACCAGACGCCAAAGGACGATGGTGTTAAGGCCCGAGCTGAGGTGGACAGACAGCATCTGGACCAGAGTGTCCTTGTCCTCCAGATGTTCCAGGGTGAAGTGCAGTAGATATGGTTTCTGCTGTGGAGCGTTGGGACGGTAGGACAGTAGGATGGTAGGATGGTAGGACGGTAGGACAGTAGGACGGTAGGACGGTAGGACGGTAGGATGGTAGGATGGTAGGACAGTAGGACGGTAGGACAGTAGGACGGTAGGACGGTAGGATGGTAGGATAGGGAGCCTTCACTATGGCTTTTCCAGGCCTGGTTGTTCCTGGTTGTTCCTGGTTGTTCCTGGTTGTTCCAGGTTGTGACTGCAGAGGGTTGGTTTTGGACTGAGACGTGTGAAACACAACAGCTTGACTGAGGGAGGCGCTGACTGGATCAGAGAGGATGTGTCAGTCGAGGGTTCTGGGCCTGCAGCTTCCTGGGATTGGTTCTCCTCAGAGTCCAGACACGGCGCCGCTTCTTCAAGATGAGTGGAGGCTTCCACTGCTGAAGCGTCATTCAGTGCTTCAACCGTCACACACCATCATTTAGTTGGTTTAGGAGGTCTGGGGAGGTCTGAGGAGGTCTGAGGAGGTCTGGGGAGGTCTGGGGAGGTCTGAGGAGGTCTGGGGAGGTCTGAGGAGGTCTGAGGAGGTCTGGGGGGGTCTGGGGAGGTCTGAGGAGGTCTGGGGAGGTCTGGGGAGGTCTGAGGAGGTCTGGGCTGTCCTCAGAATGAGGATCTGTGTAGTTGTCAGTAACGGGTTTAATTCCCTGCCACAGTCTCAGGAGCTTTGTTCACTGCAGCTCTTGATGCTCAGTCCCATGATTAGCTGGGATCTTCCTTCTTACATTTTAAACTCCACCTCTCAGACTGCAGTGTGGACCTGGTCGGACCGACGGGTTCTGGACTGACGGGTTCTGGCCTCAGAGCCCAGAAGACGCTGTTGACAGAACCAGGGTTGCCAGATGTGACTCACTGTTTTCAGCCCAAACAACATAAATTTAAGATGTAAATCCTAAATTGTAGTCGATGTAAAGATGCTGAGGGGTTTTAGGTTCTTCATATTTCCTCCTTTAATGATTCATCTGAAGTTATAAACCTGACGATTAGTTGTTGTTGTTGTTGTTTATTCACTGACCCTGTTTCTTGCAGCGTTGCACAAACAAAGCGAGGTGATAGATGAGGAGCATGCTGCGCCGTCTGACTGCCGTCTGTGTTCATCCGGAGCTGCAGCTTTAAAGGAGCTTCCGTTGCTTCATTGCTTCATTCTCAGGCTCAATAAAGTTAATTGAAGACGGCTCCTGGACGCATCGCAGCGGCGTGACGGGTTCACTCACCTCTTGCAGATTCAGCCGAAAGCATCTGTACAAAATCTGCTGCGTGTTGAGATGATGTCTAAGTTGTTGACCAGAGGAGGCAGTGACTTCAGCCCTATTTGAATTCTCTATTAGCAGAGAGGAGTTCGGAGCCATTCAGTCTGTGGTGCCTGACGGAGGCTGTTCCTCCTCATATCCTGTCCGGGTTAAAGACCAGACCACTTTAGGTTCTGATTCTAGGAACGTTCTCTGTAAACGTCTGTTGTGTTTTGGCTGCTGGATAAGAATGTCCCAGTAACCAGTAACCAGTAACCAGTAACCAGCCTCCAGACTACCACCGTTTCAGTCTCCAGCAGCTCGTCTCTCTACGTCTTCCCTCTCCCGTCCGTCTCACTCTGCTTGTCCTGGTTTAGATGTTTTCTTGTGCAGCGCTTCGTTCACTGAGTTCCTCACAGTGACTGGAAGCAGCAGCAGCTCCTAAAGAATTGATTCCAGTCCTGGAGGCCAGCAGCAGTACCAGCATGTTTCCTATCCCCTCATCCTCTGTCGTTTCAGAAGCTGGCTCTCTCCTGGGGCCAGAGATTGACTTCCTCTCAGCCCCCTGCACAGCAGGTGTCCCTTCACTCATTCATCTGCCTCATATTTCTTTACTGTGGAATAAATGGATTTTTCCTCAGCAGGACCTTGAGCAGATAAATGCACTGCCAATCCCCACTTGTTGTTTTTTGTTAAATCGATAATGAGCCTTAGATTTTGGTAGAAAAACTCTGAAGCTGCCTGACGGATGGTTCCGGGCGGCATGGTGGTGCAGTGGTTAACCCCTGAGACTCACAACAAGAAGGTCACAGTTTGAGTCATTTTGTTCAAAGTTGAGATGTTTGAAAAATGTCACTTTTCCACCAGCTCCTCCTCACCTCTACTGCCCTCTCCTCACCTCACCTCTACTGCCCTCTCCTCACCTCACCTCACCTCTACTGCCCTCTCCTCACCTCACCTCTACTGCCCTCTCCTCACCTCACCTCACCTCTACTGCCCTCTCCTCACCTCACCTCTACTGCCCTCTCCTCACCTCACCTCTACTGCCCTCTCCTCACCTCACCTCACCTCTACTGCCCTCTCCTCACCTCACCTCTACTGCCCTCTCCTCGCCTCGCCTCGCCTCGCCTCGCCTCACCTCACCTCACCTCACCTCTACTCGCCTCACCTCACCTCACCTCTACTGCCCTCTCCTCACCTCACCTCTACTGCCCTCTCCTCACCTCACCTCACCTCTACTGTCCTACTCACCTCTCCTCGCCTCACCTCTACTCGTCTCTACTCTACTCGCCTCGCCTCACCTCACCTCACTTCTCCTCTCCTCGCCTCACCTCACCTCTACTGTCCTACTCTACTCACCTCACCTCACCTCACCTCACCTCACCTCTACTCTCCTCTTCTCGCCTCGCCTCACCTCACCTCTACTCACCTCACCTCACCTCTCCTCACCTCACCTCTACTGCCCTCTCCTCACCTCACCTCTACTGCCCTCTCCTCGCCTCACCTCACCTCTACTGTCCTACTCTACTCGCCTCACCTCACCTCACCTCGCCTCACCTCACCTCACCTCGCCTCACCTCACCTCACCTCACCTCACCTCTACTCACCTCACCTCACCTCTACTCGTCTCTACTCTACTGGGTGGAGTCATTAGAGCTTTGGGTGATGCGTTCAGGTGCATCACGTAACTCCGACTTTCTCTTTTTCTTTTTAAATTTGGTGGGTGTGGCTTATATCCAGATGTGCTCAATAGTCTGTAAATCTGTATCTGGCGTCTCTAAATTGCCTTTTGGTGAAAATTTTGAAAACAAAACCTTCATTGTGTTTTGGGTGTTTGTTTTCACGACAGCGCTGCTCGGAGCCACTAAAAATGCGACGTTTGAAAGCAGCGCCCAGGGTGGAATTTCTTTAAACGCTCCGACTCTGTGGTAACGAGAAAAAATGCAACGTTTTGAAAATGCTGCTACTGCGCATGCACACCATGGAGAAGTAGTGCACGTGCTCAGTGGATGAACACAGCTTCCTCTGCCATGTCACGACCCCCAGGCCATGTTTTCTTGGGACTTGCTAGTTTTAGATTGAAAACGCAACTTTTTGAAAAAACTTCCTGAACCCCTAATGACGACCGACACAAATTCTATCGTCTCGTCTCGTCTCGTCTCGTCTCGTCTCGTCTCGTCTCGACGTGGCGAAACATTTGATTTGCAGTCAGATGCTTGGATTTCAAGAACAAGGAAGCTGTTAATGCTGACTGAATGTGTGCAGGCAGGAAGTGACCTCGTCCTTATTAACGTGTTTCAGTCAGTGTCTGGGGAACGTTTCGATGTGTGACGAGTATCATCAGCTTCAGCTGCTGAAGTGTTTCCTGTTGGAAGTTCTGCTGCTCCAGGGCCCGGTGGCTCATGACAGCCTCACTTCCTGGAATATAAAGAACTCGATCCTTGAGCTGCCATGCATGTGACTCTAATCTACACATGATGCATAAAGGAATGTATGAATATAGAAGAGCTGCCAGAGCCGCTTTCTGGAGCGGTCCTGATTCTGTCTGTTTTCTGTCTCGTCCAGGTGGAAGGGGCGGCGTACACCGGCTCCTTTGTGTGGAAAACCCAGAGCCTCGGCCTGTGGGACCGCCCCCGGGGCCAGAACCTGCTGGACAGCGGCGCCCCGTTTTATGACACCTACCGCACCTCAGACGGAAAGCACGTGGCGGTGGGCGCCATCGAGCCGCAGTTCTACGCTCAGCTGCTTGACGGTTTGTAGAAATACTTTCACACACTGTCGACCACAGTCTGACACACGACCCGTTTCCACGACAACGCTTCAAGTTAATGGACGTTTTTATGTTTTTACTGTTTGTCTTATTTTAACTTCAGCTGCTGCTAACGGCTGCTGGCAGAAGTCACCAGTTAACAGGGACACCAGTAAAACTGAAACACCAGACAGTGAAGCACCATCGTAGCAATCCACAGTTTGTAATATTTTTAATAAACATATAAAAATATATACTATTTAATTTATTATTTGAGCTGATATTCAATGGATGTTGGCTCCGCATCATATGGGGGGGTTAGTTGGAACAGTGGACGTGTTGCTCAAAGCCTCTAGAATATGTTTAGAATCTCCATCACTTCTTGTTACCGGGTCGTTTGGACTGAATTCATCTTTAGGCAAATTATCGGTTTGTGGTTTTGTATTACGCCGAGTAGAGTAGAGTAGAGTAGAGTAGAGTAGAGTAGAGTAGAGTAGAGTAGAGTAGGGTAGAGTAGAGTAGAGTAGAGTAGAGTAGGGCAGCGCAGCGCAGCAGAGTCTGACTACTTGGTCTCTGTCACCCTGCAGCAGGACACTCTTAAAGAGAACAGTACTTATATGCCGACTGACCTTCTGGGTCCGAGTCCCTGAAGTCTCCAGGACCTGCTCAAGGCTGCTGCAGCTTTGATTTCTGAACATTGAAATTGTGTCCAAAAGGGGAAACGGAGTTTTGAACTGACGTTTTGCTCTAAATCAGTGGCGTCAAACACATTAGAGTTCAGCTGAGTGAGCCGGACCAGAAAGATAGAGCCACAATAACTTTTATAAAGTTACTAAACAATTACTATGGAAAAAGACGACAATCTCCACATGATGCCAACGGGACGTCTGTGTTTCCTGTGGAGTGAATCAAGACAAATTACAATGAAAGATTGTAAAATAAGCAGGAGAGGTTCAACGGGGACGTTGCTCTCCTGTAAATACATGTTGCCTGTTCCTGGTTTATGACACGGATCCCAGCGCTGCTCTGACAATGTCGCGGACTCCGGCACAGCAGAGACCAGGGACTCAATGACAGACCAGAAGACTAAAGCACAGTGGGCACCAGATGTAAAGACGGCAGCGGCTTCAAATGCCTGAGAGTCCATTATACATCCCCGAACTGGAAGCATCTCCCATCGGGATAATCACAGAGCGGGGAGCTGAACACTGCTCCCCTCTGGAACCCCCTGCTGGGAGCGTCCTGACAGCTGCTGCTTTGTGGAGAACAGGAAGGAGCTGCAGTGGAACCTGCTGCTGCAAACCAGGAGGACACACACTTCTATTGTCCCTGTGGGGGGACTGCTCTGTACTAGAGAAGAACAGAGTGAAAGAAGAAAGAGCAGCAGCAACATACTTCACAGTAAAACAGATATACAGTACATATTATATACATGTCTATAATGTATACACGGGATAATATGATATTAATGTAATAATTAAAAGAATATTGCACAGAGAGGAACTGATTGCACCGTGTAGCAGAGTGAAGAAATACAGTCCACAAATCTTCTGGTGCTCAGATTGAAATTTTAGAATCAATCAACCGTTTATTTCACCAATTAAACTGAATAAGTAACAGTAGAACTGTATCATCAGCAACTTATTCAATCCTACTGCTTCTCCACTGTCATTAACTCTATTGTCTTTAGACTCTGTTGAAATACTCTATAATTTAGATACATTTTAAAAAAAATGAATATATAATGAAGTATAGTAAATAATAAAGATTAATGATCATGGAAGGATATTATTCAAAATACAACAAATAAATACAGATACATTTAATCTATCATAACAAGCATCAACTTTATCTACAGAATGAATATAATATTTAGTTCTTTATTTTTGTAAACCTTATTTAGTAGCTGCTGATCTGTACGTACTCAGTTATGTCTTTTCTTTTTTAAATCTTTTAATTATTGGTTGAGGGACTAATGTAACTGATCTTTTCATGGTGCAGTCTCATGTATTTATCTGTAAATATGACAAATATCAGCTTCGTAGACGAACGTTTCTCACTGTGAGTGATGTGGAGTCGTACCTTCGTCCACTTTATTCACCACAGATGCTCAAGGACACCCAGAGCGACGTTAGCTTAGCTTAGCTTAGCTTAGCTTAGCCGTCCTCCTTACTCTGGTTACATTCGGGAGGCCGCCATGTTGTGCCGCATTATGTAATAATTTAAAACATTTTCAACTCATTATGCGATTCCGCCACATTTTGTAGTAAAATCCTTGAAACACATTTTCTAATAAACTTCATTTTGTAATAACGTGTTATTTACTGCAACGGTTATTACAAAATGTGGATGTTCCACCTTTTATTTTAGAAAATGTAAGGATGGTGCATCATGTATCATGTGGAGACGGATCCATGGTTCTATAGTTTAATAATGAGAAGAAATTCAGATTCAGTTGGACTAGAAATCAGTCAGTCTAATGCCAACAGAGCGACGGTAGAATCAGGGTCTCAGTCAGGGTCTCAATCAGGGTCTCAGTCTGGGTCTCAGTCAGGGTCTCAGTCAGGGTCTCAGTCTGGGTCTCAGTCAGGGTCTCAGTCTGGGTCTCAGTCTGGGTCTCAGTCTGGGTCTCAGTCAGGGTCTCAGTCTGGGTCTCAGTCAGGGTCTCAATCAGGGTCTCAGTCTGGGTCTCAGTCAGGGTCTCAGTCTGGGTCTCAGTCTGGGTCTCAGTCTGGGTCTCAATCAGGGTCTCAGTCTGGGTCTCAGTCTGGGTCTCAGTCTGGGTCTCAGTCTGGGTCTCAGTCAGGGTCTCAGTCAGGGTCTCAGTCTGGGTCTCAGCCAGGGTCTCAGTCAGGGTCTCAGTCAGGGCCTCAGTCAGGGTCTCAGTCAGGGCCTCAGCCAGGGTCTCAATCAGGGCCTCAGCCAGGGTCTCAATCAGGGTCTCAGTCAGGGTCTCAATCAGGGTCTCAGTCTGGGTCTCAGTCAGGGTCTCAGTCTGGGTCTCAGTCTGGGTCTCAGTCAGGGTCTCAGTCTGGGTCTCAGTCAGGGCCTCAATCAGGGTCTCAGTCTGGGTCTCAGTCTGGGTCTCAGTCTGGGTCTCAGTCAGGGCCTCAGTCAGGGTCTCAGTCAGGGTCTCAGTCTGGGTCTCAGTCAGGGTCTCAGTCTGGGTCTCAGCCAGGGTCTCAGTCAGGGTCTCAGTCAGGGCCTCAGTCAGGGTCTCAGTCAGGGCCTCAGCCAGGGTCTCAATCAGGGCCTCAGCCAGGGTCTCAATCAGGGTCTCAGTCAGGGTCTCAGTCAGGGCCTCAGCCAGGGTCTCAATCAGGGTCTCAGTCTGGGTCTCAGTCAGGGCCTCAATCAGGGTCTCAGTCAGGGTCTCAGTCAGGGTCTCAGTCAGGTGGAACTTTTAGATCAGCTGCATCGTGGCTGGGAGAGTTTTAAAGTTTGAATCCAGCCAGACTTTTTATTTTCTTGAACTCAAACCAGATTGTTGGTACTACTGAGTACATATAATCATAGAACCCGCATTTTGTAATAACGGTTGCAGTATGGAACAAGTTATTATAAAATGCAAATAAAATGTGTATCTCAGTGTCGGGTCCGAAACTCTTCAGAGTCCTTGTTTTCACTTGAAGCGTTGTGTTGTGGCGGCGGCGGCGGCGGCGGCGGCGGCGGCGGCGGCGGCGGCCTCCTCTACCAGGAGGTACCAGGAGAAGCATTGAGGATGTAACGACTGGGCGACGCCCCGGAGCTTTTTTCAGATTCTTGTTTTCCCGTCTCAGGTCTGGAGTTGACAGACGCAGACCCGCCTCCCCAGATGAGCTTCTCCGACTGGCCGGAGCTCCGGCGCCTCTTCGCCGAGCGCTTCGCCTCCAGGACGCAGGCGGAGTGGTCCGAGATCTTCGACGGTACCGACGCCTGCGTCACGCCCGTGTTGTCCTTCGAGGACGTGAGCTCCCACCCGCACAACCGGGACCGCGGCTCCTTCCTGAAGGACCCGTCCGGCCTGGAGAGCCCCCGGCCGGCGCCGCTGCTGTCTCGGACGCCCGCCGCGCCCCGCCTCGCCCCCGATCCCGCCGTGGGCGAGCACACGGTCCAGGTCCTGAGGGAATACGGCTTCTCCTCGCCAGAGATAGAGCAGATGCTCACGGCGGGGGTCGTGGAGAATCCAGGCATCAAGTCAAACCTGTAGGAGGAAAAAACCACCGCTGGATTGTTCAAAAGGCTGAGATGAGGAGCAGATGAGATGAGGAGCAGATGAGATGAGGAGCAGATGAGATGAGGAGCAGATGAGATGAGGAGCAGATGAGATGAGGAGCAGATGAGATGAGGAGCAGATGAGATGAGATGAGATGAGGAGCAGATGAGGAGCAGATGAGATGAGGAGCAGATGAGGAGCAGATGAGATGATGAGCAGATGAGATGAGGAGCAGATGAGATGAGGAGCAGATGAGATGAGATGAGATGAGGAGCAGATGAGATGAGGAGCAGATGAGATGAGGAGCAGATGAGATGAGAAGCAGATGAGCAGCGGCGTCACAAATGAAACAACGTTCAGCTAATTGGCGAAGACGATGATTCAAGAGAAACTCAAAGACAATTTATTTAAATTCTTGGAATGAAGTAGAAATCCTGTGAAGAGTGAAGTACTTCATATCTTCATGTTACTTTCATTGATCGGGGTCAAAGGTCAAGGTCTGTACTCAGATGAAGCTCCAACACTTCGACCCCTCCAGCTCCTCCTCCAGTTCCTGCTAAAATAAAAACTGGAATCATGAAATGAATTCATTCGTAAAGTTTTTCTTTGTTCATAGAGACGATTCAGTTCCATTGGATTCAGGGTTGATCACCTGACCGTGTGTCTGGACAGCGTGAGCTCCACCCACTACGGAAGAGATCCTGGTGGAGGAGTGGAGGAGTGGAGGAGTGGAGGAATGGAGGAGTGGAGGAGTGGAGGAGTGGAGGAGTGGAGGAGTGGATGAATGGAGGAGTGGAGGAGTGGAAGAGTGGAGGAGTGGAGGAATGGAGGAGTGGAAGAGTGGAGGAGTGGAGGAATGAGAACAAACCAGGATGTGGTATGTTACGGTATGGTATGGTATGAAACTACGGTATGGTATGTTATATGTATGGTAAGGTATGAAACAGTATGGTACGGTAGGATACGGTATGAAACAGTACAGTATGGTACGGTACCGTATGAAATGGTACGGTATACTATATGGTATGAAACAATACGGTACGGTATGGGACGGTCGTATACGGTATATGGTACGGTATGGTACAGTATGGTACAGTATGATACAGTACGGTATGGTACAGTATGGTACAGTACAGTATGATACAGTACAGTATGATACAGTACGGTATGATACAGTACGGTATGATACAGTACAGTATGGTACAGTACGGTATGGTACAGTACAGTATGATACAGTACGGTATGGTACAGTACGGTACAGTATGATACAGTACGGTATGGTACAGTACGGTATGGTACAGTACGGTATGGTACAGTACAGTATGATACAGTACGGTATGATACAGTACGGTATGGTACAGTACGGTATGGTACAGTACAGTGTGATACAGTACGGTATGGTACAGTACGGTATGGTACAGTACAGTATGATACAGTACGGTATGGTACAGTACAGTATGGTACAGTACAGTATGATACAGTACAGTATGGTACAGTACGGTATGGTACAGTACGGTATGGTACAGTATGATACAGTACAGTATGGTACAGTACGGTATGGTACAGTACAGTATGGTACAGTACAGTATGATACAGTACAGTATGGTACAGTACGGTATGGTACAGTACAGTATGATACAGTATGATACAGTACAGTATGGTACAGTACAGTATGGTACAGTACAGTATGATACAGTACAGTATGGTACAGTACAGTATGATACAGTACGGTATGGTACAGTACAGTATGGTACAGTATGATACAGTACAGTATGGTACAGTACGGTATGGTACAGTACAGTATGGTACAGTACAGTATGATACAGTACAGTATGGTACAGTACGGTATGGTACAGTACGGTATGGTACAGTACGGTATGGTACAGTATGATACAGTACAGAATGGTACAGTATGGTATGGTACAGTACAGTATGATACAGTACAGTATGGTACAGTACAGTATGATACAGTACAGTATGGTACAGTACAGTATGGTACAGTATGATACAGTACAGTATGGTACAGTACGGTATGGTACAGTACAGTATGGTACAGTATGATACAGTACAGTATGGTACAGTATGATACAGTACAGTATGGTACAGTACGGTATGGTACAGTACAGTATGGTACAGTATGATACAGTACAGTATGGACTAACATATAGCGCCTTTTCGCTGACAACCCCAGAATGCTTTACATAACTCATCACAGTCACACATTCACACACCATTGGAGGTATGGTACAGTACTATGTGATACAGTACAGTACTATATGATATAGTACAGTATGGTACAGTACTATATGATACAGTACAGTACTATATGATATAGTACAGTATGGTACAGTACTATATGATATAGTACAGTATGGTACAGTACTATATGCTACAGTACTATATGATACAGTACAGTATGGTACAGTACTATATGATATAGTACAGTATGGTATAGTACTATGTGATACAGTACAGTACTATGTGATACAGTACAGTATGGTACAGTACGGTATGGTACAGTACAGTATGATACAGTACAGTATGATACAGTACGGTATGGTACAGTACAGTATGGTACAGTACTATATGATATAGTACAGTATGGTACAGTACTATGTGATATGCATATTCTCTCTGATTGAGTGATGAATTGCTGTGTCTTCTATTATGTTTACAGTTTTTAATGCATTGCTGTAAAAATAAACATGTGACTGTACGCTGTCCTTCAGTACTGAGCAAGGCGCCTCAAATAAAATGTATTATTATTATTATTATTATTTATAATAATAATAATAAAAGAATATATACTTTAAAATATGTTCTTTGCTAAACAAAGAGATATCTGCTTTATTGGTTTTAAACAAGCTTTCTGTGCAGGTTGTTTAAGTGTTTTAAGGTCAAATACACCAATCCGATGATTTAACGCAGTACTTTAATGAGTACTGAAATGTCCCAGCGTTCCACTTGGTCTCTGGCCTGAGGTGAAGTCGGTTCTTCACTGGAGAAGAGGTGAGGTGACGTCAACACAAAGGAATCATCTCTACCGTCGCTTTTCTACTACTACTACTACTACTACTTTAATTACTCCGTCTGAATACAGACTGGTTGTTACTGTGAACGAGTGCAGACCAGTACTAAGAGATTACCTGCAGCAGTAAGAGGAGCTCCTCCTCTTTCCTCTCTGGTGGAGAAACACTTTTCAAAATGACTGGATCAATATTGATTAAATATAAATTCAGTCCACAGTGAGTCTGATCAGGACCAAAGACAGACGACAGATTAATCTACTACTACTACTACTACTTCTTCTTCTTCTTCTTCTTCTCCTCCTCCTCCTCTTCCTCCTCCTCCTCCTCCTCCTCCTCCGTTGTAGTTCAGTGAATCTGTTTAATGACATTTATTTATTATCAGAAACCTTTTAAATGTTTCTGCAGGAGTCCTGGAGGTCATGGGAGCCGGCGGCAAAACGGAAAATATATGAAGTCCCAATAAACTCCCCAATAAACTCCCCAATAACTCCTCAATAAACTCCCCAATAACTCCTCAATAAACTCCCCAATAAACTCCTCAATAAACTCCTCAATAAACTCCTCAATAAACTCCTCAATAAACACCTTAATAAACTCCCCAATAAACTCCTCAATAAACTCCTCAATAAACTCCTCAATAAACTCCTCAATAAACTCCTCAATAAACACCTTAATAAACTCCCCAATAAACTCCTCAATAAACTCCTCAATAAACTCCCCAATAAACTCCCCAATAACTCCTCAATAAACTCCCCAATAAACTCCCCAATAAACTCCCCAATAAACTCCCCAATAAACTCCCCAATAACTCCTCAATAAACTCCCCAATAAACTCCCCAATAACTCCCCAATAACTCCTCAATAAACACCTTAATAAACTCCCCAATAACTCCTCAATAACTCCTCAATAAACACCTTAATAAACTCCTCAATAAACTCCCCAATAAACACCTCAATAAACTCCTCAATAAACTCCTCAATAAACACCTTAATAAACTCCTCAATAAACTCCTCAATAACCTCCCCAATAAACTCCTCAATAAACACCTTAATAAACTCCTCAATAAACTCCCCAATAAACACCTTAATAAACTCCCCAATAAACTCCTCAATAAACACCTTAATAAACTCCCCAATAAACTCCTCAATAAACACCTTAATAAACTCCCCAATAAACTCCTCAATAAACTCCTCAATAAACTCCTCAATAAACTCCGCAATAAACTCCTCAATAAACTCCTCAATAACTCCCCAATAAACTCCTCCACTGTTGAGATCAAGTTGTTTAATCAGTTGAGCTGCTCTTGCTGAAGAGTGATGGAAAGTTAATGTTTTAATAAAAAAATAACGAACAATTCTTTAATCAGAATAATTCCACAGCTGAATCAAAATTATATTTAAGTTAAAAAAACATTATTTTTTCTATTTTGATTTTTAATTTTTCAAACTCCTAGAGCAGACATAACAGACCTTCAACATTCAGTTTCAAGTGAAATTTTTCAATTTAATTTTTTTTCTCTAAATGAACAAACCTGGATTCTCTGGAAGTTTTAGAGGAGAAACAGTTCGTAGATTAAAAACCTAAAACCTTCATGAGCTTCAGGAAAAGTCCAAAATGAAAGTTGAGCTTTTTTTATTTCCACAGAGAGACTTTCTGTCCGTCCCTCATCATCTGTCCGTCCCTCTTCATCTGTCCGTCCCTCTTCATCTGTCCGTCCCTCTTCATCTGTCCGTCCCTCATCATCTGTCCGTCCCTCATCATCTGTCCGTCCCTCATCACCTGTCCGTCCCTCATCATCTGTCCGTCCCTCATCACCTGTCCGTCCCTCATCACCTGTCCGTCCCTCATCATCTGTCCGTCCCTCATCATCTGTCCGTCCCTCTTCATCTGTCCGTCCCTCTTCATCTGTCCGTCCCTCATCATCTGTCCGTCCCTCATCATCTGTCCGTCCCTCATCACCTGTCCGTCCCTCATCATCTGTCCGTCCCTCATCACCTGTCCGTCCCTCATCACCTGTCCGTCCCTCATCATCTGTCCGTCCCTCATCATCTGCTCTTAGATGTGAAACCCCATTAAATCCCCTCATTGTGACTATATCGGGTTGCTTCCTGCTGATGGACGTGTGATGTTACACAGGATTTCCTGGATTAATAAGAACATTTAAATCAGCAGCCCAGGATCCGTGTCTTTGTCCTTCGTATTAGACGAACTTCCAGGACAGAAGAAGACAGCAGGCTGCTCTGTCTCTTCTAGTCTGATCCTGATGAGAACTGACTGTGTTTAGGAGCTCCATTCTGTCCTCAAGCATCTTTTCACCACTTCATTAAACCTGCCGTGCTTTTAGAGGAAGCAGTCACACCGCTGGCAGGACGACGGACGACCTTTGGGAATAAAACTCCACTTTGATTTTGGACTTTTTCTGAAGCGCCTGAAGGTTTTTGGGTTTTTTAGCCTCCAAATTAAATTTTTCTTCAGCGGTCCTAAAACTCTTGGGTAGGATGTCTCTCAGTAGTGGAAGACAAACTAAAGCCAGGATGGCGGCGCTGAGCCTGGGCGGCCATCTTCCCTCTGCTTCGGGTCTTACTGCTGCTGTTACTTCTCTGTCACTTGGTGAAATATCTGACATCGCAGGTCATTTCACTATTATTTTGAAGGTTCTTCTCCTCCACCTGTTATCCAGCTTCCTGTTCACCTCGTTACTTCATCAGCAGCTGCTGCTGCTCTTGGGGACACTGTTCTGTTCCTTCATGTTCCTGTTGCTCCGGGATCCTGGACTATTGATCCTTCTAGGTGCAGGTCCACCAAGTCCAGGTCTGACCGCTGCTTCAGTGACTGTACCGGCTCTCAGACCGCTGCAGACCTTAGAGCAACGCTGGAAGTACTACAGTATCACTGGAAGTACTACTATATCACTGGAAGTACTACAGTATCCCTGGAAGTACTACAGTATCACTGGAAGTACTACAGTGTCCCTGGAAAGACTTTTCTCCAGGCTTCAAGACTCTTTCTTTGACAATAAGATGGAAGCAAAGTGTATTTTCAGAAGGAGCGGCTGTAAAACGCTAATTACCGTATTGATTCATCACCAAAAGAAACTTTTCTTCTCGCTTGTCAGTTTTACAGAATCAGATTGAGATGATTGAAGGAAGGATCGATAAGAGACACCTTCTCTTGGAAAACATAACTGAACCTCTTCTCAGCAGCTCGACATATCCCGGGCAGATTATTCCCGGTTGAGCAGATTATTCCCGGTTGAGCAGATTATTCCCGGTTGAGCAGATTATTCCCAGTTGAGCAGATTATTCCCGGTTGAGCAGATTATTCCAAATTGAGCAGATTATTCCCAGTTGAGCAGATTATTCCCAGTTGAGCAGATTATTCCCGGTTGAGCAGATTATTCCAAATTGAGCAGATTATTCCCGGTTGAGCAGATTATTCCCGGTTGAGCAGATTATTCCCGGTTGAGCAGATTATTCCAAATTGAGCAGATTAATCCCGGTTGAGCAGATTCTTCCCGGTTGAGCAGATTATTCCCAGTTGAGCAGATTATTCCCGGTTGAGCAGATTATTCCCAGTTGAGCAGATTATTCCCAGTTGAGCAGATTATTCCCGGTTGAGCAGATTATTCCAAATTGAGCAGATTATTCCCAGTTGAGCAGATTATTCCCAGTTGAGCAGATTATTCCCAGTTGAGCAGATTATTCCCGGTTGAGCAGATTATTCCCGGTTGAGCAGATTATTCCCAGTTGAGCAGATTATTCCCGGTTGAGCAGATCTTAATTCACATTCCTTCACTCGTCTCGTGGAAGCTTACATCATAACTCGCGTTGTCTCTTTCATCCGGCGCCGGGGCAGCCGACAGCTTTGTTGCCCCGCTTGCCTTCCTGAATGCCCCCCCCCGGGGTGACACCTGGAGGCATGTGGGTATTCGAGGAATGTCTGTGGTGTGACTGTAAACATGTGACTCGCAGCACACCGATCAAACAATCCAACCCCGTGTCGGGATGAAGCCGCAGGACCACCAGACTGTACTTCCTGTAGCACTGGCAGAGCCATGTGACTCCTAGTCTGGGAAATACGGTAATGAGATGCTCTGATTGATTACTGCATTTTTCTTTTTTGACTTTTTCTTGCTTTTTAAGAACTTAAAATAGTGTAGTATATACCACCTGGGACCACTAGATGTCACTGTATCAGAAAGTAATCACCTAAACAGTTTTTTCATTCCTTCATTCCAGTACATGTAATACTTTTCAGAACTCTAATGTTTGAAAGAGAAAACACAGTGTGAACAACATATTGACCCTCTTTCACTTCATGTTTGAACAAACTCTCCCACTCATTCCAGGCAGATTCAATCTTTCTTCCACTGCAGCATTCTGATGAGATGAGCATCTGTTTCCATGACAACGGCGCTCCGAATCACTGACAATGCTACTTTCTGAAAACGTCTCTGTGGAAAACACAACTCTTAAAAAACACTTCTATCACACATGAGCACCTCATGCACATGCTCAGTAGAGACAATCAGAACAAACCTTCCTCCATCTTTAATTTATTACTTGAGCTGGGATCTCTTGCTCTTGATTTCTCCGTTGGATTTCTTTCCTGGTTTGTAAAGTGGACAGAAGCATCTTCATCCCTGATGACTGTTCCTCTTCTTCTTCATTGTGAGAGAGAGAAGCGTTAATAATCAATCCTTCCTTTTCATGGGCAGAACGATAAACTACGACACGCACAGCAGCAGCGTTTTTCAAAAACTTGTGTTTCCCCCGTATCCATGGAGACGCTGTCGGAGCCTTTTCTTTGGTTCTCCGTCACTCTGAGCACCGTCGTCACTAATCAAATCCCCAAAACTGGATGTTTAGCCTAAACACAACAACATTTCCACCGTTTGAACTCCACAGATTTCTTTCCTACTTCCTGCTTCGTATTTCCTGTGAAGCAGGCGGCAGCAGCAGGACGCTGCGGTGGAGGTGTCAGAGCGCCGGCGTGTTGAGGCTTTAAGGTGAACTCATGATTGATGGATCTCATTCTAAAGCTCCAGCTCGCTGATACAATCATAAGATGAGCAGTACTTTTGATGAGCAGAGCAGTACTTTTGATGAGCAGAGCAGTACTTTTGATGAGCAGAGCAGTACTTTTGATGTGTCTGCTGCTGATCTGAGGGATGAAGCGTCGTTGCTCCAGGTATTTACATATTTGATGGTGAGAATGTCGAGGCGTCGTCCTGCTTCTATTCTCTGTCAGATTACCGGGCGCCTCCCCACTTCCCCAAAAAATACTCACCAGAATTGCATGAAATCTTCAGGGATGATTTATCATCCAGGATCAATCCATTAGATTTTGGGACGTTAACGACTAAATGTTTCAGAATAAATCCATAAAAACTGAAAAAAAAAGTCCCATACAAAGTGGATGAAATTAAAGGAGATCAGCGTCTGTTGCCATGGAGACGCTCCCTGCTCAGCGTTTCACAGTGATGTAGCTACCTAGCAGGCTAGCTAGCATTAATATGAGCTAATGGCTAACATGCTAGTGATGCTAACTCGGTTCCGTCATTAAATGTGGCGTTGGCAAATCTCTGCGCTCTACCGAGTGTAGCTCTAGTCTTCAGGGTTGTTTCTTGTTTTGTGAAGATATTGACCTTGTCATTAACATAATCCGCCCAGAAACCAGAAAACCTTGACAGGTTAAAGGTTGTTAGGACTCTCTTACCGCTTTGCCGACCAAACAATCTCCACATTGGCCTTCAAACTAAAAATCCCTGAAGAACTCGTCGCTTCTCCATATTTCTCTCAATATGAGCTGATTGTGTCGTTTTTTTTCTGTCTGTTGAATTCTGGCGTCTTCACACTCCTGAGCAGTGGGTCTGTGACTGCAGGTTGTCCTGTCACACTCCTGAGCAGTGGGTCTGTGACTGCAGGTTGTCCTGTCACGCTGCTGAGCAGTGGGTCTGTGACTGCAGGCTGTCCTGTCACACTCCTGAGCAGTGGGTCTGTGACTGCAGGTTGTCCTGTCACACTCCTGAGCAGTGGGTCTGTGACTGCAGGCTGTCCTGTCACACTCCTGAGCAGTGGGTCTGTGACTGCAGGTTGTCCTGTCACACTCCTGAGCAGTGGGTCTGTGACTGCAGGTTGTCCTGTCACGCTGCTGAGCAGTGGGTCTGTGACTGCAGGTTGTCCTGTCACGCTGCTGAGCACCCTTCACATTAATCCCTCCATTTTAATAAGAATGGAGGAGCAGAGCAGCGACTTGTCAGCAGAGCCGGCGGCACAGGCCTGCAAGGTGTGCGTGTGTGTGTGTGTGCGTGTGTGTGTGTGTGTGTGTGTGTGTGTGTGTGTGTGTGTGTGTGTGTGTGTGTGTGTGTGTGTGTGTGTGTGTGTGTGTGTGTGTGTGTGTGTGTGTGTGTCACATGAACGTCCTCAGGCCTTTGCTCTTCAGAAGCAGATGAAAACTCCTCTTAAATAGTTAAATACTCCCCTTTGTTCCTGCCTCCCTCCTTCCTCAGGCGTCCTTCAGTCAGCTGGACTGGGACCAGGAGGACGGACCAGGGGGACGGACCAGGAGACCCTCACATGTGAAGCAAAGCCGTGAGGATCTGGGACTCGTTGCTCAGCTATGCAGTAGAAGAGGATTATCCGGAGCCCAGCACCACTGCAAGGATTTGGCGTGCGGCCATCCGTCCACCGCCTGGCCACACTGAGGGAGAAGCTCCAAGACTTGAACAAACCTTTTGCTTTTTGCTCCTAAATCTCAGTTTCCACACTCCCTTTTCTCCCCCCCACCCCCCCACCCCCCTCCCCCCTTCTACCAAAACCATGACCCTGCTGTCGGAGGACCAGTCCGCCAGGCCCCAGCCCTGCCGGCTCCCCGAGCCCAGCAAAGCCCCATCCTCCCCCCTGTACCCTCAGTCCACTGACTGCCGGGGCTCCAAGGAGGACTACATGGACAGTACGGAGGCCGGCGTGTTCGGAGCGGTGGAGCAGCCCCGGCGCTCCCGAGGCCGGCTCGTCCTCCACGGCCTGGTCATGTTCGGACGGGAGTTCTGCTACGCGGTGGAGGCGGCGTTCGTGACGCCGGTGCTGCTGAGCGTGGGTCTGCCACGCAGCCTGTACAGCCTGGTGTGGCTGATCAGCCCCATCCTGGGCTTCCTGCTGCAGCCCGTCATCGGCTCGGCCAGCGACTACTGCCGCTCGCCGTGGGGCCGGCGGAGGCCCTACATCCTGGCGCTGGGCGTCCTCATGCTGCTGGGAATCACACTGTTCCTCAACGGAGACGCCGTCATCTCAGGTGAGGAGTCCCAGCAGAGTTCTGCAGTCGTTGTGGGGTTCTGGTAGAGCGGTTGACTCGTTTGGAATGTTGCAGGTTCGATTCCCCATCTGCTCACATGTCAACGTGCATTTTACTGCAATTCATTTCAATAGTTTTGGCAACGAAACAAAGACAATGAGCTTGATTAATATTTAATGAGCAATAACTGGACACAAATATGTTGATCGCGTATCGTTCTCTGCCCGTGTGTCATTTCATGATCAATCAAACAAAAAAACAAACAAACAAACAAACGGCACCCCCCAGTGACCCGACATGCTCACTACATAGTTTTCAAAGCGTTTCTGTATAAATGTGAAATATTCCTGAAAAGAAACACCAACGATGCATTTCCCCTGAACCTGTGTGGTCATGAGACGGAGGCCCGAGTCAACGACCGCAAAGAAAAGAACTAATCAATCATTCAGGAACTTTTACTGACTTTTTAGAAATCGTGCCGGTAGTTACTTAACTTCCACTGTCCTTGAGCAAGGCAGCGAACCCAAAAAGCTCCCAATCCATTGATGGAGCGTCAAAGTGTGTGTGACTGTGATCAACAGTGGAGAAACACGATGGAAGTAAATGGGTTTCACTTATATTAGGATTTTCCTCAAAGCGCTTCACATCTGCCAACGCAACACGCTCCATCCAACAAGTCATGTGGTTCAGCTTTGTGGTTCAGTGCTTTGCTCAAGGACACTTCGTCATGTGGACAGACGGAGAATCGAACCTGCAGTATACCAACTGAGCCTCAGCCGTCCCGATCCATTAGAAATCCATTGATCAGAACAAGTAAGAAAAAGCAGAATATTGACTGAAACACTAGAAGATGTAGAAATCTTCCTCCTGCTGCAGGAAACTCCTCACAGGTTCTCCCACAACCAACGGCTGTTAGAAGTGAGAAGGCAGAAGGTCCCGACAGGCTCCTACACTCACATCCAGAACTTGTGACTGAAGTTCAATGTGTGCCTGACTGGGGGTGATCTCCACCCGGCGCCCGCCGACTGATACAAGCACGGCGGAGAAATTCCTGTTGCTCATTGCCTCTTGTGAGGTTGAACCTTCTGGGTTTTGTGGGAACTCAGCAGGCTCCAGGCGGCGTCACAAGGACATCTCTCACTATAGAAGGTGTGACCTTTAAAGACCAGCGAGGCCACTCCCGGCGGAGTGTGAAGGTTCACTGCTCATTCAGGCAGCATTTATTTCGATTGGACAGAGAAGAGAGGTGAAGGACTCATCATGACACCGTTGAACATTCTGGCAGGGAGGACGTGAAACACCAATCTGTCCTTATCCTCGGTGAGAACTTCAATACCCTGCGTTTATTAACTAAAGTACTACACGGAGAAGAAGTGTTGCCTCTCTCACCTGGTTCCTCTCTGAAAGATTCTCTGAGTGAGGAGAATGATTGTACTTTAAGCAGCTCCTGACCAGAGAACACTTCTATAAACAGTAAATGTAAGTAAATACAAGCAGATACTTAATTAATAAAAAATAACGATGATGGAGAAAGTTCATCCTGAACTTGAAGCTTTTCAGCCAAACTTCTTCTTTCAAACGGGGAATTAGAAGGAAAAGAACCGAGTTTATAATCGTGATCGTTTTTATTCTCGCAGGAACACATAAGAACAAACCAGAACTGGATCTCTTGATCACCAAGCAAGTCTTTTTAAATATCGTTTCAAAATGGCTCTAGACCAGGGACCCCAAATGGCTCTGACTGCTTTAGTAAGTACTGATATCAGTACTCAGTATCAGTACTGGTATCAGTACTCAGTATCAGCACTCAGTATCAGCACTCAGTACTCAGTATCAGTACTCAGTATCAGCACTCAGTACTCAGTACTCAGTACTCAGTATCAGCACTCAGTATCAGCACTCAGTATCAGTACTCAGCATCAGCACTCAGTATCAGTACTCAGTATCAGTACTCAGTATCAGCACTCAGTATCAGTACTCAGCATCAGCACTCAGTATCAGTACTCAGTATCAGTACTCAGTATCAGTACTCAGTATCAGCACTCAGTATCAGTACTCAGTATCAGCACTCAGTATCAGTACTCAGTATCAGCACTCAGTATCAGTACTCAGTATCAGCACTCAGTATCAGTACTCAGTATCAGTACTCAGTATCAGCACTCAGTATCAGTACTCAGTATCAGTACTCAGTATCAGCACTCAGTATCAGTACTCAGTATCAGTACTCAGTATCAGTACTCAGCATCAGTACGTAGCTGCAGGTTAGGACTTGTGCTCGTTCTTTTAAAAAGTGGTGTCGTTCCTCTGTGATTGTAAAAGTCAGAGTTCAGTCATCAAATGGACCGTGAAGTAGTGAAGTATTCCCTTCCTCCAAGTTCTCTGGATAAGCCGATCCCCCCCCCCCCCCCCCCCATTCCTCAGAGTTTGTAGTAAATGCCAGAGAAAACCTGTGACATAACTTCACCTCAGTCTGGTGCTACAGATATTTAACTTCACATGAGTTTCTTGTGGAGTCGCTGCTGTGACTTCAGATCCACTCACTTCCTCTGGTTCAAACTAAAAACTAAAGGAAAGACAAAGTCTTGCTTCACTTTCAGGATTTAAAAGAGACTTGACAGGAGTTCAATCAGCCTGATGCCTCAACCGTCAGAAACCATGAAAGCAACATCGATATCTCAGCCTGTTTTCTCTTCAGAACTCTTCTAACCCAGATCATAAGAAACAACCAGGGACTCCGTCAACCGGGTCGGGTTCAGCTTCATGTTCACACTCTGAATTAGTCGTTTCTTCTTACTTCAAGTGTTTGATGAGGGGCTTTGTTGTGTTTGTCAGCTGTGGTGAGCGACCGGGCGCTGAGGAGCACCT
>NC_137641.1:31294106-31356606 GCF_963383615.2 Lipophrys pholis
TCTCTCTCTCTCTCTCTCTCTCTCTCTCTCTCTGTCTCTCTCTCTCTGTCTCTCTGTCTCTCTCTCTCTCTCTCTCTGTCTCTCTGTCTCTCTCTCTCTCTGTCTCTCTCTCTCTCTCTCTCTCTCTCTCTCTCTCTCTCTAATTAATTATAGCCACAACAGACAGAAGGTATTCAGTCTGTCCAGCATGAGTCCACACATTTTTCACCTCTGATGTTTCCTTCATGAAACGATATCTACAGTATCTATATGAATAATGTTCCCTCACACACTATGACTGAAACCTTTAGCTCCGCCCCCTTCCTGTCCTGATGGTTGTACTCTCCGCCCTTCCTTCCAGGCCTGGGCGGAGCTTGTGGCTACCTGGTGGGCGCCATGGACTGGGGTCACTCTGTGCTGGGCCGCCTTCTGGGCTCCGAGTACCAGGTCACTTACTTTTTCTCGGCGCTGACCTGGGGCATCTTCCTCACCGTGCACCTCTTCAGTATTCCAGAGCAACCTCTGGCCAAGGACCCGTACGACTCCTCGCCGTCCAGCGCCCTCCGCCTGCTGGGCTCCCACAGCCTCGGCTATGGAGCGCTGGCCAAAGAGCCCGCCTCCTCTGGACTCCCGTCGTCTGTGGCTGACCTGAGGCCCAGGTCCTTCTCAGCTCTGGGGGAAGCCAACTCCGTGACCTCCAGCGCCAAACAGCCAAACAAGGAGGTATGTGATGAGTTCAGGGATGGAAAAGGAGGGCGAACGAAGAGCCTGCTTCGCTGTAATGGAAGAGAAATATTCCTGTTAACAAGGAGAGGTCTTCCTTTCCACAGTCGCTTATATTGCTCATGTGGACCTAAAAGTGTCCTGAAAACACTTTGTTGTATTTGGCGCTATATACATAAAGTTGGATTGAATTGAATTGAATATTGATGCATAATTGATGGTGAAGGGTAATCTAAGAAAAGTATTTCCTCTCATTCCTCCTTCGGCTCATTTTAAACCCTAAACTGCAGCTTTTGGTTTCCTTATTTGAACTAATCTAAAATGTTCTGGGCAGTCTGGGATCCCAACAATCTGAAGAAATGATTTATTCAGGAGACGTTCTTAAGATTAATCTTCAAACAGATACGCTTCATCAGACCCACTTTCCTTGAAGTATTCTGTCTGCCTAATTCACAAATGAAATATCTATCAGATCTGTTTGTTCATTCACAAGTTCATTACCTTCTCATATACGCTTCATTCATATTTTAATACTGAGGTACTTTGCTGTGGAGTGGCTTGCCTCCTTACATTCCCCCACACTCTTTAAAAAGCAACTTAAAAGACCTATTTTCCTATGATGAATCATCTCGTCACCTCCTGCCCTCTACTTTACCTCACATTTTACTCTACACTTCCTCTCTTGGATGATAATCCCTCATTGATTCTCCTCACAGTGTACATCTCCTGTACTGAGGCTCAGGGTTCCATCTGATGATGACCAGTCTGGAGTTGATCTCCTTTTTCTTTTTATCCATTTCGCATGGATTATTCTTGTACTTTTGTCTCCTGATATATTGTCAAAGTTTATTTATCAGCCCTATCAATACAGATTGTTTGTAATACTTGAAAGGGGTGGAACTCTCCGGGTTCTGTTAATGCTAAATAAATAAACCTAAACCTCCTGTGAGGCTGCTGGAGGAGCTTTGCAGCAACACTTTGCCTTCACACAAGTCTGGAGTATGAATTAAGCTTTATAGCATTTAATAAGTACTCATACTGTTACTCAGTATTGACAAGTAGCTAAAGGTTAGTACTTGTACTCATCCTTTTAAAAAGTGCTCTCAGTGTAATTATAAATGAGCACAAGGCAACAATGTCTGTCTTGTTTGTCTCTTCATTTCATCGTTATGTTTATATATGTATGTATGTATGTATGTATGTATGTATGTATGTATGTATGTATGTATGTATGTATGTATGTATGTATGTATGTATGTATGTATGTATGTAACCAATTTACCTCATGGAGGAGATCAAAGGAGATCAGGGTTTAATTATCTGACCAGTTTCTACCTGAAGATGGAGTTTTCATGTTGGTCCACTAGTTGGTGCTGTTTTGGTTTTAGTACTGAAAACACACACACACACACACACACACACACACACACACACACACACACACACACACACACACACACACACACACACACACACACACACACACACACACACACACACACACACACACACACACAACAGAGAACAATGAGCTCCAAACACTGGGAGAACACGGACATTCTAGAGGACAGACCAAGTTGGATTGTTATTATGGTGACTGTCAAAATAAAAGCACCAGATTTCACAGTGATGTTCTTCTATCACGCTCCGTCCGCCGTCCTTTGTACTGATTAGACAGCCATGATTACATAATGTCATTCATTTAGGAAAGTAATGAGATGAAGAGGATATTTATACATATAATTATGTTATGGGGAAATGACCGGCTTTTTATAGTTCTAATTCAAATAAATTATTACTTGAATCTGCAGGACCTTCACTTTAATTTCTCAGTTTCTGCTCACTGTGTGAAGCAAATGTAAACTTTGATTGTTCAGAGTCTTTTCTCTCAGTTAGTTTTCACATTGGTATGCATAGTAATTAGTGAATATAATTACATAAAGCTGCGTAAAGCCATGAGTGAGAAAAAACAAGCCAGATGTTGCTTTATTTGATGAAGTTGCTTTGTTTTAGGAAAATTTGCTAATGACATAAACTAAACTCCTAAAACTAACAACATAAGTCCAGCCTTAGTAAGAATGTAATGAAGTTTATAACTCAGACAAAAAAGACCAAAATGAGAAATGAGAATAGACTTTAATCAAAGTAATTAATGGGCTAAAACCAAGATATTAGGTCTTAGCCCTTTTTATGCAACTTTTAAAATGAAAACGCATCATTTCGCCTTTTTGTTTCAGAAAAGTTTCCATGGAAACGTTAGAAACACTGAACATGATGTAGTTTGCATGCCCGGCCACTAGTGAGTGCTGTTGTGCCCATGCACAGAAGCAGCGTCACAGAAAAGTTGAATTTTTCCCGTTTCCACAGAGAAAAAAGTTCATAAAGTGTCACCGTAGGAGCAGTTTTCAAAAGGTTGTGTTTTCAGGGACTTCAAGCAGCATTGTCATGGAAACAAAAACCCAAAACACAGTGAAAGATTTGTTTTCACTTAAAAATGTGTAAATGGGGCCTTATGTTTAATCATGATCAACTGTGATGAAAAAATATGTTTTTTTGTTTAAATTAAAAGAAATAAAAACATTTTTTAAAAAATGTCAATTTAAAATAGAATTAATTTTATTTATTTCAACTGATTAATTGTTATTAATGAATAATAAAAAAAATTGTGTTTACTTTCTTAAAAAATATTTATTTGCGGAAAGATGATTTAATGATTTGAAAATGCAAAATACCAACTCCGGAGCAGCCGAACATCATCCAGACTTCAGTATTTTTACCAGTTAAGCTGAACTGCTGTTCATCTGAAACGTGACCTCGTTGATCAGCGCCGGGTTGTTTCAGTATTTCCTTGGTTCCAGGGTTCAAGCTGCTTTTAGTCTCGCTGAGATTTCTGCTCGGCAGCACTTCTGCTGATTGCAGTCTTGTGTCCTTCCTTCCTCTTATCCACAGTGAAGTGGCTTTTCTCCTCGCTGGGCGACGTCCTCTCCTGCTGGTTGAGCTTTAACCACGACGCTGGCGCTGCCGTGCGCTCAGTGTCACTGGAGGAGTACCTTTCAATATTTTGAGAACAAATAGTTTTTTCGTAACAGTTTGACGTCTGTCACTCCCCGTTACTTTCAAACTGGTGGTTTCCTGCGCTCTCAGATGCTGTTGTCACCAAAGGTGGCCTGCTGGTTGACCCCAACTTGACCCCGACCCACCCAGCATCGTGAGGATCACAACTTCCAGCTGACGTCATTCACAGTCACTGCTGGAGGAGCTGAGGCCAGTTTACACCGTTTCAAATGGAACTCAAACTATTGTGTTTTAGGGGTCTGATTACACGACAGCGCTGCTCAGAGTCACTGAAAAACCTCAGACTCCGTCTCCATGGAAACGAGGAAATCTCAACTTTTCTGAAACGCTGCTACTGCAAATGAACACCATGGCCATAGTGACTAGTAGTTCTGCACATGCTCAGTAGTGACAGTCACCATAACGACAATCCAACTTGGTACTTTTATTATGACAGTCACCATAACGACAATCCAACTTGGTACTTTTATTTTGACAGTCACCATAACGACAATCCAACTTGGTACTTTTATTATGACAGTCACCATAATGACAATCCAACTTGGTCTGTCCACTAGAATGTTCTCCCAGTGTTAATGTTTGGAGCATGTGTGTGTGTGTGTGTGTGTGTGTGTGTGTGTGTGTGTGTGTGTGTGTGTGTGTGTGTGTATGTGTGTATGTGTGTGTGCGCGCGCCAACTAGTGGCCTAACATTGAAACAACACAGTTTTCAGTGTTTCTGCCGTTTCCATGGAAACAGCACTCTCCCCATAGCTTTAAAAAAGTTTCCTGTCCTCATGGGAAACATGTGACACCATGAAAATGATGTAGTACACAGGTCAGGCCTATAGGTGGCGCTGTAACGCTGCCACAGGAAGAAACCAAAAACAGAGAAGTGGACAAATCCAGCATGTGTCCTTATTAAAGTGACGAGCATCAGCAGCTTCTGCAGCGCCACCTGGAGCAGGTAGTCCGCCATGTTGGTGTTGTTCAGTGACGTCACAGAGGGAGGCGGGGTTACAGGTGTAGAGGCGGGGCTGTGGCTGATGGGACAGAAATGATGGTTCCATGAATCAACGCTGTCGTGTGACTCAAACAAACCAACTCAGCACAGAAAGCGACGCCACCGGATCACCGCTTCTATCAAAGTGACTTCAGGCAGAATGATCACGTTTCATTTCATCCATTCGTCATTAGAACCAGACGGTCGTCACTGCATTGCTTCATTTGATTTATCATGGAATAACACAAGATTGTTGACTTTTATGCTTTTTAATTTTTCCTTGATCATTTGGCACATTGCACCAGTTTATGTCAATCAGGATAATTCTATCTTAGTGCAGCTCTGTGTACTCTGATATCAAAATACTATTACTGTGGCTCTTTCTACTTCTTCATCCTTTCTTGGTGTCTGAACCTTGAGCAGATCGATGAACATCAGTGACATCACTGCTTCATTCATTCTCATTACCGTCTTCTGATTACTCAGTTGTGAGTGATGGCCAGGTTAGTGATGGCCAGGTGAGTGATGGCCAGGTTAGTGATGGCCAGGTGAGTGATGGCCAGGTTAATGATGTCCAGGTTAGTGATGGCCAGGTGAGTGATGGCCAGGTTAGTGATGGCCAGGTGAGTGATGGCCAGGTTAGTGATGGCCAGGTTAGTGATGGCCAGGTGAGTGATGGCCAGGTTAGTGATGGCCGGGTGAGTGATGGCCAGGTTAATGATGGCCAGGTGAGTGATGGCCAGGTGAGTGATGGCCAGGTTAATGATGTCCAGGTTAGTGATGGCCAGGTGAGTGATGTCCAGGTTAATGATGTCCAGGTTAGTGATGGCCAGGTGAGTGATGTCCAGGTGAGTGATGGCCAGGTTAATGATGTCCAGGTGAGTGATGTCCAGGTGAGTGATGGCCAGGTTAATGATGTCCAGGTTAGTGATGGCCAGGTGAGTGATGTCCAGGTGAGTGATGGCCAGGTTAATGATGTCCAGGTTAGTGATGGCCAGGTGAGTGATGGCCAGGTTAATGATGTCCAGGTTAGTGATGTCCAGGTGAGTGATGGCCAGGTTAGTGATGGCCAGGTGAGTGATGGCCAGGTTAATGATGTCCAGGTTAGTGATGGCCAGGTGAGTGATGGCCAGGTTAATGATGTCCAGGTGAGTGATGGCCGCTGCCCACCAGGGTTTCATCCTTCTGTGTTTCCCCTGCTGACGCTGATCTGTGTGTTTCTGTCAGGCTCAGAAGACGATGACGTTCAGGTCGCTGCTCAAAGCCGTGGTGGACATGCCGAGTCACTACCGCTGCCTGTGTGTCAGTCACCTGCTGGGCTGGACGGCCTTCCTCTGCAACATGCTCTTCTTCACCGACTTCATGGGACAGGTATTATTTCTGTGTCGACTCACACGGTTGACGGTGGATGTGGCAGCGCCAACATTTAATCACATTCATATACATCACAATAGCAAACACGCTCACTGTTTCTGAATAAATCCCCCCACAAGTCCTCATCCAGCGGATTGGAGAGGCAAATCAAGGTCAAAGGAGATCAGCCTCTGTTGCCATGGAGACGCTCCCTGCTCAGTGTTTCGGGGGTATTTACTCCACTGTAAACACACTGGAGCTCTGCAGTTAGCCCTCTGCTAGCACACTGCGAACTCCACCCCCCTTCTCCACTCTCAGCCAATCACAGACCAGCTCGCTCGAATGGTGCGTTCAGGTAAACACAGAAGAATGGAACCAACAGAACATCATTTAGCCTGAACATTGTGAGGTTGGTGTTGGCGACTGTTGCATTCTACCGAGTGTAGTTCTAGTTTTTGATAGTGGCTCTCCATCACTACTTTAGGTCCCATTTACAACATTTTCAAGTGGAAACGCAAAACTTTTGTTCTATTTTTTGGCGTCTATTTGCACGACGATGCTCGGAGCCACTGAAAACCAAAGTTTTTGAAAATGTCAAAAGAGTACATTTTATTGAAAAGAAAATATATTTATGACATGCCCCCATGTTACCACTAGAGGATGCTCTTACCACAGTTTGAGAATCAAGGACCAGATCACTTTCATTTTCCAAAATTTTTATTTATTTTTGCTGCAGCGGCGTCCAACACCAGGCCACAAGAGTCCAGTCCAGGTTCTTAAGAGTAGCGACACAAGAGAACACCGAGAGCCGAGCTGAGGTATCAGTGATGCTGCCATGAAAGATAGTCAACTAATATTCAGGCTCAAAGCCATGATGTCATGGGCAGGTTGTGAAAATACCCAGAATGCAACAGCTGTAGGAGAAGGTTTTTGGACATTTCGTTTGTATTTTACATCATTAAAATTGGATTTATGTTGAAATTGTTGTCACTTTTGGGTAGTGATTATTTTCTGTGAAAATAATGACACTCTGCACCACAACAAAGAAATATGTTAAAGTTTATATTTAAAGCTTATTGTGGCACTATTTTAGCAGTCCCAGCCCTGTCCCAGAGACCTGTACTAAAACAAGTTTGACCATGGAAATTGAATGAAATCCATATATACTCCGATTTTAACAACATATACATCCACAGTAATGAATAGGTTTTGTCATTTGGAGCTCAAAGCCCAACTTAAAGCTGGATACGCTGCAGCTTTAGCTCTCTTTGTGGTGGCAGGCTGAGCATCAGGGAGTCTGGGTGTGTAATCATCTGTTGACTGGGTATTAATGATGAAGGCTTGGCGGACTCACATGCAGAGCTTTCAGAACAGAGGAGGCTCTTCACGCTGCCATGCAGAGCTTTCAGATCAGAGGAGGCTCTTCACGCTGCCATGCAGAGCGCAGCGGCATCAGCATCAGCAGGGTGCCTGATACTGTGGGCGTTATCGTCAGGGATGAGATGAGTGCAGTCAGCGCAGGAAAGCCAACTGCTAACAGAATTAAAAGATTTAATTTTAATGTTTATGAACCTGTGTGCTTTAGTAATCATTTAACTTTGCTAATCTTGACGTCATGCTTCTGTTGCAGATTGTGTATAATGGAAATCCTTACGCAGAGCACAACTCTACAGCCTACGCCACGTACGAGAGAGGGGTGGAGGTTGGCTGCTGGGGACTTTGCATTAATGCAGTTTCCTCTGCGCTCTACTCATGTGAGTGACGATTCTACATGTCTGCTAATAAGAAGGAAGGAGTCTCCACAATCTCCACAATCTCCACAGTCTCCACAATCTCCACAATCTCCACAATCTCCACAATCTCCACAATCCCCACAATCTCCACAATCTCCACAGTCTCCACAATCTCCACAATCTCCACAATCTCCACAATCCCCACAATCTCCACAATCTCCACAGTCTCCACAATCTCCACAATCTCCACAATCTCCACAATCCCCACAATCTCCACAATCTCCACAATCTCCACAATCTCCACAATCTCCACAATCTCCACAATCTCCACAGTCTCCACAATCTCCACAATCTCCACAATCTCCACAATCTCCACAATCCCCACAATCTCCACAATCTCCACAATCTCCACAATCCCCACAATCTCCACAATCTCCACAATCTCCACAATCTCCACAATCCCCACAATCCCCACAATCCCCACAATCTCCACAATCCCCACAATCTCCACAATCTCCACAATCCCCACAATCCCATTCACACATCGTTTCTAGTGAAAACGTTTCGTTTTTGCTTTTTCGTTTCAAAAAAGTTTAATGTTTACGACAGAAATGCTGAAAATGTAGTAGGCAAGTAGGACCACTAGTGGGTGTTGTTAGTCGTTTCCTTAATCAAACCACACACACACACACACACACACACACACACACACACACACACACACACACACACACACACACACACACACACACACACACACACACACACACACACACACACACACACACACACACACACACAGCAGAGAACAACGAGCTCTAAACATGAACAACAGGAGAACACAGACATTCTAGTGGACAGACCAGCAAGTTGGATTGTTATTATGGTGACTGTCAAAATAAAAGTATCCGGTTGTTTTGATCGTCTCTACTGAGCATGTGCAGAACTACTGTTTACTACAGCTGTGGTAAACATGCACAGTAGCAGCGTTTCAGAAAAGTTGTGTTTTTTCACAAGACATACTTGCAGGGTTTTCTAAAAGTTTTCACACATTTTCATGGAGATGGAGCCCTAGCATTTTCAGAAAGTTGCTTCTACCCGTTTCCAAGGAGACCAAGTGGGTTTTTTTAAATAGCGTTTTCTACTGTTTCCACGGAGACAGATTTGGAGCGTTTTCAAAAAGTCACATTTTCCCACGTTTGCACAGAGTCCGGGCCCGAGTATTTTCAGAGAGTTGTGTTTTCCTCAGAGATGGAGTCCTAGCTTTTTAGAAAGGGTCCACCTCGGGAGCTGTTTTCAAAAAGTTGTGTTTTCAGTGTCTCTGAGCGCCGTTGTCGTGTTAACAGACGCCCAAAACATTACAAAAGTGTCTCGTTTCCAAACGTGTAAATGTCCATCATGACGGACAGCAGCTCAGGGCAGCATGACGAGGTTGTACTGTGACGAAGGTAACTACGGAGGAGTATTAGGGTCACTGAAGAAAATAAAATCCTCACACACTTCGAGAAAAAAGTTGAAAATCAATGTTGAGATTTTATTTTCATCATGCACTTTAAAAGAAAGTCTAAATAGCCAGCGCATGTGACTTCTTCTACAACATGCATTGCAGGCGGTTTAATGAAGCTTCAGCCCATAAACACTGTGCAGTTCTGGTCAGTTTTAGACTTTGTAAAGACTCACTTCCTGTTGGACACAGATCCCTGCAGGATGCTCGGAGGCTATTTATAAAATATATTCGTATTAAACAAGGACATCCTGTGTAACATCAGATGTTCAGAAGCAGAAAACAACCATATATAGTCACAATTATGTGATTTAATGGGATTATTTTGGCATCCAGGGGCAAATGATGAGGAATGGGCCAGAGGAGACAGACTTTTCCTGTTTGTTTTAAAGAAGTCCAGCGTTTCACCTCCTCCTCCTCCTCCTCCTGTTCCTCCTGGTCTCCTCTTCCTCCTGTTCTCCTCCTCCTCCTGTTCTCCTCCTCCTCCTGGTCTGGTCGGTCCAGAAACCTTCAGTATTCTAAGTTTCTAGCTCCTCCTTGATTTTTCTCATTTGAATATTGGATCATAGGAGCTGCATTCAGAATCTGCTGTGTCTGTGTGAGCTGGACTGGCTCCGCCCACACATGCCCATCTTGGGAAGAGGAGGAAGTACTTGGTGTGTTATGTACTGTGCAAAGCTCAATCAAATAACACACTTGTCAAATAAAGGCTCGGCATGAAAGTAGACCTATTAATAGCCTGGGAGGCACAAGGTGTTTTTTCTCTCTTTGCTGCTTGGAAACAGAAGATGACCGTCCAATTAAATGTCCAGTCAGCCGTCACAAACCCAATGCTGGCCGTACGCCATAAACGGCAAATCAATTATCAGATCGTCTGTTATCTGGTCTGAACCAACATGCCTCCTATCGCTATTGTTGATTCTGCTGTAATTGTGTGTGTGTGTGTGTGTGTGTGTGTGTGTGTGTGTGTGTGTGTGTGTGTGTGTGTGTGTGTGTGTGTGTGTGTGTGTGTGTGTGTGTGTGTGTGTGTGTGTGTGTGTGTGTGTGTGTGTGTGGATTGACAGACGTGCAGCGCTTCCTGCTGCCCTACATCGGTCTGAAGGGACTGTACTTCATGGGCTACTTGGTGTTCGGCCTGGGCACCAGCCTGATCGGCCTCTTCCCCAACGTGGTGGCCACGCTGGTCCTGTGCAGCGTGTTCGGCGTCATGTCCAGCACGCTCTACACCATCCCGTTCAACCTGATAGCGGAGTATCAGCGTGAAGAGGAGGTATTGAACTGCTGATTAAATCTCACATCAATCACACGTTTTCTATTACTTCTTCGTCCAGCGTTGAGGCTTAATGGACTGCAGTCTTGCGGAGAGCGTGCTAAATTGCACGCTCCCTAAAATAGATTGCAATTCTTTTTTTTACATGATAAAATGATCAATTAATGCGATACCATGAGTAGCATGATGTGCAAACAGGAGTATTCATATGAGGGAGTATTACTACTTGATTGGCCGGAGTGTTGAGCCTCCTCAGGCATGAAATGAAATGAATATTACATATAAGAGTGTTACAGCAAATTCTTTTTGGTTTTTTTAAGAAAGAAAGCAATATGGGAGACGACTCATCACAGAGTCAAAAGGAGGAAAAAGTATTAGAGAGTCAGAAAAACACAGTAAAGAAAAAAACTACTAAAGTTGAGAAGGTAAAGGTGCATATAGAAATGTGTGGTTCACCGTATTGACAGCAGCATTTCAGCTAAAGGAGCCGAATTCCAGCTTATTGTCAAATTTTAGAAAAACTAGGGCTGCATTGCTCCAACTTTTGTTTATTTATTTTTCAAAATTTGCTTGTTGTTTTTTCAAACAAAATACAATCACACATTTGAACGAAATGGAGTTATTGGTTAAGTTAAAAATACTAGTAAAAAAATTGCCAGATAAACAGAAACACTAAACCTAAAATTAATAATAATAATAATAAATAAAACACATAACAAATTTTAACAATTAAAAATTAAATAAAGTAACAATAGTAATAAAAATACACACATATATAATTTAAAACAAAACAATTAACAACGATATTGAAGATAGAGTGAAAGGGAGAAAAAAATGTTTGTAAAATTTGTAGTGGTGCCTCGTTAAGACAGTCTAATATTTTTTATAATTTGAGAAAATACAACGCATCCTTTATCCAGTGACTTTGTGAAGGAGGTACTTTGGATTTCCAGTTGATTAAAATGAATCTTCTAGCATTTCTTTTGTGTGAGAACAGTGAGAGTGGTGAGACTCTAAATAAAGCAATTACAGAATCCCGCTGAGGAGGTTTTTAGATAGCATATTAAAAATCTGTAACCAGTAGTTCCTGAGAAACCAACAAAGCCACTTCATATGTATAAGTACGTACGTTTATTTACCAAGTGCTTTTCACAGATAAAAATCACAAAGTGCTGTACATAAAATGGGTGCAATAAAATCAAAACACAAGATATAGGTCGGTATAAGGTTGGCTGTAGAGCTGTGGCATCTGTCGCACATTGCAGATTCAGTTAAATAGATCCTGGCCAGGTGAGGCGTGGTCTTATCGGCACAAAGACACTGTTTGGCACAAATGGAAGACTCATGTATTCAAGTTTTTTTAAGTATGAGTAATACATTTCTGATGTCATATAAACTGTCGTTCTTGATATTTTGAACATAATCTACAATCGGACTTACGTTTGTCATTCTCATTAATTATGAAGAATCTCCCAACATAACATTGTGTAATACTCGCCGGGTTGTATCGAGGATCTTTTACAAGTACCAGTACTTGGTGCAGTATCGGACCCAATACTGGTATCGGTGCATCCCTGATAAAACAAACTGTCATAAAGACCATAAAAGTCTTCAGACATTCACAACATAAACTTTTGATTCAGTATTCCAGTAGACAATCCTGATAATCCATATTCATGAAGGCCTCCCATTATTTATGCGTGTTATTTTGCCATCAGTCTGATGCTGTTGGTACATATCATTGTGCTGTCGGTATATATCATTGTGTTGTCGGTATATATCATTGTGTTGTCGGTATATCATTGTGCTGTCGGTATATATCATTGTGTTGTCGGTATATTATTGTGCTGACGGTATATATCATTGTGCTGTCGGTATATATCATTGTGCTGTCAGTATACATCATTGTGCTGTCGGTATATCATTGTGCTGTCGGTATATATCGTTGTGCTGTCGGTATATATCGTTGTGCTGTCGGTATACATCATTGTGCTGTCGGTATATCATTGTGCTGTCGGTATATATCGTTGTGCTGTCGGTATATATCATTGTGCTGTCGGTATACATCGTTGTGCTGTCGGTATACATCGTTGTGCTGTCGGTATATATCGTTGTGCTGTCGGTATATATCGTTGTGCTGTCGGTATATATCGTTGTGCTGTCGGTATATATTGTGCTGTCGGTATACATTGTGCTGTCGGTATATATCGTTGTGCTGTCGGTATACATCATTGTGCTGTCGGTATACATCATTGTGCTGGCGCTGTCGGTATATCATCGTGCTGGCGGAATATATCATTGTGCTGCCGGTATATATTGTGCTGTCAGTATATATTGTGCTGTCGGTATATATCGTTGTGCTGCCGGTATATATTGTGCTATCAGTATATATTGTGCTGTCGGTATATATCGTTGTGCTGTCGGTATATATTGTGCTGTCGGTATATATCATTGTGCTGTCGGTATATACTATTGTGCTGTCGGTATATATTGTGCTGTCGGTATATATCATTGTGCTGTCGGTATATATTGTGCTGTCAGTATATATTGTGCTGTCGGTATATATCGTTGTGCTGCCGGTATATATTGTGCTGGCGGTATATATTGTGCTGTCGGTATATATTGTGCTGTCGGTATACATCGTTGTGCTGTCGGTATATATCATTGTGCTGTCGGTATACATCGTTGTGCTGTCGGTATATATCATTGTGCTGTCGGTATATATCATTGTGCTGTCGGTATATATTGTGCTGTCGGTATACATCGTTGTACTGTTGGTATATATTGTGCTGTCGGTATATATCATTGTGCTGTCGGTATATATTGTGCTGTCAGTATATATTGTGCTGTCGGTATATATCGTTGTGCTGCCGGTATATATTGTGCTGGCGGTATATATTGTGCTGTCGGTATATATTGTGCTGTCGGTATACATCGTTGTGCTGTCAGTATATATTGTGCTGTCGGTATATATCATTGTGCTGTCGGTATATATTGTGCTGTCGGTATATCATCGTGCTGGCGGAATATATCATTGTGCTGGCGGTATATATTGTGCTGTCGGTATACATCATTGTGCTGTCGGTATATATTGTGCTGTCGGTATACATCATTGTGCTGTCGGTATATATCATTGTGCTGTCGGTATATATTGTGCTGTCGGTATATATCATTGTGCTGGCGGTATATATTGTGCTGTCGGTATACATCATTGTGCTGTCGGTATATATCATTGTGCTGTCGGTATATATTGTGCTGTCGGTATACATCGTTGTGCTGTCGGTATATATTGTGCTGTCGGTATACATCGTTGTGCTGTCGGTATATATTGTGCTGTCGGTATATATCATTGTGCTGTCGGTATATATTGTGCTGTCAGTATATATTGTGCTGTCGGTATATATCGTTGTGCTGCCGGTATATATTGTGCTGGCGGTATATATTGTGCTGTCGGTATACATCGTTGTGCTGTCAGTATATATTGTGCTGTCGGTATATATCATTGTGCTGTCGGTATATATCATTGTGCTTTCGGTATATATTGTGCTGTCGGTATATATTGTGCTGTCGGTATATATTGTGCTGTAGGTATATATCATTGTGCTGTCGGTATATATTGTGCTGTCGGTATATATTGTGCTGTCGGTATATATCATTGTGCTGTAGGTATATATCATTGTGCCGTAGGTATATATTGTGCTGTCGGTATATATTGTGCTGTCGGTATATACAGAATCATTGTGCAGAAGTTCCAGACTGTCCTGAACCCAGCCAACGATAAAGGAATGGCCGGTTGCAGGCATCTACCTAAATGCTGAAATCATCGACCAAACAGCTTCAAATATTGAGGAAACAAGACAAACCTGAGGCTCCTTTTGAAGCAGGAGACGTCCCACCTGTAGAAATCATCTCCGGTTTAAAACTTCCAGCCTAATCAGACATAGAGCTCCCTTTCTTTTTACTCTAAAATATCCACAACTGTCAAGGTTAATGAGGTTTATCCTCCTCAATAAATCATAAACAACAATATGATCCCTTCTGAGGCGGATCAATCAGCATTTGGTTGAAAAACACTTTTGCTTTGACCCTCAATCAATCCCTCTCTCAGCTGAGCAAAAAAAGAAAAACAGAAAGAAAATGATGTGATTCACTGAGAAATGTATGAGAAGGTAGAAGGAGGAAAAACGAATCATCTTGAAAGGTCTCTTCAAGGTTCCAGGCTTTATTTACCAAGCTGGTATTGAGGAGGAACTGCTGAAAATCCTTCTTTTTTTTCCTTGTGAAAAGCGTTGTGTGAACGCAGCCTAATAAAGTCTGACAAGTCATTTACTTACTGCTATTAACCTGCAGTCATCCACCACGTTCCTTCTCACACTGCAGCACCATTCAGCTGCTTGTGAACGAGCATCAAAGCAGCTAATTCGTTTTCCTCGCACTGAAAATTAAAGCGTGCGAGAAGAGTCCGCCTGGCGTGAGCGGGAAAACAGAGGGAATATGATGCTGATAATCAGGTGCTTCGACAGAGACGTCTAAAAGCTTTTACTATTGTCAGACACGTTGCATGTTCGTTTTTAAATGTTCCAGACGGGTAAAATAGAGGCAGAACCTTGAAATTTAAACTTTAGAGTTTTCCATTGTTGTGGAGTTGTGGAGAGTACACGGGATGAAAATGTTGATATTTTCACAAAACCAAACAATTACTATGGAAAATGACTTCAATCTCAATATAAAGCCAATTTTAATGAAACTTCAGGTGTGAAATCCAGTGAACGCTTCTCCTAAAACTGTTGCATTCTGGGTATTTTTACAAACTCGTCCTGACAGCACAGCTTTGAGGCTAATGCTAGTTAGCTGGCCTTCATGGCAGCATCACCGATTCCTCCGCTCGGGTCTCCGTGTTCTGTTTTGCCCGCTACTCTTAAGAAATTAGAAAGTCCATGTTTTCTTGGAAATGTTCATAATTTACACTTTGGTTTGGCCCGATCGGAGCTTCTTGCTGGCCGGTTTGGGCCAACGGGCTTTATGTTCACACCCATGATCTTCACGGACTCTCAGCATTTTCAAAAAGTTCAACCTTGGGAGCCATTTCCAAAAGGTTTATTTTCAGTGACTCCAGAACGCACTGAAATCTTTTCGTTTTGACTTGAAAATGTGGTAAAATGTGTAAATGGGACTTAAGAGGACTCTGCTTCCCTTCCAGGAACAAGTGAAGCTGCAGAGAAGCACCAAAAGCCCCCGCGGCTCGGGGATGGACTGCGCGGCGCTCACCTGCATGGTCCAACTGGCTCAGATCATCGTGGGCGCCGGCCTCGGGGCGCTGGTCAATGCGGCGGGGAGCGTGGTGGTGGTGGTCCTCTCGGCCTCGGCCGTGTCCCTGCTGGGCTGCACCTTCATCTTCCTCTTTATCAGATAGGTCAACTGATTCTGTCCATCGCTAAACTTATTTGAATGCTGTTCTTTTAATAAAGATTCTTTATTATATATGAGAATGTCTTTGACTCTTTGGCAGTGGTCAAATAATAACAATGGAATAATGTGAAACCATAACAACAGGGACATTGTTCCACAATGAAACCATAGCAACAGGGACATTGTTCCACAATGAAACCATAGCAACAGGGACATTGTTTCTTCAGGTCCCTCCTTCGCTGAGCCTGGTTCTGCAGGTTTCTTCCTTTTAAAGGTTTTTCTTAAGATAACTGTGATGTGTTCTGACGGTGCAAAAAAAAATTAATTGAACTCTTTAGGGGCCTTCATGCTATTTATATATAGAAAACATATATCGTTATTTATTTATTTCTATATATATATATATATATGTTTGTTGAAAGCCCTGCAACATTCCACTCATCACCAGACGTGCTGGACGGAGCCGAGATGGTTCTAACTTCTGGATCCACGGCAGTTCATGTTTACTAATTAGTGCCTCCATGCCGACTCTGGACTGGGAGTCTCTTCAACTTCACTGGCGTCGGTAATTAAAGCAGCTCAGATGAGATCATCAGAGGAAATTTCCTGAAGGTGGTCGCGTAGCTGCAAGGTCACTTAATCCCCAATCCTGCAGCCTGGGAAGTTTGTTCAACCAACTTTGGCATTTTGTCATTTCTTGCTGAGATTTTGATCTTCTAATCCTACCTGTTGCAAAGGTGAAAGGAAAAACACTTAATTACCACAAATAAACTCAGTGAGAATCACGCTGAGCTTTACAGGCGTTAGGATTGTGGATTTTTCTATATTAATGAGCCAAAAGTATCAACAAACACTTGCTTCTCCAGCACTGGGTGGGTTTGTCCTCCATGTGGTCAGTCACCATAGTTTACCTGCTCAGTGGATCCAAGACTTCACCTCAAGCTGTGCTACAGGCTACATGCTACAGGCTACAAGCTACAGGCTACATGCTACAGGCTACAAGCTACAGGCTACATGCTACATGCTGCTCCAATGGAGAAAAAGCGGTTATTGAATTTGACCGTTTTTTAAGAGTGGGATGATGATCTTTAACCACATTGCGCCTCAGCCAAGACGCTGCTTAATCTCAGGCCAAGTTTTTCTTTGAATGGCAGATTTCTGCATGTTTCTCAATATGTTGTTAAAACTATTGAAATCCACGGAAAAAGAGGCAAAACTTTATAAGATATTTCTAATTTGAAACATCTAGAAATTTAGAAAATGTGGATGGAAAGAGAAGGCGGCTTTATTCTGAAAGGAGAACTGAACTTTTAGAACAAAAAACAACGTTTAAATCACAATGAATAAAAAGTCAAACTCAATGTGTGGAACAGTGTGGAGCTGAAGAGAAACATGAACGTTAATGATTGAAAAGGTTGTACAGAAATAATTTCTCACAGGAGGAGGTATTTTAATCAGTGAGTACATCAAGAAATATACAAGACTCCTCCACCGTCGCTTCATGTGTAGCAGGACTCATGTCAGTCAGAACGTCACTTACATAACAACGTGTGCTGATCAGGGAGGTTCTGACTCTGAGACCTCTGGTCACATGACTGGATGGAATTATGGCAACGTGACGTCACACAGACACTGTCCCTGTTGCTATGGTTTCACATTATGGAACAATATTTCCAGGGATGATTTGTCAACATCCAAGAACCAATCAATTACATTCTGCGACATTAACGGTGAAACATTTCAGAAAAAAATCCCATTCATCTCCTTTCATCTCGTCACACTAAATTTCCTTTGAAATGTTCTAGTAATAACAGCACTAATAAATCTCCCAGAATGCCTTGCAGCCTCTCAGTAACCTGGTCGCTGAGCCGTTTGTCTGCATGTATTTATTCATTGTTTAGTTTGGATGGATTTGATTGTTTCACAAGAACTTCTCACCTGAATTATGGGATGTAGCTACCTGACCTACCTAGTCAGCATCAATATCCTCCGTTCCACAAATACATGTGGCACTGGCGTCTGTTCTCTACCGAGTGTAGTTCTATTTTATGTTGTAATGAAGCCACACACACACAGTAGAGAACAACGAGCTCTAAACATAAACAACAGAAGAACACGGACATTCTAGTGGACAGACCACCAAGTTGGATTGTTATTAAGGTGACTGTCAAAATAAAACCACCAAGTTAGATTGTTATTATGGTGACTGTCAAAATAAAACCACCAAGTTAGATTGTTATTATGGTGACTGTCAAAATAAAACCACCAAGTTAGATTGTTATTATGGTGACTGTCAAAATAAAACCACCAAGTTAGATTGTTATTATGGTGACTGTCAAAATAAAACCACCAAGTTGGATTGTTATTATGGTGACTGTCAAAATAAAACCACCAAGTTGGATTGTTATTTTGGTGACTGTCAAAATAAAAGTCCAGGAGAATATGGACTGGGAGTCATGACATCACGGAGGAAACGTTCTTCTGGTTGGCTCTACTGAGCATGTGCAGAACTACTCGTTACTTACTACAGCAGACACAGTAGCAGCGTCTACATGAAGATGGAACCCAAGTGTTTCCAGAAAGTTGCGTTTTCGCAAAGTTCCACCTCGGGAGCTGTTTCCACAAAGTTTTGCTGGATAGTTTCTGACTGGGCTTCCTGTGAGTGTCTCAGTGTCTGTGCTGCCAGACCGACTGCAGCAGAGTTCACCTCCATAACGCTGCTTCAGAGGAAGAATCCTTCTTCTGGTTCGTCCTTCAGCTGCTCTGGCCTCTCGCAGCTTCCTTCTTCTCAATGATCTGAAGTGTGATTGTCTGAAAATCATTTTCCCTGAGATTTGTTACACATCAAAGCATCTTGTCGCATATTAGTGTGTGTGTGTGTGTGTGTGTGTGTGTGTGTGTGTGTGTGTGTGTGTGTGTGTGGTCACATTCAACACCCTCTTGACACATATTTGTCTGTCGGGTTAATTTAGCTCCTGTGGCCTTTATTCCTGCTGGGATTAGCTGTGTGCTAAAGGAACAACTGTCCTCCCGCTACTTTTAGCAGGTTAATTAGAAAATAGATCAATCCACACTGTTTATCTCACAGGGGTTTCTACTCCCACTGCTCTTATCTCAATGTGCAGTTTCTTTTTTGTCTCACAGAATTGAAGCTGCGATTAATGAGGCGACATTCGGAGAGAAAGAACCCGCAGAACATTTTCTTTTGAAACAGAACGTGTGGATTCTTCTGTCTGTCGTTTATCATCTGACTTACCAGGGAACCTCTGCAGTCATGGTGCATTAACGTCAGCCAGCTCCGTTTATCTGAAGCGATATGACATTTCAGTCGCTTAACTGCAATCATACTGAATTTATGACACTTCATGAGATGATAACGTTTAATAAACGTCAGATTGTGAAGGAAATAATCTGAAGTGACAAATATTCCCTCACATCCTCCTGCATGTGACAACATTCATTCTGAGTGCTTTATTATTTGATTGTCTCCTAAATGGTTAAAAACAAAAGTTAAATCAACTTGAAATCAATTTTCTTCCATTAAGGATTCTGAAATTATTGTTCTGCTTGTAAGTTTTGTAAAATAGATGTGATGCTACGATATCATCCGATTTAACAAACACTCCGGTCCAAATCTTTAACTTTAGTTTTATTAACAGGCCTGAGCTTGGTGGCTGAGGGAGGATGTGTCTCCCTCCACTGATTCTTCACAAGCGCAGCGAGCACATTAAACAAGGAGCATATTCAGGACACGTTGTCATTTCTTTCTTTTTCTTTCGGGGATTTTTCGTCCTCACTTTTACGCATCGTCCAAAATGAGGCCTCTTGAATGTTTATCTAAGAGAAAGAAAGTCAGGAGGCGCTTCATTCTAAGTGCTGTTTTGCGGCAGATCTCTCCTGTCGCTGTACATCGCCGCTCCCGGAGGATAAAACATCACCGCGGGCTCCGCCGGCGCGCCGAGCGGCATCAGCGCGTGCTCCTGCTGCTCCATCTCCGGCTTGGTGGAGGCTGTGATCGGTCTGATCGTGGTCAGGTTCGGAGAGGTGATCCTCCAGAAGAGCTTCTTCAGCGCCTTCCTGAACTCCCGCCTCATCAGGCAGTACAGGATGGGGTTGAGGCAGCTGTTGGAGTGCGCCAGGCACACGGACACGGGGAAGACGTACACCTGCATGGTGTAGTACTCGTAGCTGAAGTGCACCACGTTGAGTTTGATGAGGATGCCCCAGGCGGTGAGCGCCTGGTTGGGCAGCCAGCAGAGGAAGAAGGACAGCACCACGATGGTGACGGACTTGGTCACCTTGGCGCGCCTCTTGGCGCTGGACGTGTTGATGTTCTTGGAGGTGATGAAGCGCAGCAGGAGCAGGTAGCAGACCGAGATGATCCCCAGAGGAACCACGAAGCCCAGCAGCACCTTCTGCGAGTGGTACAGCCCGAGCCAGAACTGCGCCGTGCCGTTGGTTTCGGGGAATTTGACGAGGCACAGGTCCTCGTTGGACACGGTGGCGGTGGTGGTGAAGACGGCGTGCGGCAGCGCGGCGGAAACGGCCGCGAACCAGATGAAGACGGTGATGCAGCGCGCCGAGCAGCAGTGCGTCCGCCGCCGGCGACCCTTCAGCGCAGAGGCCAGCGACCAGTACCGCGCCACGCTCATGGCCGTGAGGAAAAACACGCTGGCGTACATGTTCATCGCCGTCACGTAGGCGACGATCTTACACATGGCTTTACCGAAGAGCCACGTGAAGTCCAGCGCGTTCTCCACCGCCCAGAAGGGCAGAGTCAGCACGAACTGGAAGTCCGTCACCGCCAGGCTGGTCACGAACAGGTTGATGGAGGATTTCTTCCACGCCTGTTTGGTCTTCATCAGGTACAGGACCAGCAGGTTCCCGACCAGACCCAGGGCGCAGACCAGGGAATAAATGACCGAGATGATAATGCGGACGGCGGCGGCGCCATCTCCGACGAAGTCCGCTTTCCCAAAGTCCGACCGGTGGAAGAAGTCTCCGTACGAGCGGTTGGTCGAGTTGAGGACGCAGCTGAAGTTGAAGGACGCCGCGCAAACTATCCCCACTGAGTTCTCGTAATTAAAGTCGGCAAATTCCTCAGACATCTTGACTTTAATCCGTGGGGATGTTTGCCAAACGGATCCGATTCCTCATGTCTCATGCGTCAGCCTCCATCTCATTCACAAGCTCAAACGGTACATTGCAGTGGGTTTCCAACATAAATGAAAAACGGTATAGCTCCGCGGCGGTGGTGTGTCTGTGGCTCCTCGTCAAGCTGCTGACTTCTTCTGAGCTTTTTCCTCAGTGCGTCTCCAAACAAGGGAGGACGCGTCCTGACGCAGCGCTGTGGCGCAATCCGGCGCTGACCCTGGTTCTGATCACCTGCGACCTGCATGAAACAAGTCGCAAAACCTTCTCACTGTTAAGATACACCAATATTCACCATTAAAACAAAAAAAAACAACGTGTGCACCATGAACGTTTAGTTTTCCTCCATGTGAATCACGCGCGCTCGTTGGAACGCGCTCAAACACGCACACGTGCGCCTGGACAGTTTAATGTACGTTTCCTGCCAATGAAGGATCGATCGCTAAAAGCTTTCTGATGAAGACTCGCTTGCTGCTTGTCTTAGATCCAATCCAGCGTTTCAAGCTGCGTCCGCTCCGCTGGAAGCTTCTCATGTCTGAGGCGGAACAGTTCTACTTCATCAAGCAGCGCGCGGAGGGTCTTGATCCGCCAACTGAGGAGAGGTGGTTCAACAGGCGGATAACAAGTCCATACAAGTCATTCTGCTTAGTAAAAAACAATATTGCTCAAACTAATAAGAATGTAATTATAAAGGGCGAAGCTGATGAGAAATATCAGGACGTTTTTCCGTAAAGAATCTGAGTAAAGATTCATTCAGCTTCACATGCAGTGGATTTAAAAGGCTATTTCAAGTTTAAGAAGCTTTTTGTCCAAAAGGTTCTACATGAATGTGAAAATGAGAAGCAAATTTAATCACTGAGAAGATAAATCTGAGAAGTACATTGAACTTAATCTGTGAAATCAACAATAAACATTCAAGTTAGTGTCTTTGCACAAATATCTCTTGGATTGGATTTGTTCGGGAACATGAATACTTTAAGTTATGTGAGTTAATCTTTTAAATCCCTCCGCGATCTTGTTATCTTTACTGTGTTTTATTCAGTATTTCAAAAACACCAAATACTACAATACCCATATTCCATCTGTGTCCCCAGACAGAATGAAGATGTACAAAGACGCAGTGGAAGATAAATTTCAAACAAACTATCAAACATGGGAGGATCCTGAGACAGAAAAAACACCAAGTTCACTTTACACGGATTTTATTTGTAGTTTGTAGTTTAAAAAGAACAATCTTGCTTGATGAACACAAAAAAATGTGTGCAACCACTGAGCCACCTTTTGTTGATAATCTATATAAATGATTAAATTAGTATTTTATATTAAAAAAAACAGCTAGACAAAATAAGTAATCTATATCCAAGTATCCACATACATCAGTCATATTTCTAGATTAACATGCCTGGAAAGCCTTCATTTGTATGAACGTGAGTGTGTGGTGACTCTAACGGTATATTCAGCAATACATCAGAGTTACTGCACTAAGTACTTTGGATAATAAAAAGACACTAAAACTTACAGTGCTGATTCAAATTCTTGAAAGGATTAAACGTAAAAAATGAAGGCTGTAAAGTCAAGTTCAACAGATCAAGATCCAGCTTGTGTCATGGTTTAAAAGAACAAACTAAATTATTTCAGAATAAAAGCATGCAGTAATGTTCAGGACTTTACATAGAGCTGTGTCAAACATGAGGCTGTGGTCCAAACTGTCCTGCAAGAGGCTCCAATTGGTCAAAACACCAAGAAAATGGTAAAGATTTCTAAGAAAACCTAGATTTCTTTATTCAACAAACTTCTGACGAGTAGCGAGACAATAAAAGTGAAGACTGAGAGCCGAGCTGAGAATCAGTGATGCTGCTATGAAAGACAGCAAACCAGCATTTTACCTCTGAGCCACTGTCAGGATGACTTTGAAAAAACTCCCAGAATGCAACAGCTGTCGGAGAAGGTTTTTTGGACATTTGCCTGTATTTGACATCTGAAGGTTTAATTAAAATGTAACTTTATTTTCCATTATAATTGTTTGGATTTGTGAAAATGTCGATTTTTTTAACTTATACTCTGCGCCACAACAAAGAAAAACTTTAAAGTTTAAATGACATTATGGCACTATTTTACCCACTCAGGATGAAAGACTGTATGTTGCCCCTGATTTATCCATATTTTATTACAGAAGAATGATGTTTTCTCTGCTGATTCACAGAAGTCCTGTTTGGTTCCTATGGCACTTTGATCTTTGTCGTTGCTTTTATAGAGCTATAGAAATATAGTAGGGTTGAGATGATTTATTTATCTGTTTATGTAAATGAGCAGCAACCCGGCTGTTATTAATTTGACAAGTCACGGCTCACTAAGACTTTTGGTTTTTTTTACATTTAACTCCACATTCCCATGCTGAAAAGGGCTCCGAGCTCCAGTTGATTACTCCATGATGAATGAAATAAAGCAGTAAAACTCATTCAGATGCTCCTGTTTGTGTCCAGTCACTTCGGGGGTGACCCCTGAAGCACACTATTACCCCAGCATGCAGTTTAATACACATTGTAAGCTGATATCTTGATTTGTTACCACCTCTCTTCTCTGGATCACGAAATTGTCTTCATCTCTATCTAAGCCAAATATTTATGCTCCTTTAACTCAGTTTTTGGTCTTTCGCTTTGATTAATGAGCTCCAACCTCACGCTGAGCAGTTCTGCAAGAAGCCCTCATTACCCCTGAAGAGAGCAGAGCAGTAGATCTGATGAAACAAGCAGCGCCTCATCATCTGAATCTTATTTAGATACTTTGATCCACCCAGCAGCCGGTGAAGAGGCCTGCCAGTGCCTCTCCCTTGTTTCCTGAGGAGGCTGAAACAGGCCACAGTCCCTCCTCATCTGCAGCTGAACTACAGGAGCAAGATGGCGTCCATTCCACTGGACGACGGCGCCGTCTGCTCGCCGCCCTGCAGCTGAACTGAGTGGTGAAGGCAGCTAGACGCATTGTTGGTGGGGAGCTTCTGCACTGAAACACTAATGGCGTTTTCCCACTAGTACCAACTTGGCCCCACTCACCTAAACCTTGCCTCAACCTCAGCCTCAGCCTCAACCTCAGCCTCAGCCTCAACCTCAACCTCAACCTCAACCTCAGCCTCAGCCTCAGCCTCAGCCTCAGCCTCAGCCTCAGCCTCAGCCTCAGCCTCAACCTCAACCTCAACCTCAGCCTCAACCTCAGCCTGAACCTCAACCTCAACCTCAGCCTCAGCCTCAGCCTCAACCTCAACCTCAGCCTCAACCTTGCCTTGCCTTGCACCTGGTAGTAGGAAGTTAACTGGTATCAGGAAAATACCTGGTAGCAGGAAAGTACCTGGTAGTAGGAAGGTACCTGGTAGCAGGAAAGTACCTGGTAGTAGGAAGGTACCTGGTAGTAGGAAAGTACCTGGTAGTAGGAAGGTACCTGGTAGTAGGAAAGTACCTGGTAGTAGGAAGGTACCTGGTAGTAGGAAGTTAACTGGTATCAGGAAAATACCTGGTAGCAGGAAAGTACCTGGTAGTAGGAAGGTACCTGGTAGCAGGAAAGTACCTGGTAGTAGGAAGGTACCTGGTAGTAGGAAAGTACCTGGTAGCAGGACTAATACGTAGTGGAAAAGCATCAACAGGAAGTAGAGTCAAGTGGTGATCGTGTGTTTACACATATTCTATCAAGTGACTCAGATTTGAGTCACATCAGAGACGTCACACTCGGATCGCCGCCATGCTTCTTCATTTATTCACCGCCTGTTCACTGAGCGACACACAGAGTGAATTCTGTAGGACTGGACAGGACCAACAGATCCTGGGTTGTCCTGCAAACAGAGAGAGGACGCCTGTAAGATTTCTCCCTGGTCAGGCTACGGCAGTCATGTGACTTTGTACGTCAGTCCTATTGGTCATTGAGCTTTCGATCGTCCCCAGTAGTCCTGAACCGCCGCAAACAGATAGGATCAAGACCGTTCAGTCTGGAACCACCCTGCACAGGTCCTGAAATATGGACAGGATCTCCCTGGACCTGGTCCGGGATCAATGAATCCAGACGGAGCAGATCGGGACAGATTTCTTGTCCGAGACAAATCGGTCCTGATCTGCTGCCTTTGTGCAGCCGGCCTCACATGTCTGATTTATTCCCACAAAAGAAGGACGCCTGTGTCTGATCTCATAATGTCCCACTGCATGTGTCTTTTTCCTGTTTCCATTGTCCAAAAGCAGATCCCTTCTGTTCCACGGAAGAGTGAAAAATGAAAATGGGTTCCAGTGGCGGTGTGAATGCCGCCTTGAGGCCAGCAGGCAGGACGAGCAGTGACTCTGGACATCGTCTGTTTGACCTGCGACCATCAGGAAACCAGTTCAGAGCAATAAAACAAGGAGGGACAGACTTTCTATCAAACCGTCCCTCTGATTCTGACAGAACTTCACCCAGCTGACCTGAATCCGGACCTGAAACTCAAATCCTCGCTGCACATTTGAACAACGTGAAGGTTTTTTATTTCTGCTGCTGTGAGGCTGCCACACTCAGTTATTATTTATTCTCAAAGTTCAAACAGTTTTAAACTTTCAGCTCCAAACTTTCTTTTTTTTCCTCGAGATTTATTCTTTAATTGTGCGTTAATGTTTAACTCTGCCGGTTAATCTTTAACTTAAGGGAGAGGCCTTTCAGAATTTCATTGTGGCCGGGGTATAATTACAGAAATGATCATTGATTCATTCACTTCTCTTTCATCCCAGTCTGAGTACAACGGCAGTCTGCAGAGCAGTAATCATTCCTGTCAGAGTACAGTGTATTACGTCATAAAACATCAATAACTGCCTTTTTCTGCATAAAGGTTGGGTTTTTCAGAGTAATGATAGAAACCATGTTAAGAAAAGAAAAAGCTTGAACATCTTTACAACGTAGCTCCAATCCTTCCCATATAAAATGAGGTCGTAACGCAAAGATTTCTCCTTTCAAAGATCATCAAGTCGAAAAGAGGCGCTTTTATTCTGTCGAGTACAATAGAATATCATATGATAGTAGTGTACTCAATATTCTAGTTCTCTCAGTCAAAAACATGAAGGGAAAATAACAACCTGTAAATCTGGAAAGAGAGAAAAAGATCTGATTTATTTTAATGCTTCACTTCCTTTTACTCCAATCTGAGGTTCAAAAAGTGCACAAGACTCCCTCACTGTTCCCCAGCAGTGTCTGGGTTGTTTATGACCTGCAAATTGTGTGAGTGTGTGAATATAGAGTTGTTTTGTCCGGGTATAAAACCTCGTGTCACCATCTGAGGGGCAACATTCTGAAAACGATGCAGTTTGCATGCCAGGCCACAGGTCGGTGCTGTTGGGAGTTTTTGTAATGAAACCACGTTCCACAAGTCATTTGGCACAAGATTTAAAATCTTTTTTTAATTTAGACATGAAAGATCATTTTGCTTGTTTCAGAGTTTGTTACTCACCTTTAGTCCTTGATTTTACAGTTTCATCTTAAATCTGGATTTAAAAATCTTATTTCAAGATTTCTTATCAAGGAAAATTTATTGCTGCATAATTTCACTGGTTTTAAAGTTCCTCTCCCAGAATCCACTGACATGAAAATGTCGGATCCAGTTTTAGTAGTTGTACATTTAATTTCTAATACTTTAAAACAACCTTTAAAGGAAATCCCACGTCACAATCTTACGTTCAGGGAAACTCCTGAAGATCTGGATTCTCTCTGGAAAGATAGGAAATGATGATATGTGATGAGTGTGATTGATGATAAGAATAATGACCGTGAAGATGATGATGATGATGATGATGATGATGATGATGATGATGATGACTATGCTACTGAAGAAGAAACCAAAGGAAACAAATCAATTTCTACTCATTTTCCATGAAGTCTCGTCACGATGAGGAAACTTGAGCCTCAAAAGGAAAAACACACTTTTGAAGGTGAAGATCGTTCAGGAAACCTTCGTCCTTCACTTCGTTCTCAGATAACTGCAGTTTTCTACTCGCTGAAACTCGGCAGTACTGCAGGAAAGTACAACTAGGACCCTGTCAAGCAGGAGAGGTCTCCCTGCCACTGCGCCCTGCCTCCTGCTAATGGCTTCCTGATTCTCCAGGTCCGGCTGAATGACATCACATGACAGATGGAGATGACGCCCAGAGAAAGATGGCCGCAGCCTCCTCGCCGAGCGCCTCTCCATGGATCTGAGAAATGGATCTCCAGCGTCACATAATTCATCCTAGGTGCAGAAGTTCTTCTTCCTTGCACTTCCTCACTATTCCTCACCGCAGCACAACGAGCCGCTGCTGCTTCAACTGCAGGTTCAAGTGGTTTTCATGTTTTTCCTGCTACAATCTGGTTTCTCCTCATTGTTCTAATATCTTCACCAACCAACGTCCAGGGGAAGGTTATGTATTTGGCATTTTACCAACTTTTCACAAAAAACTGTTTACCTGAATTTCATGAAATCTTCAGGGATTGTTTGTCATCATCGAGGACCAAGCCATTAGACTTTAGGACGTTAACGGTTAATCGTTTATGAATAAATCCCCAAAAAACTGAAAAAAAAAGAAGTCCTATACAAAGCGGATGAGAGAGGCTTCAGGAATCTGGTCTGATACAGTTCGATACCAGCATCCGGTATCTGGTCCGATACAGTCCGATACCAGCATCCGGTATCTGGTCCGATACAGTCCGATACCAGCATCGGATATCTGGTCCGATACAGTCCGATACCAGCATCGGATATCTTGTCCGATACAGTCCGATACCAGCATCCGGTATCTGCTCCGATACAGTCCGATACCAGCATCCGGTATCTGGTCCGATACAGTCCGATACCAGCATCGGATATCTGGTCCGATACAGTCCGATGCCAGCATCCGGTATCTGGTCCGATACAGTCCGATACCAGCATCGGATATCTGGTCCGATACAGTCCGATACCAGCATCCGGTATCTGGTCCGATACAGTCCGATACCAGCATCGGATATCTGGTCCGATACAGTCCGATACCAGCATCGGATATCTGGTCCGATACAGTCCGATACCAGCATCGGATATCTGGTCCGATACAGTCCGAGACCAGCATCGGATATCTGGTCCGATACCAGCATCGGATATCTGGTCCGATACAGTCTGATACCAGCATCGGATATCTGGTCCGATACAGTCCGAGACCAGCATCGGATATCTGGTCCGATACCAGCATCGGATATCTGGTCCAATACAGTCCGATACCAGCATCGGATATCTGGTCCGATACAGTCCGAGACCAGCATCGGATATCTGGCCCGATACCAGCATCAGGTATCTGGCCCGATACCAGCATCAGGTATCTGGTCCGATACCAGCATCCGGTATCTGGCCCGATACCAGCATCAGGTATCTGGTCCGATACCAGCATCAGGTATCTGGTCCGATACCAGCATCCGGTATCTGGTCCGATACCAGCATCAGGTATCTGGCCCGATACCAGCATCAGGTATCTGGTCCGATACCAGCATCAGGTATCTGGTCCGATACCAGCATCCGGTATCTGGCCCGATACCAGCATCAGGTATCTGGTCCGATACCAGCATCAGGTATCTGGCCCGATACCAGCATCAGGTATCTGGCCCGATACCAGCTTCAGGTATCTGGCCCGATACCAGCATCCGGTATCTGGTCCGATACGGTCCAATTCCAGCATTGGATATCTGGTCCGACACCGCAGCCCGTCCCTATAGAGTTCAGAGAAGAATCTCCATCCTGCTTCTCAGGAGCCGACCTCTGAGGAAACACGTTCATGACAGGAACCAAAAAATCCAAAATAGGTAGAATTAGATGAGGATGTGTCACCCTGAGAAAAGCTTACACACACACACACACACACACACACACACACACACACACACACACACACACACACACACACACACACACACACACACACACACACACACACACACACACACACACACACACACACACACAGAGGATATGCAAAGAAAAATCGCTTGAAGAGACACAGATAAAGAGCGTGTTTTATAAATAATATAATTTCCGGTCACAGTGGAGGTGTGCACTTCCTGCCAGATGTTTTCAGGTAAGATGATTATCCTCTGCTTGTTCTTTCTAAACCCCGGAAAAAGTGCACTTCATCTTTTTAATGTAGCCACAGAGACTTAACAATTTAACTGTATGTATTTAAAAAATGATCAATTCCCATCCTGTCATGCCACCTCCATCCAAAGACACATCCTTTTGTTTGTTTGTTTGTTTTAGGCTCCATTTACACAACAAAGTTTTCAAGTGAAAACGGTGCTGAGAGTCACTGAAAATGCAACTTTTTGAAAACAGCTGCCAAGGTGGAACTTTTTGAGAACGCACCAGCTCCGTCTCTGTGGAACTTTCCAAAAGCTCCGACCCTGTCTCCATGGAGACGGCGGAAACGCTGCCACTGCACACGGTGCCACGGTCATACTAATAGTTATTCTGCAAATACTCCAGTAGATGGATGATAAGAAGGAGGTTTACCTCCAGAGTGTCGTGACTGCCTGCAAAACTTTTCTGAAACAAAAACACAGAAAAAGTTGTTTTCACTTGACATGTTGTCATGTGAACAGGCCCTCACACTCACCACACACACACCTTCAGAGTACTGTGTAGTATTCTGTCTGGTGAAAGTCGCCATCAATTTCTTTTTTAAAGACTTTAAATATACTTCAATATATTTGACAAGATTATGAAATTTTTATAACCTTCGACTGATTTATGTGTCATTTTTAAACTGAAACATAAATCTGCTTCGTGTAGACTAGTTATTCCCTTCAGTGTGTGTGTGTGTGTGTGTGTGTGTGTGTGTGTGTGTGTGTGTGTGTGGGTGTGTGCTGCCCTCTAGCGGCCTTCATAGGAACTACATAGAGTTTCTTGGCATGTCCTCTCTTCAGCTCCCAGCTTCTCGCTCTCGTACCAGAGCAGCTCCATCTGTGTCTCCTCCAGCTTCGTCCCTCAGTCAAAGTCTTAGAAGGTGAAGCAGGAGGGCCTCTGAGGACTCTGAGGACTCTGAGGACTCTGAGGACTCTGAGGACTCTGAGGCCTCTGAGGACTCTGAGGACTCTGAGGACTCTGAGGCCTCTGAGGACTCTGAGGACTCTGAGGACTCTGACGACTCTGAGGACTCTGAGGACTCTGAGGACTCTGACGACTCTGAGGACTCTGAGGCCTCTGAGGACTCAGAGGACTCTGAGGACTCTGAGGACTCTGAGGACTCTGAGGACTACACTGTCACTGGAAGTGACTCGACTCGTAACAGATCAAACATCTACCACAGCTTGGCTGCTGCTATCAGTCCTCCTTATCTGAGTGAGGCAGACACACCCCTCATATAGAAACATTCCACAGCTGTCCCTCAGTGAAGACAGCCAGACGTCTAACCCGAAACCCGAAACTCTAACCGCCTGGATTTAGGCCAAAGGGCCGTAGACTTCTGGAATCGGAAAAATCTTATCAATTCCCACCCCTAGTGCTGCTGCAGCTCACCTGTAGACAGGTATCACAGTGTGTAGCTCACCTGTAGACAGGCATCACAGTGTGTAGCAGCTCACCTGTAGACAGGTATCACAGTGTTGCAGCTCACCTGTAGACAGGTATCACAGTGTTGCAGCTCACCTGTAGACAGGTATCACAGTGCTGCAGCTCACCTGTAGACAGGTATCACAGTGTGTAGCAGCTCACCTGTAGACAGGTATCACAGTGCTGCAGCTCACCTGTAGACAGGTATCACAGTGTGTAGCAGCTCACCTGTAGACAGGTATCACAGTGTGTAGCAGCTCACCTGTAGACAGGTATCACAGTGTGTAGCAGCTCACCTGTAGACAGGTATCACAGTGTGTAGCTCACCTGTAGACAGGCATCACAGTGTGTAGCTGCTCACCTGTAGACAGGTATCACAGTGCTGCAGCTTACCTGTAGACAGGTATCACAGTGCAGCAGCTCACCTGTAGACAGGTATCACAGTGTGTAGCTCACCTGTAGACAGGTATCACAGTGAGCTGCTCACCTGTAGACAGGTATCACAGGGTTGTGATCACCTTCATCTCAGGTGTGACCACGTTGCTTCGCTGTAGGAGAAAGAAGCTCCTCCCTGATGAGGTCGACCACAAACATTCTTCCTGTCGCCTCATTAAATCCTTCTTGTTAAACAAACGGAGAACGTCTCTCCTTTCTCTTGGTCTTTCCACCATTTTGTTTAAGAAACTCTTCGGCTTCTTAAAAGTCTTCCTCACTACTTTAGTGGTTTTCCACCCCAGGAGCTCTCTGAGGGCTCAACATGCTTTGTGACTTACTTTTATCTTAGGAAGGGAAAATTCTAAGAAAAACCTTCAAATTCCAGGAATTCTAAGATTTTTTTATAAGAGCGACTTTAATAAGAGCTTTGTGAATACGAGACCTGGACTTGGTACTCTTATTTTGACAGTCACCGTAACGTCAGCGTTTCAGCTGTTTCTTTGTAGACAATCGTCTTCAAATTGTTTGTGTGTAAATGCAAAACTTTTCTGAAATGAAAACGTAAAAAATGATGCATTTTCCTTTGGAGCTTGTAAACGGGAAGATTTCATGAATTATTCTGGCCTGTAACGTCCCGCCTCCGACAAAGATCTAACAATTATTTAACTAGCTGTCAATCTTACATCTGAATAATACATTTTTACAAGTTTTTATACACAAATGATCCATCTTAACACGTTTGTAAGGACTACAATGCATCTCAAAACTTTTAAAATGCTCAAAAAAATTATATTTAGGAATATAATGAGCACACAATTGTTATTTCTTCCTTGTACTTTCTGAAGCACTGAAAACATGCTGAATAAACAAGTTATTCAGGAATTTGACAGATCATGTGTTTAAAAAATGATTTCAATCTTAAAGAATTTGTTCTTTTTGAAAACGACCTGTTTGAATAAATGTTTGGAAAAAATCCCCAAACCCACATGAGCTCTCACACAGTTTGATATAAGTTAGATGAAACGTTGGAGACCCCAGAGCTGGACTGCATGTGGCCCCTGAATTAAAATGAGTTAAACCTGTTGGACATTAGGTGTCTCACTGAAAAACACAGGAAGTCCAGTGAGTAACGGAGTTGTTGACTTGGACAAAGTCCCCAGATTACCTGGCCGCCTGCTGCTTGTTATGACTGGAGACGGGGAGACGGCGTCATGGCAACACAACAACAAGGTGCAATCACCTGCAGGAAGCGTAAGAAGCTTCTGAACAGGAGAGAAACCAGACTGTTGTGTTGGTTTGAGGAGCAGAAGAGGATTCAAGACATTTGGAGAAAACTGATAGAACTTCTTTATTCAAGTTTAATATTCAGCTGCTGAGTTTTTATTGCATCTTGCTTTGGTTGTTTTACACCAGATTCAAACCCACATGGAAGGAAAAGGCTGAACTTGGTTCAACAAGAAGAAAATCAAAAGGCTGTGAAATTAATTCCAGATGTGGAAAGAAAAAGTTTCTCAGGCTCAGTTTATCAACTGAAACCACGTTTTGTGTTTGTGATCAGTTATCAGAACCACTGAAACCACGTTTTGGACATGGCTTCCAGAGTGGAACTTTTTGTTCCAAAGTGGACTCAGTCTCTATGTATACGGGGGGAAAACGCAACTTTTTGAAAATGCTCAGCCTGCGGCCGCGTCCTCTCCATAACGCCGTTCCACGTATAACCACGGTTTTTGTCCCATCAGCCACACAATTGGAAAACGCCGCCTCGGCGTGTGGACAGACAAGACGCACAATGAAAATGATGTCATTGCCCCGCCTCGTGACCCGTTAACCCCGCCTCCCTCTCCATGACGTCACTTAGAAACATGGCGGAGTATCTGCACCAGGTGGCGCTGCGAAGCTACTGATGCTAGTTGGTTTAATAAAGCGCGATATTAGATTTGTCCAACGAGGACGGTTGCATGCTCCATGTCTTCTCTGTTTCTGGTGAATTTCTGTGGCAGTGTTACAGCGACACCTATAGGCCTGATATTTGTACTACACTGTTTTGAGTAGTTTTTATGGTACCGTGTTGATGGGAAATGTTTTAAGAACGACAGGGAGAAAAAACATTGTTTTGACTCGTGTGGACGAAGCGTCTGTCTCCATGGAAACGGTGGTAATGCTGCACATGCTCAGTAGAGACAACCAGAACAAAGTTTGCTCCAGAGTGTCATGACTCCCAGTCCAGATTCTTCTGGACTTGGTACTTTTATTTTGACAGTCACCGTACTGACAATCCAACCCGTGTTTTTATCCAGTGCTAGGTAACTTAAATGTCTCGTAATCACAGGCTCTTTGCTTTGTCTAAGTACATCGCTTAAAAATATGAAAGAATGTCCAATATCATGACAAAATAATTGATCGTGAAACTAGCGAGTCTTGAAAATGTAATCGATTAGCAAAAATGATTGTAAATAATTTAGTAGTTTTCTGCCCTTAATTCTGAAAAAATTCTGTTTCTGACGGGTTCTACACAGTAAATATTTATGACCTAAATTAGCGTCGTTTTTAACTTAATTTCTTTAAAACTCGTGCTGCGCTCAATAAGTTCCCCAGAAACTGTTAAAGCGCCGGTTCTCTGTACATAAAGCCTTTATGAGCAGAGCGACGCATCATTACGTGGTATATCATTTATAAGAGACTTGTACTTCGATTGACTGTTGGTTTGCAACTTTTGCAGTATTGTGATCCAATCTCACCTGGTCCTGCTGGGGTCCTGCCCCCTGATGGGGTCCCGCCCCCTGCTGGGGTCCTGCCCCCTGATGGGTTCCTGCCCCCTGCTGGGGTCCCGCCCCCTGCTGGGGAGTATTTATCTGGGCACACAGAGGATTCCTCCTGAAGTTATGTGGTTTCCTCATTGGGAGCCGCTGTTTTACCCTGAAACGTCACATAAGAACTGCCTTCTGATTGGTCCCTGAGCCTCTGCCTGGTTATAAACGGCAGTAATACATAAACTTCAGATCATCTTTTTCATCACATAGTATTTGTTGTGTCACACACATGAGCAGGGTCCATCATGTCGTGCTGCTGAAAGAATCTCCATGCATTCTTGATTCTAACCAGCAGAGGCAGACTGCCTCTGGTGTGGTTCTCCCTCCCCCTCAGCGGTTCTGCTTGGCAGCTCCGAGGCTCGGCTCCAAATCTACAGACCAGGACGTCTCCTTGTCCTCCTCCCAACTGGGAAAGTCTATTTCTGCATATTTATGTGTGTTTAAGGCTTCGCTGGCATTGCTGATGTTGGTGAGATTGGAGCGGTTCTGATAGGAACTGTTTTGTGCTGGCGATGAAACGGCTGCTTTACGCCGCAACAATTTTAAGTGAAAATTAAACAATTTTAGGATTTTGGGGCTCAAAGCTGCTAAAAGAGTAACTTTCTGAAAACGGCTCCCAAGGCGGAACCTTTTGAAAATGGTCAGGCTCCAGTGTCACATTCTGGTGACATGAAGCCAGATGCTCTGGTTCCGTTGCCATGGAAATGGGCAAAAAGTACACTTTCTGAAAACGCATCAGTTCCGTCGCCATAGAAACGGATGAAAATGGCCCTTCCCGATAACGCTCTTGCTCCATTGCTACAGAAATGGATGAAAAACAGATGTTGGCACGCCTCCTTGTTGAGGAAACGCTGGTCCTGGTCCTGGTCCTGGTCCTGGTCCTGGTCCTGGTCCTGGTCCTGGTCCTGGTCCTGGTCCTGGTCCTGGTCCTGGTCCTGGTCCTGGTCCTGGTCCTGTGCACCACGGCCGTAGTGACTAGTTTGTCTGCACACGCTCAGTAGACAGACAATAACAAACATGGCGAACACACGTGAACCTGCTATTGCTGATTGTTTATAGCGTATTGTTAGCTGCATGCATCAACAGCGCCCAGTAGTGGCCCAACATGAAAACTACATCATTTTAGCTTTTTCACTTGAAAATGTTCTCGTGTAAATCAGCCTTTAGAAATACCATGTGAAATGAAGAAGCAAAATAAGCAGGAGAAAGAAGACGACTGCTGTTGGCAGGGGCACCACTGCATCTTTCTTTGCATTGAGGGTTTATTTACACCACTGCTGCCGTGACCACAGCGTACAGTCCCTTCAGTCCCAAGCAGATCTGGAGCCAGTCAATGTGGTCAGTTGTTATCGCCGCTCACTGCCGGCTGGCCAACATAGAGAGCCGAGAGCGGCAGCTCGCCTCTGGGAAGGAAAACGGCGTCCTGGCTGCAGGAGAGCAGCTTCACACTCTTCCAGCTTTTTATGAAATATGAAGAGAGGCATCTCCTATTTTCTGAATGAAGCGTGGAAGGAGACAGTCCTCCTCCGGGAGGAAGGAGACGGTCCTCCTCCAGGGGGAAGGAGACGGTCCTCCTCCGGGAGGAAGGAGACGGTCCTCCTCCAGGGGGAAGGAGACGGTCCTCCTCCGGGGGGAAGGAGACGGTCCTCCTCCGGGGGGAAGGAGACGGTCCTCCTCCGGGAGGAAGGAGACGGTCCTCCTCCGGGAGGAAGGAGACGGTCCTCCTCCGGGAGGAAGGAGACGGTCCTCCTCCAGGGGGAAGGAGACGGTCCTCCTCCAGGAGGAAGGCTCCAGTCTCCAGAGACTCAGGTCATCCTCTCAAGCTTTCAGGCCACCATCGCCGCCAGACGGATGGCAGCAGCTGCCCCTCCTCCATAAACAGTCCCACCACTCGTGGACGTGGACGTGTGCCTGCAGCCACTTCACACAGAGTTGGAATGTGGCAGCGGCTCTCTGGAGTCCAGGCTTTTTAAGGCTGCGTGTGTTTCGGCGGCGTCCATCATACTGAGCTTCTCTGTCCAGTTCCTGGGCTCCTCTCTCCGTCTTCCCCTCCGCCAACACATCCGCCACCGACGCCTGAGAGAGAAAAGTACTTCATGTTGGAGCAGGAAACTTCACATTTCAACACTTTGTCACGGGATTATTACCTTCGCCGAGAAGAACTATTGATCCAAATTACACGGAGATCAAAGGAGATCAGCGTCCGTTGCCATGGAGACGCTCAGTGTTTCACACAGTGATGCAGCTACCTGACACGCTTGTTGGCATTGATACTCTTCAGTTGACGTTCAGTCACCAGCGGGACAAGTTTTCAAAATTCAACTTCATAAATGAGTTTGGACTTAAAGAAACACACACAGGTACAATTTAGTTATTCATATTAGGGTTGCAAAATTCCGGGAATTTCCAAAGTTGGAAAGTTTCCTTGGGAATTTATGGGAATTAACGGGAATTTAAGGGAATTTATGGGAATAAAACAGAAATTTACCAAATTGAGTGTTGGCCCTCAACAGGGAACTGAAATATACTGGAGCATGATCCTGGCTAAAACACCCACATTTAATGCAAGTTCACTCCTCCATCACATTCACACAGCTCTGCTTACTGCAGGGCTCTTGAGGCCACGCCCCCTGCAGGACTATTGAGGCCACGCCCCCTGCAGGGCTCTTGAGGCCGTGACCCCTGCAGGACTATTGAGGCCACGCCCCCTGCAGGACTATTGAGGCCACGCCCCCTACATGCACTGTGCACTCCTCCATCACATGCACAGATGAAGCCACACATTGAGCCTGTGGATTATATAAAGTCAAGTACATTTTTCTTATAATATTATGGGGTTGATATATTTGATCTATAATGGTATTACTGTTTAACCTGCAAAAACTAAATAAAGTATTCCTACAGTAGCTAGCTGGTAAGTTAGGTGCTGAATGTAAGTTATTATAGACCTCCGATGTGATGCCTTTCTACTCCTTTCATTCAAAACTTTAATGGGACTTTTTGGGGGTGGGGGGCATTTTATGGTTTGTAAACCTATTTAATAACTGTTTATCTGTACTTACTGTGGTAATTCTTTCTTTTATTTAATTATAGTTTGGAGAACCAACAAGGTAAACGTTCCACTGTTCAGTGTGAATGTTTTTAATTAAATCAGGGTGTGAAACATGAGTTCCTTCTGCCAAACGTCCTGCGAGAGGCTCCAACCCCGACTGACCAACAAGCACATTTTATAGACAAATAGAGAAAAGACAAGACAATAGTTTTGGACATTTCACTGTTTTGCACCAAAAGGAAATTAAGAATTGGTTTTATGTCGAGATTGTACAACTTTTCTGTAATAATGCAAAACATTTTGCAAAAAACTTAAAAACTTCTATTTGACGCCACAACAAAGAAAAACTTTAAAGTTCCAGTTCACGTTATTCTGGCACCAGTCTGGGCCACTCAGGATGTTTTCAGGCTGCATGTGACTAAAATACTCACATCAACACTCAGCAGTACTTCACTGTAAAAACAGAATAATGCAGGTTCATTAATATACCTATATATAATAGAATATATGCACTAACTGGATTATTTATCAGATTGTTGCTACCAGGGTTGGTCGTCCCCGTTCCCAAAATTCATGTCTAAGGCTCATTTACTATAAAAACAGGAATGATAAAGCTTCATTTTAAAATAATGCTTTAAATTATATTAAAAATAAAATCTATTTGCAGTCTGAATAATGAATTATTTACGGGGAAAATAACCATATATGTTTCCTGTGAGCTTCTTTAGAGGATCATATTATTTAAAATCCACCTTCTAAAGGTTCTCCAGCAGGACTACTCGTCCCCATACCTGGACTGACGTCCCAGAAGTGAAGACAGTCTGTCCTCTCTGTCCCTGGCTTGTTCCAGGTTTTAAAAAGTGTGTTGCTCCAAGCAGCCAATCAGAATCAAACCCTATATAGTGTCATCGGGGGTTTAGCCAATCCCAATCAAGGGAGGCCCTCCCTTTGACTCCTCCCACAATTAGGCAGCTCTGCTCTGGCACATGGCACCACGAGAGGAAGTACTTCCTCCTCTTCCCAAGATGGGCATGTGTGGGCGGAGCCAGTCCAGCTCACACAGACACAGCAGATTCTGAATGTAGCTCCTATGATCCAATATTCAAATGAGGAAAATCAAGGAGGAGCTAGAATCTTAGAATACTGAAGGTTTCTGGACCGACCAGACCAGGAGGAGGAGGAGAACAGGAGGAGGAGGAGGAGAACAGGAGGAGGAGGAGGAGAACAGGAGGAGGAGAACAGGAGGAGGAGGAGAACAGGAGGAGGAGGAGAACAGGAGGAGAACAGGAGGAGGAGGAGAACAGGAGGAGGAGGAGAACAGGAGAACAGTTGGAGGAGGAGAACAGGAGAACAGTTGGAGGAGGAGAACAGGAGGAGGAGAACAGTTGGAGGAGGAGAACAGGAGAACAGTTGGAGGAGGAGAACAGGAGGAGGAGGAGAAGAACAGGAGGAGGAGAACAGGAGGAGGAGGTGAACAGGAGGATGAGAACAGGAGGAGGAGGAGGAGGAGGAGGAGGACAGGAGGAGGAGAACAGGAGGAGAACAGGAGGAGGAGGTGAACAGGAGGAGGAGGTGAACAGGAGGAGGAGGAGGAGGAGGAGGAGGAGGAGGAGGAGGAGGAGGAGGAGGAGAACTTTAAGGTTTTGTTCTTTCAAGTGAAAGTGTTCGTTCCACAGGGAACACCCCGTCTTTCTTTGAAAAGCCTTGAACTCGTCACTCTGCTGACTTACCTTGAACACACGCAGATAAAAACGATAAGAATTAAGAGCACAAGTCCCGCGATGATGCAGATGATGATGATGATGTTGCGTTTTTCAGCTTTTCGTTCGTCCAAGTTCAAATATTCACACCTGGAGCCGCCGTACCCGGGCTGACACCTGAGGTCAAACCAACAACACCTTCATTTAGAACCTTCTCTTCTAGTCCCTCTGTTCCAGTTGGTCTAGAAGAACATCAAGATGAAGAATCTTTTCTCAGTTGCTTTCTTGTCGTACTTCCTCTCACCTGCAGGACGGCGCCTTCTGCACCTTAATATAGCGACACTCCCCGTGGATGCAGTAGTGCCTCAGGTGATCAGGACACTGGGAGAAGTGGCCGTTCCATCCCGACTCTGGAGTGACTGCAGGAACAAAACCCAAATCACTTTCACATCCAGCCGGAGTTCCGTCACTCCTGGACAACATGATGAACACAGCTTCATATCATTGACCTCAACAAGCAGAACCCGCCTCAACAAGCAGAACCCGCCTCAACAAGCAGAACCCGCCTCCACAACAAGCAGAACCCACCTCAACAAGCAGCAGAACCCACCTCCACAACAAGCAGAACCTGCCTCAACAACAAGCAGCAGAACCCGCCTCCTCAACAAGCAGAACCCGCCTCAACAAGCAGAACCCGCCTCCACAACAAGCAGAACCCGCCTCAACAAGCAGAACCCGCCTCCACAACAAGCAGAACCTGCCTCAACAACAAGCAGCAGAACCCGCCTCCTCAACAAGCAGAACCCGCCTCAACAAGCAGAACCCGCCTCCTCAACAAGCAGAACCCGCCTCAACAAGCAGAACCCGCCTCAACAAGCAGCAGAACCCGCCTCCACAAGCAGAACCCGCCTCCACAACAAGTAGAACCCGCATCTACAACAAGCAGCAGAACCCGCCTCCACAACAAGCAGAACCCACCTCAACAAGCAGCAGAACCCGCCTCCACAACAAGCAGCAGAACCCGCCTCCACAACAAGCAGAACCCGCCTCAACAACAAGCAGAACCCGCCTCAACAACAAGCAGAACCTGCCTCAACAACAAGAAGCAGAACCCGCCTCAACAACAAGCAGCAGAACCCGCCTCAACAACAAGAAGCAGAACCCGCCTCAACAACAAGCAGCAGAACCCGCCTCAACAACAAGCAGCAGAACCCGCCTCAACAACAAGCAGAACCTGCCTCAACAACAAGCAGCAGAACCCGCCTCAACAACAAGCAGCAGAACCCGCCAAAACAACAAGCAGAACCTGCCTCAACAACAAGCAGAACCCGCCTCAACAACAAGCAGAACCCGCCTCAACAACAAGCAGAACCCGCCACAACAACAAGCAGAACCTGCCTCAACAACAAGCAGAACCCGCCTCAACAACAAGCAGAACCCGCCTCAACAACAAGCAGCGGAACCCGCCTCAACAACAAGCAGAACCCGCCTCAACAACAAGCAGAACCTGCCTCAACAACAACAAGCAGAACCCGCCTCAACAACAAGCAGCAGAACCCGCCTCAACAACAAGCAGAACCTGCCTCAACAACAAGAAGCAGAACCCGCCTCAACAACAAGCAGCAGAACCCGCCTCAACAACAAGAAGCAGAACCCGCCTCAACAACAAGCAGCAGAACCCGCCTCAACAACAAGCAGAACCTGCCTCAACAACAAGCAGCAGAATACGCCTCAACAACAAGCAGAACCTGCCTCAACAACAAGCAGCAGAACCCGCCTCAACAACAAGCAGCAGAACCCGCCTCAATAACAAGCAGAACCTGCCTCACCAACAAGCAGCAGAACCCGCCTCAACAACAAGCAGAACCTGCCTCAACAACAAGCAGCAGAACCCGCCTCAATAACAAGCAGAACCTGCCTCACCAACAAGCAGCAGAACCCGCCTCAACAACAAGCAGCAGAACCTGCCTCAACAACAACAAGCAGAACCCGCCTCAACAACAAGCAGCAGAACCCGCCTCAACAACAAGCAGAACCTGCCTCTACAACAACAAGCAGAACCCGCCTTAACAACAAGCAGAACCTGCCTCTACAACAACAAGCAGAACCTGCCTCAACAACAAGCAGCAGAACCCGCCTCAACAACAAGCAGAACCTGCCTCTACAACAACAAGCAGAACCCGCCTCAACAACAAGCAGAACCTGCCTCTACAACAACAAGCAGAACCTGCCTCTACAACAACAAGCAGAACCCGCCTCTACAACAACAAGCAGAACCCGCCAAAACAACAAGCAGAACCTGCCTCAACAACAAGCAGAACCCGCCTCAACAACAAGCAGAACCCGCCTCAACAACAAGCAGAACCCGCCTCAACAACAAGCAGAACCTGCCTCAACAACAAGAAGCAGAACCCGCCTCAACAACAAGCAGCAGAACCCGCCTCAACAACAAGAAGCAGAACCCGCCTCAACAACAAGCAGCAGAACCCGCCTCAACAACAAGCAGCAGAACCCGCCTCAACAACAAGCAGAACCTGCCTCAACAACAAGCAGCAGAACCCGCCTCAACAACAAGCAGCAGAACCCGCCAAAACAACAAGCAGAACCTGCCTCAACAACAAGCAGAACCCGCCTCAACAACAAGCAGAACCCGCCTCAACAACAAGCAGAACCCGCCACAACAACAAGCAGAACCTGCCTCAACAACAAGCAGAACCCGCCTCAACAACAAGCAGAACCCGCCTCAACAACAAGCAGCGGAACCCGCCTCAACAACAAGCAGAACCCGCCTCAACAACAAGCAGAACCTGCCTCAACAACAACAAGCAGAACCCGCCTCAACAACAAGCAGCAGAACCCGCCTCAACAACAAGCAGAACCTGCCTCAACAACAAGAAGCAGAACCCGCCTCAACAACAAGCAGCAGAACCCGCCTCAACAACAAGAAGCAGAACCCGCCTCAACAACAAGCAGCAGAACCCGCCTCAACAACAAGCAGAACCTGCCTCAACAACAAGCAGCAGAATACGCCTCAACAACAAGCAGAACCTGCCTCAACAACAAGCAGCAGAACCCGCCTCAACAACAAGCAGCAGAACCCGCCTCAATAACAAGCAGAACCTGCCTCACCAACAAGCAGCAGAACCCGCCTCAACAACAAGCAGAACCTGCCTCAACAACAAGCAGCAGAACCCGCCTCAATAACAAGCAGAACCTGCCTCACCAACAAGCAGCAGAACCCGCCTCAACAACAAGCAGCAGAACCTGCCTCAACAACAACAAGCAGAACCCGCCTCAACAACAAGCAGCAGAACCCGCCTCAACAACAAGCAGAACCTGCCTCTACAACAACAAGCAGAACCCGCCTTAACAACAAGCAGAACCTGCCTCTACAACAACAAGCAGAACCTGCCTCAACAACAAGCAGCAGAACCCGCCTCAACAACAAGCAGAACCTGCCTCTACAACAACAAGCAGAACCCGCCTCAACAACAAGCAGAACCTGCCTCTACAACAACAAGCAGAACCTGCCTCTACAACAACAAGCAGAACCCGCCTCTACAACAACAAGCAGCTGAACCCGCCTCAACAAGAAGCAGAACCCGCCTCAACAACAAGCAGCAGAACCCGCCTCAACAACAACAATTTACTAAAATAAATCTGTGTCAGGCAGGAAGGAAACTGAGAAGTAGCTGAGTTATGAATGAAGTTTGGAGTACTTGACTTGAAGTAATACTCCAGTCGTTGGGTTCATGGAGGTCTTTATTATTTATTACAGCGTCGGGCTTTTAGTCCCGTCAAGAAAACAAATGAGCTCATTTCTCTGTGTCTGTCAGTCACGTTCAGCCGGCCGGCTGTTTGGAGGCCCACCTTCACCTTCTGACCCGCGGGTATAATTAGCTGGTTGTAACCGGACCCGGCGAGGGAAGGCTGGCGTCTGGACAGGTCTCCAGGTTTGACTCCCATTCCCTCCCCGTCTCCGTCTCCACGTCCTACAACCTCGCACAGTGACACGGATCCCGAGAGGCCGAACGCCTGAGCGGCAGGCGACACGCAGCTCTTCTCCAGGCGCCATGACCAACAAACCCTCTTTGAAATGAGCTCGTGAAGCCCAACCACCGTCCAGGTGACTTCATCAGCTGAAACATGAGTTCAATCAGGAAGCGTGTTTACCTGTCGTCTACTGGAAGATAGAAAAGTCCTGATCAATCGGTGGTTTGCTACGAAGCTAAAGCTAGCCTAGAGAGAGAGAGACTACTGGAGCTTCATTCCATTCAAATGTGCCTTATCCCATTGTTAATGCTTATAGCGTCTGTGTGTGTGTGTGTGTGTGTGTGTGTGTGTGCATTCATTACAAACAATCAACAGCACCCACTAGTGGCCCTACCTGCTAACAACATTCTAAGTATTTCTGTTGTTTTAAAATGTGTAAATGTGGCAAGTTTCACTTGAAAAGTAGTCGAGTAGCTGCAGGACTAGGAAACGCTGCGCAGGGAGCGTCTCCCTGGCAACCCTAACCCCAGACCCTAACCCTAACCCCTAACCCTAACCCCAGACCCTAACCCTAACCCTAACCCCAGACCCTAACCCTAACCCTAACCCTAACCCTAACCCCAGACCCTAACCCTAACCCTAACCCTAATCCCAGACCCTAACCCTAACCCTAACCCTAACCCCAGACCCTAACCCTAACCCTAACCCCAGACCCTAACCCTAACCCTAACCCCAGACCCTAACCCTAACCCTAACCCTAACCCCAGACCCTAACCCTAACCCCAGACCCTAACCCTAACCCTAACCCCAACCCTAACCCTAACCCCAGACCCTAACCCTAACCCTAACCCCAGACCCTAACCCTAACCCTAACCCTAACCCTAACCCCAGACCCTAACCCTAACCCTAACCCTAACCCCAGACCCTAACCCTAACCCCAGACCCTAACCCTAACCCCAGACCCTAACCTCAGACCCTAACCCTAACCCTAACCCCAGACCCTAACCCCAGACCCTAACCCTAACCCTAACCCCAGACCCTAACCCTAACCCTAACCCCAGACCCTAACCCCAGACCCTAACCCCAGACCCTAACCCCAGACCCTAACCCTAACCCCAGACCCTAACCCTAACCCCAGACCCTAACCCTAACCCTAACCCCAGACCCTAACCCTAACCCCAGACCCTAACCCTAACCCTAACCCCAGACCCTTGTCCGTCCGTCCTTGGATGAGAACAAATCATCCCTGAAGATTTCATGAAATTGGTTGAGGAGTTGGTAAAATACATACATACAAACTACAGGCTGACAAAAACAACCTTCCGCCTCTCGTTTCATAGACGAAGGTAAAGATGGCTGCTGGAGTTATAAATAATTCCCAACAAACAAACGGTGAATTTTCCAACTGGAACTCAAAAGAGCTGAACAGAAGACAAACGTGTGTGTGTGTGTGTGTGTGTGTGTGTGTGTGTGTGTGTGTGTGTGTGTGTGTGTGTGTGTGTGTGTGTGTGTGTGTGTGTGTGCACGTCAGCTTGACATATAAACGACAGTGTTCTAATAGTTTCTGACGATCGTGAGCAAAACGCCATTTGAAAGTGAAACTTTTCTCGATTCACTTCCTGCCGATCGTCGTCGTGGAAACGGGGTCTAACAGTGTGAAGCTCTTATTACGAGCTACAAGTGTAGAAATGTAACGTTCCAATGGTAACTCACTGCTGCCACCTAATGTAAAACAGTGGTAGTGCTTGAGTTGAAGGTGTTTTCTCCTTGTTACAGGCATTAGCAGATGTTTTGGCTCAATCACATCCACATCTGGGCTCCATGTGCTCAGCCCTCATGGAAACAACAACCCCGCCATCATCATTATTACCGTATCTACCTGTGCAGTTGTCTCTGTTGCCATGGCGATGACGGGTCACAGTTGGACGGGCGGGCTGGGTGGTGTTCCCCTCTGCCAGGCAGCAGTGTTTGCATAAGGCCAGAGCTGCGTCCAGACACAAGCAGAGGAGCCAATCAGACACGAGTAAAGGTTTCTGCCACTTTCACCGGCGTATTCCCCCCCGGGGGGGATCATTCATCAACGACCAGACGATTGTGAAGACCCGGAGAGATCACACACGTCTGGCAGTGATTCCATATTAGGGAAGTCCACTTCACTGGTGATTAATAATCCCAGAGGAGATATTGTCATGTGGGCTTTTCAATCATTAACAGCAGCTGAAGCTCTGTTGAAGGAACAGGGATGGTAAAAACCAAAACATTACACATTCTTACAGTCGTCAGTTGTTCAGTCCAGAGAAAGTGGAGTGGGTGGAGATATAATCATGTGTTTCATTCACACGTCCATTGTCAAAGAAAGCCGGAGAAGCTTACCTGCCACTATTCCTACAAAGAGTCTGTACGCTGTGGCCATCTCCTCACTGGATAAAGGCGACGGCGGGAGCGCCAGCGTCATCAGCCAACAGACGTGGACCTGGACGAGTCCTCCCTCAGGGGTCAACGACCTCTGGAGAAGGTGTGGACACGCTCTGGAAGTTTCCCTGGAGCTGCTGCGTCGTGGGTTGATCCTCCATTGACGGCGGCTGAGTTCAAAGTAAAAAGCATGAGACTCCCACCAAAGAGCACACACACACACACACACACACACACACACACACACACTGGACTGACCTACACAGTGAGAATAGAGGGGGGGGGGCGTGGCACTGAAACCCGACTCCGCTCCCACCCACCCCTTTAAAGGAGAAGCTTCAAGCTATTCAGGTTATTTCCTCTTCAAACAACAATTGCGCCACTAAAGCTGGCGAAGCTTTGACTGAAGAATGGAGGCGGAGCCACAAGAAACTGAAGCAGGTTAACCTGGTAAACCTGGTTACCAGCCCAGCGACTGGAGATTACTCTGCTGCTGCTGTGTGACCTTAAAGCACCAGCAGGGAGAACAACACACGGAGATTCCTGGAACGTCTGAAGTGAATTAGTCACAATTAAATAGAAAAAATAAAAGTGAAAGTGAAGAGCAGCTCTATTCTAAACCACCGGCGCTTTAAGGCCGTTTGACTTGCTCCACCAGACGTCACAGGATCTAATTCTAAGACGATAATCATTCTTTAGTGCTTCTGTTGATTCCACCTCTATAAACCCTTTATATTAAATATATTGGCTTTAACATCAGAGGCTGGATTTGATCCCCAGAAGCTGATTGGCTGAGAGACGTTACGTCTTTTCTTGGATCAGCAAAGATTTAATTCTAAAAATCTAAACGGTGAAATTTGTTCATAACTGAAACCAACATTTAGAGATTATTTTAACTCTTTGCAAACCTTACGTCTTACGGCCCTCCTACCCCTTCTGTCTTTTTATTCTGCCCCTCCTGTACCTTTGGGTTTGTTTTCCCTCTAGATGGCGCTGTTGTTTCTCTACAGGATTTATGGAGACCTAAAGTACTGTACTTCCTGTTTGGGGACATTTCACTGTATTTTGCCGCAGAAGGTTTCATTAGAATCATCTTTAAGTTAGTTTGTTTTATTTCAGTGACATTCATACAAAACAGAAAACTACAACATTATTATTATTAAAAAGAAGCTTCAGCAACAGAACAAGGAATCAGCTGAACCCTGACCCGGTAGCTTCCTCTGCTGATCCTGAAGCTTCAGCAACAGAACAAGGAATCGGCTGAACCCGGTGGCTTCCTCTGCTGATCCTGAAGCTTCAGCAACAGAACAAGGAATCAGCTGAACCCTGACCCGGTGGCTTCCTCTGCTGATCCTGAAGCTTCAGAGGACTCCCGCAAAGAAAGATCAAGAATCAAATACAAACTAAAGGACAGTTTAAATTAGAAAACCCTTTTTGGACATCAAGTAAATATCAAATGAACAATTCACAGCATAACTTTTAATTACTTCACATCCGAAACTCTTTTGAAAACAGAATTACACCTTTTCAGTTTCTCATTAAGTCTGTTCCATAACCTGGCTCCCAAAACTGACATCAGTACTTAACATTAGTTTTTACTTTACAGGCTTCAAACATTAACACTTGTTGAATTCATCTGGAAAGGAAAGATTCACCACACGGGACATGATGTCTGATGTTAGGGCAGCACCAGTGAACAGCACAATTAATGTAGACATTAGGTACTAGTACGTTTTATGTGTTCTATGTGAGACTTCCAACAAAGTTTCTCATCTATTATTACTCCTAAAAATCATCGGGAGGAGCTGAGACCTGCGGGACAGGCGTCCTCTGGGACAGGGGTCCTCTGGGACAGGCGTCCTCTGGGACAGGGGTCCTCTGGGACAGGGGTCCTCTGGGACAGGCGTCCTCCGGGACCGGGTTCAAGACCCCTGATAGAGAGAGAGAGACAGAGAGAGAGAGAGAGAGAGAGACTCCAGTAATGACATGCTCTGTCAGGAAAGGTTTACCTTTAGTTCTATTGAGCTTTATTAAACTCTGAGGAGACGCATGGCAGCAGTAACTGTTAACTGAGAATTCTATTACTAATGTTACTTTAACATTAAACTGCAGTGGATATATTGAGAATATTTATTTATTTATTTCACTCAGGCGGGTTTGTTCTGACCCACATGTCTCACGTTTGACACCCCTGATCTAATCCAATACTTTGTGCGTTCCCTCATCTCCACCAGCAGGTGGCAGGATTTCGCCCTTTTTCTTCAAACAATATCATGATAAGATAATTGTCAAACAACATTGTGCTCTGGAAAGATGAAAATCCAGGCCTGGATTAAGTTCAGGATTCAGTCGAACCGCTCTCATGCTTTTATTGTGACGACCTCCACATGTGAGAAACAGACTAAAGTAAGAGAGTTGCTGAGTTGGACACGGATTCCCATTTTAATTGTGATATTAAACATTATGACCGGCGCTGCTGTTGGAGTCTTTTGCTGCTTCGCTTCAGCAAAAACACATTTTCCATATTTTCCGGACGTTTCATCTGGTTGTTTGATTAGAAAATAAAATTAAAAACGTCCAGAGAGAAATTCTCACTAGTAAAAATGGAACATGTTGGATTTTGGTCAGTATAAATCTTTTCAACATATTTTATGATCTAAAGTTTAGACGTGAGAGTTTTTATTTCTACTTTAAAAGCAGTGGAACATCTTCTGTTAACATAACATTTTTTAAAGAGAAATACTTGTACTTCTTTTCATGTAACTGGTTTATTGAAGGTTTTCACCTCCGTTCAGTCGCAGTGAAAAGATCGAAGCAGCTGAGAACATTTATCATGAATTTAAAACTGAATTGATGTAGAATCAAGTTATTTCAATAATGTTTGAATGTCTAAATTTCTTGTTACAAAAAATAGAATTCTGATGGAATTCCGTGTATTATATATAAAATGTTGGACTGACATGTTTTTTATTTATTTATTCAGAAAGCGTTTCAGAGAAGTTGTGTTTTTCGAATTCGGAGTAAAGAGTCTGTACTTTTACTTCTTGTAAACGAGTATCTGTACGTCTAATTTAGAAAGGAAATGAAATAATTTCGCCCCCGCTGAAGCATCAGAGCTGCTTTGTTCATTTAAAATAACTTGTTTTAGTTCAAAGTGTCATTTTATTACTTTCTCTTATGAAATCTGCCCGATGGAGGCTGAAGCTGTAAAAACCTCCTGGTGTTTTCAGTCGTGATGGAAACTTCTCTGTAGCTTCTGTTGATCTCTGAGAAAAGGAGGCTTCAACGTGGGAAGAAGTATTGAGACGCGTCCTGGATTGAGCTCTCTGGGAGGAAAAGGAAGTGATAAAGAAGAAAGCTGAGTCATGATTGGCGGGACGCTCCTTTATTCTCTCCACTCTTACAATCGAAGTCTTAGACTGAAAATCAACGTGAAAAACAACAAAGACTTTGATAAAGACATGAAAACAACAAGCAGTTCTGCTTCCACCTCCAGTTGGAGTCAAAGTGTGAAGAAGCTGAGAGGAGAAGGGAAACGTTGTAGTTTGGAACAGGAAGTGTGAGTTTCCTCTCTGCAGCTCCGAACCTCAGGAAGCCGCCAGGACGACCGGCAACTCACATCTGAGCTGCAGCATCCGCTGGTAGGAGTCCTGAGAGCCGCTCTCTGAACTGGAGAACACGAACGCCACTTTAAATACCTTCTCCAACCAACGGTGGGCCGAGGGGGGGCGTCTGTGTGTATTTATATATTTATTGGTATGTATGTTTGTATTTTAACAACTTTTCACAGAAACTATTCAGCCGAGTCGCAGAAAATCTTCAGGGATGATTTGTCCTCATCAAGAACCCGTCATCAGATTCTGGGACGTTAACGACTATCAGCTACTGAATAAATCCTAAGAACACTGACAAACAAAGAGGGAGAGAGGAACCTCATGAGGTTCCTCATGAGGTTCCTAATGAGGTTCCTCATGAGGTTCCTCACGAGGTTCCTAATGAGGTTCCTAATGAGGTTCCTCATGAGGTTCCTAATGAGGTTCCTCACGAGGTTCCTAATGAGGTTCCTCATGAGGTTCCTCATGAGGTTCCTAATGAGGTTCCTCACGAGGTTCCTAATGAGGTTCCTCACGAGGTTCCTAATGAGGTTCCTCATGAGGTTCCTCATGAGGTTCCTCATGAGGTTCCTAATGAGGTTCTTAATGAGGTTCCTCACGAGGTTCCTAATGAGGTTCCTCACGAGGTTCCTAATGAGGTTCCTCACGAGGTTCCTAATGAGGTTCCTCACGAGGTTCCTCATGAGGTTCCTCATGAGGAACCTCACGGAGAAGATCAGCGTCTGTTGCCATGGAGACGTGGCTTTGGCAAAAACTATTGACCCATGAATTTCATGAACTCTTCAGGGACGATTTGTCTTTATCCGAGGACGGTTCCATTACGTATTGAGAGCAACTGGGTCAAAGGTCAAGGCCACGAAAAGGTCAAACAAGTATTTTCATCGTAACACAGTTTTAATCCGACTGATCAAACCAACTCCAAAATGTGTAAAACGTGTGTACATCAGTATCGAACATGAAGTAATTCAAACTACCATGAGAGATGATGGGAGCAGTGGAGTGGTGGATCAATAACCTGTAATCTCTTGGTTTCCATGGTGACAGATGTAGTTAGTGAAGGTCTGCGCTCTACCGAGTGTAGTTCTAGTTTAAACACATCTTTGGTTTGGACTGGTTAATAGGCACCTGTGTGTTTTATTATTTAATATGTCACTGAATGTATTTTTTTTCTTCAAATTACTGTACTTTGCACGAATAGTGACACGTCTTTATCTTCTTTATGACTTTTAGGCTTCAACAAGATTTGAAGTGAAAACGCCTCATTTTTGTGTTTTTGTCTCGCAGGTGAGTTCTGCCTTTACGCGGCGCTGTTTCAGAAACTACAGTGAAGTCAGAAGATCTTTGGACACGGGGAAAGTGGGTCAAACCAATGTTGAGCGAGAGACGCAGCGCTGAGTCCGTTGGTCTGACTCTGTAAAAGAGGCACAAGGATTTATTCCTCAGTTGAAAAGCAGCAGCAGGTGTTAGTGAGGGGGCGCTGCAGAGCGACGCGACCTCTGACCTTCACACCACGGCGCAGGAGCGCGGCTCCCTGAAGGGGTTACTTCCTGTGGGGACGCCCACCAGCAGCGCGTCTTTCCCTGCGTTCTGTAGACAGTACTGCTGCAGCTCTGCAGCCGCCTGCGACACCTGCAGACACACGTCACACGTCACACGTCACACGTCACACGTCACACGTCACACGTCACACCTTACAGCTCGTCCAGACCGACCACGGCCATGTCTGTGTGTGTGTGTGTGTGTGTGTGTGTGTGTGTGTGTGTGTGTGTGTGTGTGTGTGTGTGCGTGTGTGTGTGTGTGTGTGTGTGTGTGGTTGGGTTTTTTATGGTTATTTCAGAAAATAGCTCCCAAGGTGGAACTTTTGAAAACGCTTGGTCTCCATGGAAACGGGAGAAAACAGCTTTTGTGGGACTTTGCTCCTGGTCATGAGGAACCACGGTTGTTGTGAACAGTTGTTCTGCACACGCTCAGTAGATGGACAACAACAAAACGACAATAAAACAAAAGATTGGATAAAGGAAGTTAAATGTAGTTTAACTTAATTAGATATGAAAACCAATAAGAGTAATAGATTTAAGGGTTTAAATGGAGAAAATGAGGCAGAATCTGAATCACATTGATGAAATAACATTGCAGGTCTAGAAAAGAAGTGAATATATTGTCAATCAGTTGTTTGATGAACAATACAGCTACCCAGAGCAAAAGCTTTACTTTTCAAAGAAAATCAATAGAAATTTAAATTCATTTGTCTTTTTCAAAGTGAAAAACAGCGAATCAGGATATCTCGGGTGTTTTAAAATAAAAACTAAAAACTCTTTAAACCATTTTCTGATTAAAAAAACAACGAAGATCATCAGTGGGTTTTTTAACTGACAAATGAGTTTTTCATGCTGAGTGAATCATGATGAAACAGTATGAGTGAAATAACATTAGTATAACTCAAGGTTTGTATTATTGTGACTAAAACAGTGAAGAGTAAGAAGACATGACTCAGTGCTGCCTCACCTTGATCCTCTCCACACTGGCCTCCAGCTTCAGTTGGTCCACCAGACGTCTCATGTTGGATAAATTAGAATTAGACGTCATGTTCAGGGTTAGAAAAACTTCTTCTGAAAGAAAAAGGAAACGTGTCCTGGGTTTTCCACCAGCAGACGCTGGAGGAGGAAGGAAGCATCCGGCCCAGCTTCTTTCCAAATGAGCTCCCAGTCTCTTCCTGCAGGAGCGAGGAGACGCTGGAGCTCCACACATTCAGGAGGAAGGATTCTTTACGCTTTGAAAACCACTTAATATTCACTTTTATCCACTAAAAGATCTTTGTTACTCAAGTTGTTTCTGGTTGAGGTTGATGATTATTGTACGACTCGTACATCAATGATGAATCTCCACATTTTATATTAAATATCACCATGAAGTGTTGTTTACTTCCTTTATCTCTGACATATTACCGTCAGTAAACGTTGTTTTCATGTAATCCTAAACCTTGTTGCTGCTGTTGCAGGAAGATTTGAACTGGAATAACTGATCTGTTTACATTTTTAACTTTTATATATCGTTGATAAAGATGGACTGTGAGGATGTTTTCCTTCATACTGCATATCTCCAAATGTGGGTATATGTGTATATACATTTATATGCGTGGTAATTGAATATCTGGATATCTAAAGTAATTTATTTATGCATCATTTTGATAAAAAAATAAATAAATCATGTGTTGATGAAGACCAAACATAGATTATTTAAATGTATCGGTAATTATTTGTGATATTTAGAATAATATCCTTCCATAATCATGATTATACTTTATTATATTTATTGTATATAATATATAATCTTTATATCTTCTGCCAGAAGATATAAAGTCCCACTGGCCAGAAAAACAATATACAAAAAATCCTCCCTTCCATCTGCAGCCACAGCGTCATAATTTAAGTAATAATGTTGTAGTGTATTGTCTTTTATTATTATTATTACTATTATTACTATTATTATTATTATTATTATTATTATTATTATTATTATTATTATTATTATTATTATTATTATTATCATGAGTATTATTATTATTATCATGAGTATTGCTGTTCTTACTGCCTTCTATGTGTGCGTGTGATGTAACTTTGAGCCTGTCAAAGAGAAGATTCTGGGTCAGACAATAAAATTCTATCTATCTATCTATTTTTTAATTACTTATACCTTCTCATCAGATAATTAGTCTTAATATAATAAATCTAACTTGTTGAAATTAATTAATTATTATAATAGATGCAAGTTAAGAGAAATCCTATAAATGATGGAGAAGATGTAGGATTTAATCAGTTGTACTTCTTGGTTTTGGACGTGTAACCTAAATATTGTTCTGCTCTTCTTACTCACTGTTTCTTTGATGAAATATCTTTGAGTGATCGATTCCTACTTCCCACTTAATGAACATTTAGGTGCCAAATATGAAAATAGAGTCTGCAATCACAAGAAAATATATTTTGCTTTACTCATTTTAATATTTTTCTTTTTTACTTGTTTATTTTGTTCATTTTTTTTACATGTTTGAAATAAAATCCGTCCATTCTTTCGTTGCTGTGCACTGTTGACATTGATATTTGATTTTGAGGATCGCAAATTGAAAAAATGGGGAAAAAATCTATATGTCAATGAAAGAAAATACATCTGGTCTGCGCATGCGTGAGTCGGTGTTGCCGGAAGTAGTTACTCGCTTCATCCAGTGGCAGGCCCACGTGGTTAAAGATGTACAGGCCTGATTAGTGCGGCTCCTGATTGGTCGGTAGGGGATTACGCTGTGTGTGTGTGTGTGTGTGTGTGTGTGTGTGTGTGTGTGTGTGTGTGTGTGTGTGTGTGTGTGTGTGTGTGTGTGTGTGTGTGTGTGTGTGTGTGGGGCGGGGGAGACGCCGGATAAAGATGAGCTGAAGCGGCTGAAGCGGCCTGAGGCGTCAGAGAGGAGCAGCATGGTGGAGGTGTTCTCCGGCCGGACCCTCCTCAATAAGGACGGGGACTTCGTGGAGCCCGAAGAGGCTCTGAGGAACAAGGTGGTGGGGATCTACTTCTCCGCCGGGTGGTGTCCGCCCTGCAGGGACTTCACCCCGCTGCTCTGCGACTTCTACACCGAACTGGTGGACGAGGCGGAACCGGCCGCTCAGTTCGAGGTCGTTTTCATCTCCTCCGATAAATCCGCCGACGATATGGTGGAATATTATCACGACATGCACGGAGACTGGCTGGCTCTGCCCTGGACCGACGACTACAAACAGTGAGTAACGGGATTACGTTACTATTACAACTTTGCCCATGAACACAACGCCATGTACTTCTACTTGTATATTTATACTCATCACTTCTATCTGCGGAGGAGTAACGAAGTTTGGATTAGTACTTACTTTAGTTTACTCACAGGAGAGAATACTTTACCAACCTTTGTTATTCTGTTCAAAATAAACTCATTAGTGACATTTAGATTATAACCAGCTATATAGAGATATAGATATAGATATATAGAGGACTAGATCTATAGATATAGATCTATAGATCTATAGATATAGATATATAGATATAGATATAGATATAGATATGAGTACTGTATTCACCTACATTATGAGTTGGATCACATCATTTCCTCTCGGCTGCATTTAAAAGTGATTTCTTTCTGTGTTGTGCCAATCCAGCGTATTAGGATTATGTAAAGGCTTGTGAGGGTCACCCTGTCTGGGATTAGTCGGAAAGCAGATTCACACCAAGTAGAACTCCTCTAAGTTTTAGAGAAAAGTCCCCCCGTGGCTCCGCTTGCATTTTGTTGGTTTAAACAGTTAAATCTGTTTTTTCTCAAACTTACTTTACAACAAAATATCAGGGTACAACGGATTGTGTTGGTCGTACTGGTGAAATGTATTTGCTTGGAACTGTAGATTAGATTTTAGATTTAAATTCTCGACATCCCATTGTGAGCCCAATAAATTAAAATAATTATTTAAATCAGATTTAATTAACTTCAGGGACCACATACAGTCAGTTTCATCCTGAGTGGACCAGCCTGGTCAAATATTACTCTAAGAACCTTTAACTTTACTCTTGACAGTTTCCCTTGAGGTGCTCAGTGTAAAGAAATGATCAGTTCGTACTGACAGTGATCAGAATCCCAACATAAAGTCCATTTTAATGAAACATTCTGCTGCAAAATACAATCAAATGTAAATAAAACTAGTATAAACAGTTGCTTGGTGGGACCAGCCTCCTGGGGGGTTCTGGTCCTCGGTCCTCATGTCCTCGGTCCTCATGTCCTCGGTCCTCATGTCCTCGGTCCTCATGTCCTCTGCTGGAAAGGGAAAGTCAGACTAACGTAGAGGAGCTTCACTGAGCAGCACCAGGATTCACATCTCAAACTAATCTGACGCCACAACGTCTGAATATTCCAATAATCTGGTCCAGTCCAGGTATTCTGGTCCTAGTCCAGGTATTCTGGTCCTAGTCCAGGTATTCTGGTCCAGTCCAGGTATTCTGGTCCTAGTCCAGGTAATCTGGCCCAGTCCAGGTAATCTGGTCCAGTCCAGGTATTCTGGTCCTAGTCCAGGTATTCTGGTCCAGTCCAGGTAATCTGGCCCAGTCCAGATATTCTGGTCCAGTCCAGGTATTCTGGTCCAGTCCAGATATTCTGGCCCAGTCCAGATATTCTGGCCCAGTCCAGGTAATCTGGTCCAGTCCAGGTAATCTGGTCCAGTCCAGGTATTCTGGTCCAGTCCAGGTATTCTGGTCCAGTCCAGGTATTCTGACCGTTTCAGTGTCGCTCAGCTTGAAAGTTCCCAGGAGAACCGGTCTGTTGTCGTCCTCAGCGGGTCGTCCTCGTTACGGGGCGTTAACAGGTAAATATGTGTGGGTCCAGTCCAGGGTGGAGTTCTGACCTGGTCCTCACAGGTTCTACTGGACCGCCTCCGCCTCGCTCCGTTCTACTGCCTCTGCAGGCTGAGGTTCTGTTTTTAAACTTTATTTATTTGATGAAGGTGAAGTAATCGACTCTCCAACATGGCGACTGGACCAGAAATCACGTGACCCAACGAATCAATAATGGAATCGGTTGTCAAAACGTTTCATAATCGAATTTGATCCAGTTTATTGATTTGTTGTCCCGAGATGTAATAATGAATTAAAAGCTGTCGAGTGAATTCAAAAAGATCCATATTTAAAGTCCAGTTACTCTGTAAGGTTCCATGTTCAGGTCACCTCGTTCATTCCGGGGATGTTCCAGTGTTTCTGACTCATCTGGTTCCAGTCGTTCTTCTCTGGATGATCCAGTAAAGAACCTGAACATGTGATGATTTCTCCCTCAGCGAGTTGAAGCAGCGCTACAAGATCACGGCCGTCCCCAAACTGGTGATCGTGAAGGAGAACGGCGACGTGATCACCGACAAGGGCAGGAAGCAGATCCGAGACCGCGGCCTGGCTTGCTTCAGGTCCTGGCTGGACGCCGCCGAGATCTTCCAGAACTTCCAGGGATAGAAGCCGAGCTGCCGGGCGGAGCCGCTTCCTCCAGAGCTGCAGGGGCAGAATTCTTTACTCCTCTAACCTGAACCGTCTGAGAAGAAGGAAGCAACACCGACTGGTCCTCATCTGTGACGAGGCGGTGTTACGACAGATTCCGTCCCCGTTCACGTCTCAATGCTTCAAGGAAAAATGCATCAGTTTTGTTTGTTTGTTTCAGAGAAATAGAATCAGACACATGAAGGAAATGCATTTGTTGACAACAGACTGAGATCCTGGAGCTGCAGCCCTGCAGGTTCTCCGGTCTCCCGTCTTTAAGCCCAGAATGTCCTGATGGTTCTTCACCACGTTGAGCACAAAGCCAGACCACCAGCCTGTTGAAGCAGGGAGACGTGGAGAACCTGCAGCTCCAGGACCTCCGTCTGACACCTCCCATGTACACTTAAAGATAACAATAGAAGGGAAATAATTAATAACAACATTTATGATTAAAGATAGAATTTCAGGAAAAAAACACTAATGAAGTTAAATATAAAGATGAAAACCAAACTGGAGCTTCGTTCACTGCAGCTCTTGATGCTCAGTCCCATGATTAGCTGGGATCTTCCTTCTTACATTTTAAACTCCACCTCTCTGACTGCAGTGTGGACCTGGTCGGACCCACGGGTTCTGGACCGACGGGTTCTGGCCTCAGAGCCCAGAAAACGCTGTTGACAGAAGTATGGACGCCACGCCGGTCAGAACCAGGGTTGCCAGATGTGACTCAGTGTTTTCAGGCCAAACAACATAAACCATCTTAACTCTCCGCCTGTTGGGAATCAGGTTCAAACCCTCAAACTATTATATGTTAATAATGAACACGCCACAAAGGTCCGAGAGTTTGGCTCCCCAATAGGGGGATACCCTCCATATCTGGCAACACTGCTCAGTCTGAAGATTCATTTTCAAGTAAGAGTGACAGAATCTGGACATTTGTAAAAAGACAGACGGTCAAAAGACGTTTTCACGTAAACGATTTGCCCCGTAGACGATCTCCTTCCTGCAGTGGAGATTCTATAATCCTTCATCCTGCTCAGCCAATCCCAGTGTACCTTACTGGAGACCAGGAACCAGAACACATTCACACCATCTGAGGTTCCTGTGGGAGGAAACTGGAGTACAACCTGCAAACTCCAGACAGAAAGGTGTTTGAACCCATGACCTTGTCGCTGTGAGGCTGGAGAGCTAACCACTGCTGCCCTGCTTCTTCCCCATCTGAACCCTGGATGATCTGCACATGGTGTCACAGCCTGCTGCCGCTCACACACGGTTCTGGGACATGTTGCTTTTCAACACGAGAGTAAAACCTCCTGTTCATCAGAGGAACGTCTCAGGAACCCAAACACAGAGCTATAGTAGTAGAATTAAAAACACTCATTTCTGCTCCCGTAGCTTCAGTTTGCCTCGATATTTTTATATGTTGTTAGTTTTTGTAATAACTTGTTGAGGCTGATTCTTAATAAAGCTTACCAAGACAATCTCTTGTTCCGTCTTGGACTGACTTCATGAACAAACAGGCACTTTGTCCCTGTTGGCTCATTAAACCTCCACCGGAGACGTTTTCCACCCTGCTGGCAGCATCTCAGTCCTGCCCTTACTTGCCCCTTTTCCCCCGGCGCCATGCGCTGACACCGCCGTCCTTATTGTCCTTACCACTGTCATCACCGCCGTCCTTGTCGACCTTACCACTGTCATCACCGCCGTCCTTATTGTCCTTACCACTGTCATCACCGCCGTCCTTATCGTCCTTACCACTGTCATCACCGCCGTCCTTATTGTCCTTACCACTGTCATCACCGCCGTCCTTATTGTCCTTACCACTGTCATCACCGCCGTCCTTATTGTCCTTACCACTGTCCTCACCGCCGTCCTTATTGTCCTTACCACTGTCCTCACCGCCGTCCTTATTGTCCTTACCACTGTCATCACCGCTGTCCTTATTGTCCTTACCACTGTCATCACCGCCGTCCTTATTGTCCTTACCACTGTCCTCACCGCCGTCCTTATTGTCCTTACCACTGTCATCACCGCCGTCCTTATCGTCCTTACCACTGTCATCACCGCCATCCTTATTGTCCTTACCACTGTCATCACCGCCGTCCTTATTGTCCTTACCACTGTCATCACCGCCATCCTTATTGTCCTTACCACTGTCATCACCGCTGTCTGGCCCTGCCCCCCGCCGTACGGCCCGGTGCTCTGGAGGATGGAGTCCCAGGTGTGAGACAGGATGTAGGTCCCCTCGTCCCGGTGGATGGTGTCCTGCTTCCTGATCTGGCCGGCCTCCTTTATCCACCGTTTGACCTTGTTCTCCTCCGAGGTTCTGACGCTTCCCTCATTCCAGGTCATGATGTGTTCGTTTCTCCTGCAGTGGTCGTGATGCTGATTCAGCACTTTCTTGTTCTGCTGGGTCTTTTCCACTTTGATGTTCTTTCTTTCCTACACGACAGGATCTGCCTGTTTCACCAGTGAACGTTCTGTCACATGACCTACATGGATTTAATTTATTACCTTTCATCTGTTCTCCGGGTCTAGTTTGTCTTGATGTACCAGCTGTGTGCTGATGTGTTTTATTTGTTGTCTGGGTTCTGTTCTCCCTCGTTTGTCTGGGATGGGGATCTAGTTTTTGCACTTATCTGGTTTCAGTAATAGTGTAATAGATTTACAAAAGCCCTCATCTGACAGTAAGGTCGAGTCAGATCTCCAGGAGCGCTGCGTGGCGTTTGGAAATGAAATATCACCCTGTACAGGTGCATGATGGGAGATCAGAATCGTATGGTACACATGGTAACATCTGGGCTCCAAAAGAAAAGAATCCATTCTGGAGTACGAGTGATGTACAGGAGAGATGGTATGGTATGGTATGGTATGGTAAGGTAAGGTAAGGTAAGGTAAGGACCGTGGTGAGCACTGACACTGAGCTGGACACCTCAGCAGACGGACTTGGTTTGGACCGATGGACATTAGATCAAATACCAAATTCACTTTTGCAGCAAACATCAGGTAGTACTAGTTCAGTCTGGCAACATGCCAATCAGACTCCTGAACAATTAAGGTGGAGCAGAGAGGTTCACCGAAACCACTGGAGTGATGGAGTTCAGCAGAAACCTTGATACGGATGGAACCGGCCTGGTTTCATCCTTTTACTGGGTTTTACTGGGTTTTACTGTGTTTTACTGTGTTTTGTCTCTTGTAGAAAAACCATGTGCAGTTTTGTAGTTGACCAGGCAGGAAGGTGAACCAAGAAATCAAAGTGTCGGAGCGGCTCCAGGTGGAGCAGACGGAGCCATGTTCACACTCCCCTCCCCCACAGAGCAACCAGTAACCTGGAGGACTGCTCAGAACTCAGAACACCACGGACCGGCAGTATTCTAAAATATATCAGAGGATATCTGAGCAACTGAAGCAGCTCAAGAACCTCTTATCCTTATAGAAACCATCACATATGTACACAGAAATAGAAATATACAAAAAATCATTATTTTTCCTTGAAAAAGAAAGTTAAGCTAATCAAACCCCCCAGGGGGCAGAACCATCCCCCTGGACTGTGTTCAGAGTCCTGGATCCATTGACAGCAGGACAACGTTCCTCAGCCGGTCTCCCAGAGGAGAGGTGATCCTCAGCCTCGCCAGGTAAAGCCTCCTGGATCTCACCCCGACGGCGCCACTCTGGATCTTTCACTTTATAAGCTCCTCCCCTCTTCACCACAGAGGCCTGAGCCTCTGGCCTCTCACAGGGACCGGCTGCAGACTGCCTGGGGCCTGGTCCAGCAGACTGCCTGGGGCCTGCTCCAGCAGACTGCCTGCTCCAGCAGACTGCCTGGGGCCTAGTCCAGCAGACTGCCTGGTCCAGCAGACTGCCTTGCACCCGGTCCAACCTGTTGGAGTAGCTTAGCCAGCGAGGCTCCAGGCCGCGTCCCGGGTCTCAAATTTCTCTTTCACTGCCAGTACTTGGACGTCACACCTGCACTGTCTCCTCTCCAGGTCCTCGGTCTTCTCGGTGAGTTCTGTCCCGATGTCTTTCATGTCTTTCATGTCTTTCATGTGGTTATTTTCCCCTCCACGTCCACACCTCTGCGGGAGGACGTGTTTGTAGCATCCTCCAAGCTAGTTAGCCCTCCTTGGTGGTCGGCGAGGCGAGCAGCCAGAGGACCAACAGAACTCCGTCTGAACACCATCAGTCTGGGACGTGACGTCACTACGGAGCGACTCCATCACATCCTTGAGGGATTGACACCTGTCGACAACCGTCTTCTCCACGTTAGCTATAGCCGCCATTAGCGCAGCTGTGTCTGGAGCTGTAGCATTGCTATGAGACGCTTTAGCTGCTTTTGTCTTTTTGTCTTTTGAGGTGGACCCTTCGTTATCCGGTCCTCTCAGTGCCCCGACCCACCGTCTGTCCTGGGGACAGGTTACGCTTTAGAACACGATATCTCGGTCATTAAATGGATAAAATAGCTTATCACCACGCGTCTTTACATGTCGCCACCCGAACCAGACCCCAACTGCAACATATTTGTTTGACCACCAGGGGCGCACTTGAGTCTTATGTAGTGAATAGGTAATCAAGATTATTACACAGATGGAGAAATGCATCTACATTAAAGATCATTTCTACCTTTTGATGAGTTATTCTGATCATGATATGAACTACTTTTGAGTTGCAGCTACATGTGAATATGTTTTATGTCTCTGAAGATGTAAATAGTGAAATAAAAATCCACTGTGATCCATAAGTTGTAGAGCAGACGCTGCCCTGAGGCAGAACTCTGTGGAACGTTCAGTTCTATTGTTCAAATTTGTCGTGTTGTCAAAGGATAGTTGGTTTAATATGAACTTCTAACGGAGTTTTAGTTATTTAGAGATGATAATGCTGTTATCTGCGGGTCAAACTGCAGCTTGATGAGTTTCAACGATCATCTGTAACTGAAGTTTAAGATGTAATCTCACAATCCGCCACCGGGTGTCGCTGCAGGGTCACAGCTAGTGACTGGAGCCTTAAATCAAGGACGTTCAAAAATCAGAGCCGCGCCACGTGGGGAAATATCACGTTACTCCTGTTCAGTGGTAATCCAGAGTACTTTTTTTTAACTGTATACTTCTTAACTGATACTGGTATTACTATTCAAGCAGGATTATTATAAAATGTTGTTGTAGAATATTTGAGAAAGGCGTCGGAATAAATCGGCTTTATTCTTTCTCCTTTTCAAATAAGTTGAACTCGATCTATCTTATATGTATTTGTATTGAGGTGTGTGTGTACTTGGATTGGTTTGTGTATTTATTTTCATTAAACTATCCATGTATTTATTGATTGATAAAGTTTATTTACAAGTTATATGTATATATATATATATATATATGTATATGAGTGTGTGTTTTGACATGTCTGAACATTTTGTGCTTTCGATGGTGAAAGATGAAATTCATCCATATTACTGTAAGGAGTATTTTTATGATACTTGTAGGCTGAAGTATGTAATTTAACTTGTTTGTACTTGAGTGTTAGTGAAACATTAATATTCATACTATAGTATAACTGCTGACCACGTGTTGTCACGGTAACATCCTTTATGAAATCATTCTTTATTTTCTGTTCTTTGTCTCTTTCTCTATTTTGTTGTTGTTTCGTCTCCTTTTCTTTCCCATAATGAACTAATAAGGACAATTGTTAAAGTTATCAATATAAATGGAAAATGAAAACATAAAAATGTTCTTCGAATTAAAAAGAAAAAGGGTCTTGGTGGTTTGTCCGGTTTTGTTCTGCCGGCCGTGTGTCGGGCCGCTCTGTGTTCATATCATCAGGAAGAAACAGTCAGGAGCAGCTACAGGTTCAAAACATGAGTTGTAATTTAAATCCAGTTAAGCTCCTCCTGCAGAGCTGCTCCTCCTGCAGAGCTGCTCCTCTTACAGAGCTCCTCCTGCAGAGCTCCAGCTGCTCCTCCTGCTCCTCCTGCAGAGCTGCTCCTCTTACAGAGCTCCTCCTGCAGAGCTCCAGCTGCTCCTCCTGCTCCTCCTGCAGAGCTGCTCCTCTTACAGAGCTCCTCCTGCAGAGCTCCAGCTGCTCCTCCTGCAGAGCTGCTCCTGCTGAGCTCCTCCTGCAGAGCTCCACCTCCTACAGAGCTGCTCCCCCTAAAGAGCTGCTCCTCTTACAGAGCTCCTCCTCCTGCTTCTCCTGCAGAGCTCCTCCTCCTACAGAGCTGCTCCCCCTAAAGAGCTGCTCCTGCAGAGCTCCTCCTGCAGAGCTCCTCCTACAGAGCTCCTCCTGCTCCTCCTGCAGAGCTCCTCCTCCTGCAGAGCTCCTCCTGCAGAGCTCCTCTTACAGAGCTCCTCCTGCAGAGCTGCTCCTCCTCCAGAGCTCCTCCTCCTACAGAGCCCCTCCTGCTCCTCCTGCAGAGCGTCTCCATGCTGAACTTCTCACAGAAGTGGCAGACAGCTCGTGTCCAGCAGGTAAATATTTGCGTATTTCTGGCTTCTTGTGAGCGAGATAGAGCGACGGAGGAGAAGCAGAATGTTAGAGCAGCTGATAGAGCAGCTGATGAGCAGCGCAGGAATTATGGATGTTTTCCCGTCCAGGAGGGACAACGGGTCATGAAGTGACAGGAAACACAGATAAAGGTTCATTTCTACTTTATTCACGTCACCAACAGTATTTACTGGAAATGAGAAGGGAAAAGAAAAGACAGGTTCTGGGTACTTTATATGTACTTTATATGTACTGATATATAATGGAAGTTTTACATCTT
>NC_137641.1:31361606-31409106 GCF_963383615.2 Lipophrys pholis
GAAATAAAAAAATTGTTAATAATTGTGAAAACAAGAGATCAACCGACTGTGATGGTTTAAATATGATGATTGTTAAAAAAGTTATTGAACCTTTTACATATATTTGCAATTTGTCACTTAAACAGGAACATTTCCTGAAAAAATGAAAACAGACAAAATTATACCTCTTTTCAAAAACGGGGACAAACACAACTTGTCAAACTACAGCCCAGTGTCTTTACTGCCACAGTTCTCAAAACTCTTAGAGAAAGTATTCGCAAAGAGACGGGATAGTTTTTTACAAAAAGAAAACATTTTAATTCAAAAACACTCAACGGCAATAATGGAAGTGACTGAGAAGATATCAGGTACACTGAGAACAATAAATACCTTGTAAGTATATTAATAAGCTTTTGATGTCATTAACCACTCTAGATTACTCTGGAAACTTCAAAACTATGGAATCAGAGGCATCGCTCATAAATGGATATCCAGTTCTTTAGAAACAGTCGGTCCAAATACATTGTACACAATCAGAACCTGGTGACATTAGCTGGGGGGTACCACAAGGCTCAATACTTGGACCAGTTTAGTTTCTATTAGATATGAAGGATTTCCCAAAAGCATCAGCTGTTTTACAGAGCATCTCATTGGCTGACGACACAACATTATTTTATTCTGGAAATCATATAGAAGAGTTAACAAGAGTAATAAACAATGAACTCTCAAACATAAAAACTGGTTGGACCAAAATAAATGAGCTCTAAATGTTAAAAAAAACAAATATATGATATTCAACGATAAAAAGAAAACTCTTAAATCGTGTATCAATAAAAATAGATGGTCTGGAAATACAAAGAGTGAAGGAAGCAACATCTCTGGGAGTTTTCATCTCGAGGATCGAAACTGGAAATCTCATAAAGTACACGAAAGGAAAATTAGCTCGAACAATTGGTGTGTTCCAGAAAGTAAAATACATTCTAAACCACGCAGCATTACTCACCCTGTATAGTACAATGAGTATACCATACTTAACATATTGTGTAGAAACATTTAAAACATATACACAGCCAATCTTCATATTACAAAAAAGAGTACTGAGAATAGTAAACAATAAAAGATATCGAGATTCATCAAATCCTCTTTTTCTCAAGTGCAAGGTGGTAAAATGTTCTGATATTGTGGATTATAATATTCATCACATTTTGTATAAAGCAAATAGTAAAATATTACCAGGAAACATCCAAGAGAACTTTGAAAAAAGAGAAAGTGGGTATAATGTGAAAGGAACAGACATCTTTAAAGAACCCAGATCCAGAACCAAACTCATGGAACGGATCGTTTCAGTGAAGGAATTAATCTGTGGAACGAATTAAGAAACAAATCAAACATATGATTCTCAACAAATATGAGAGTACCACTTGATAGGAGAACCCAGAGGAAAGTGGATATTTTGTGTTTTGAAAAAATGAAAACTATATAAAATGTATTGTGTGTAATGTAGATAATATATGTATAAATAATGTAAATGTGGAAACTGATGACAAAATTTGTATATTTGTATAAACTGTAGAGACTTAAAATAAGTAGAAATATTCTATACTCATGTAAGTTCTGATTACAAATTGAATCATTTGTAAAACTGTAAAAGAAACAAAAGACTGAAAATGTATAAAGGGGTAGGAAACATAAGTTTTACTTCAACCTACTCCTTTTCGAATTGTATGTACAGTATATTACTTTCTTTTTATTTTTTATTTTATTTTATTTTATTTCATTTTTTTTTTTGCATTGTACAAATTCGAAATAAAGACTACTACTACTACTACTACTTTGGCGAGCGAACAAAACCTGCATCCGTGTGTCTTGATCATGAGGGATGACGAACTGGATCAACAGAAACCAAAACATGATGTGATCCAACATGACATAACTGAGCTTCCTGTGCCTCCAAAATAAAGTTGCTCTATTTCAGATGTTCAGCACACATCAGTTCAGGTTATGTAGACCAGGTTCAGGTTATGTAGACCAGGTTCAGTTTATGTAGACCAGGTTCAGGTTATGTAGACTAGGTTCAGGTTATGTAGACCAGGTTCAGGTTATGTAGACTAGGTTCAGGTTATGTAGACCGGGTTCAGGTTATGTAGATCAGGTTCAGGTTATGTAGACTAGGTTCAGGTTATGTAGACCGGTTTCAGGTTATGTAGACCGGGTTCAGGTTATGTAGACTAGGTTCAGGTTATGTAGACTAGGTTCAGGTTATGTAGACCAGGTTCAGGTTATGTAGACTAATGTTGGAAGTGTTCATCGCTCTGCTTAGGAACACGTTTGTGTAGAACTGGACGACGGTTCTGCTGCTTCAGTGCCCAGGACAGGTGAGGGCAGGTTGACCAGGACAGGTGAGGGCAGGTTGACCAGGACAGGTGAGGGCAGGTTGACCAGGGCAGGTTGACCTGGACAGGTGGGGGCAGGTTGACCAGGACAGGTGAGGGCAGGTTGACCAGGACAGGTGAGGGCAGGTTGACCAGGGCAGGTTGACCAGGACAGGTGGGGGCAGGTTGACCAGGACAGGTGAGGGCAGGTTGACCAGGACAGGTGAGGACAGGTTGACCAGGACAGGTGAGGGCAGGTTGACCAGGACAGGTGGGGGCAGGTTGACCTGGACAGGTGAGGGCAGGTTGACCTGGACAGGTGAGGGCAGGTTGACCTGGACAGGTGGGGGCAGGTTGGCCTGGACAGGTGGGGGCAGGTTGACCTGGACAGGTGACGGCAGGTTGACCAGGACAGGTGAGGGCAGGTTGACAGGTGAGGGCAGGTTGACCAGGACAGGTGGGGGCAGGTTGACCAGGACAGGTGAGGGCAGGTTGACCAGGACAGGTGAGGACAGGTTGACCAGGACAGGTGGGGGCAGGTTGACCTGGACAGGTGAGGGCAGGTTGACCTGGACAGGTGAGGGCAGGTTGACCAGGACAGGTGGGGGCAGGTTGGCCTGGACAGGTGGGGGCAGGTTGACCTGGACAGGTGACGGCAGGTTGACCAGGACAGGTGAGGGCAGGTTGACAGGTGAGGGCAGGTTGACCAGGACAGGTGAGGGCAGGTTGACCTGGACAGGTGAGGGCAGGTTGACAGGTGAGGGCAGGTTGACCAGGACAGGTGAGGGCAGGTTGACCTGGACAGGTGAGGGCAGGTTGACCAGGACAGGTGAGGGCAGGTTGACCAGGACAGGTGAGGACAGGTTGACCAGGACAGGTGGGGGCAGGTTGACCTGGACAGGTGAGGGCAGGTTGACAGGTGAGGGCAGGTTGACCTGGACAGGTGAGGGCAGGTTGACCAGGACAGGTGGGGGCAGGTTGGCCTGGACAGGTGGGGGCAGGTTGACCTGGACAGGTGAGGGCAGGTTGACCAGGACAGGTGGGGGCAGGTTGGCCTGGACAGGTGGGGGCAGGTTGACCTGGACAGGTGAGGGCAGGTTGACCAGGACAGGTGAGGGCAGGTTGACAGGTGAGGGCAGGTTGACCTGGACAGGTGAGGGCAGGTTGACAGGTGAGGGCAGGTTGACCAGGACAGGTGAGGGCAGGTTGACCAGGACAGGTGAGGGCAGGTTGACCAGGGCAGGTTGACCTGGACAGGTGGGGGCAGGTTGACCAGGACAGGTGAGGGCAGGTTGACCAGGACAGGTGAGGGCAGGTTGACCAGGGCAGGTTGACCAGGACAGGTGGGGGCAGGTTGACCAGGACAGGTGGGGGCAGGTTGACCAGGACAGGTGGGGGCAGGTTGACCTGGACAGGTGAGGGCAGGTTGACCTGGACAGGTGAGGGCAGGTTGACCAGGACAGGTGGGGGCAGGTTGGCCTGGACAGGTGGGGGCAGGTTGACCTGGACAGGTGACGGCAGGTTGACCAGGACAGGTGAGGGCAGGTTGACAGGTGAGGGCAGGTTGACCAGGACAGGTGAGGGCAGGTTGACCTGGACAGGTGAGGGCAGGTTGACAGGTGAGGGCAGGTTGACCTGGACAGGTGAGGGCAGGTTGACCTGGACAGGTGAGGGCAGGTTGACCAGGACAGGTGAGGGCAGGTTGACCAGGACAGGTGAGGACAGGTTGACCAGGACAGGTGGGGGCAGGTTGACCTGGACAGGTGAGGGCAGGTTGACAGGTGAGGGCAGGTTGACCTGGACAGGTGAGGGCAGGTTGACCAGGACAGGTGGGGGCAGGTTGGCCTGGACAGGTGGGGGCAGGTTGACCTGGACAGGTGAGGGCAGGTTGACCAGGACAGGTGGGGGCAGGTTGGCCTGGACAGGTGGGGGCAGGTTGACCTGGACAGGTGAGGGCAGGTTGACCAGGACAGGTGGGGGCAGGTTGGCCTGGACAGGTGGGGGCAGGTTGACCTGGACAGGTGAGGGCAGGTTGACCTGGACAGGTGAGGGCAGGTTGACAGGTGAGGGCAGGTTGACCTGGACAGGTGAGGGCAGGTTGACAGGTGAGGGCAGGTTGACCTGGACAGGTGAGGGCAGGTTGACCAGGACAGGTGAGGACAGGTTGACCAGGACAGGTGAGGACAGGTTGACCAGGACAGGTGGCCAGTCCATCACAGAGACACTCACAGTCACACAAACGGGGGAAACGCAACTTTTCATAACTCTGCTACTGCGGCTGAAGTAACTAGTTCTGCACATGCTCAGTAGAGACCGTCAGAACATTGTTTATGTTTAGAGCAGATTGTTCTCTGCTGCATGTGTGTGTGGTTTCATTACAAAAACAAACTACTGCACCCACTAGTGGCCGAACATGAACATTACATTGTTAGCTTTGCCAATGAAAGTTGGGTCGAAGATTTTTGTATTTATTTATTTATTTATTTATTTATTTATTTATTTATTTATTTATTTATTTATTTATTTATTTATCTCTTTATCTCTATCTCTTTAGCTCTTGGTTTCCATGGCGACAGACAGGCGGTGGTGAAGGTCTGCGCTCTACCGAGTGTAGTTCTAGTTATTAATGTTTCTGTGTAAACGAAACCCACAACTCTGTTTTCCCTTGAAACCCCGTGTGAGCGGTGACAATGTGCTTCTAAATGCTCATGGAGGAAACGAGAGACGATGGAAATAATCACTGACTTCACATCAAGGCGCTTCCAGCTCCATCACCCACATCCAAACTCCCCCACAGGGCGGAGCCCCCCATCGTCTTTCCATATTATCCCGTCACCAAATACACTGTAAAACATGCCACAGACTCAGTGTCTTGTTCCACCTCCAGTGGCGCTCAGCTTCAGTTTCCTGCTTCGTTTGGCCGTTGGATGAACAAACCCGTCAGTGAGAGTTTTGACATCTGCCGGCGGAAACGAGCGAAACACAACTGAGTAATTGTGATCTGGTCCTCATGAGCAGCTTCTTCCTCTCATGATCTGTGTCTCATTTCCCCAGTGAGGCTCCGTGGCCAGACGGCACGGGGCAGCTGGAGGCCACCGCCACACACACTGAGCACCAGAAACACCAGCAGCGCTGCTCCCAGCAGGTGGCGCTGTGCCCTATCGTCGTAACCGTCTCATGGCAGTGATCAGATGTGAACGCTCATGGAAACGGGGGAAAACGGAACTTTTTGAAAACGCTTCGATGGTCCCTGTGCACCACCGCCTGAGTAGTACTTTTACTTTGACAGTCACCATAATAACAATACAACTTGGTACTTTTATTTTGACAATCACCGTAATAACAATCCAACTTGGTAGTTTTATTTTGACACTCACCGTAATAACAATCTAACTTGGTAGTTTTATTTTGACGGTCATTTTTTTGACATTTGTTTGCAGAACCGAGTGCTACCATCGCTAGGAAGTTAGCCGTTAGCTCATATGGATGCCTACAAGCTTGTCAGGTCACATCACTGTGAAACACTGAGCGTCTCCATGGCAACAGACGCTGATCTCCTTTGATCTCCTCCATGAGGTGCCTCTCTCGTCCACTTTATATGGGACATTGTTTGACAGTTTTTAAGATTTATTCAGAAACGTCCCAGAATCTAATGATTGGTCCTTCATGAGGACAAATCGTCCATGAAGATTTCATGGAATTCTGGTTAATAGTTTTTGTGAAAAGTTGGTCAAATACAAACATACAATCCAATAAATGAATAAATAAACACAGACGGAAACAGAACCTTCCCTCAATGTTCATTGGCGAAGGAAAGAACAACGAGAAGCCAACGACATTGTTTTCATCGTTTCTGCCGTTTCTATTGAAATGGACATCGTTTTCAAAATGTTTCCATGGAAACAGGAAACATTTACGAAACAGAAATGTAAAGATCCGGGGCTTTCAGTTGGACATCATTTACCCAGAGACGCTGGGATCCCCTGCCAAGATGGTTCTACTGAACTTAGATGAAACCAGGAAAGTCAATGGAGGACGCTGAGCATGAGGACGCTGAGCATGAGGACGCTGAGCATGAGGACATTGAGCATGAGGACGCTGAGCATGAGGACGCTGAGCATGAGGACGCTGAGCATGAAGACACTGAGCATGAAGACGCTGAGCATGAGGACACTGAGCATGAGGACACTGAGCATGAGGACGCTGAGCATGAGGACGCTGAGCATGAGGACACTGAGCATGAGGACGCTGAGCATAAGGACACTGAGCATGAGGACACTGAGCATGAAGACACTGAGCATGAGGACACTGAGCATGAAGACACTGAGCATGAAGACGCTGAGCATAAGGACACTGAGCATGAGGACACTGAGCATGAAGACACTGAGCATGAGGACACTGAGCATGAAGACGCTGAGCATGAGGACACTGAGCATGAAGACACTGAGCATGAGGACACTGAGCATGAGGACACTGAGTATTTTTCTTTTTCATGCTAAATGACGATGCAGTTTTAATCAGTATTTCCATTTAGAGAACTCGATCCAGGATCTTCCTCAGTTTAGTTTTTAATCCTCCCAGGAGCAGCTGAGACGTCCTCACGTCTCCAAACTGTCCGTCTGGGTCTCAGATCATATAAACTGGATTAATGACGTTGGATTATTTTCCTCCACTCCAGAGAGAGTTGTTCTCTGTCCAGCGATGAGACGTTTCCCTCATGGACGCTCTTAAAGCTGAATTTGATCCTGGAAGTGGAGAACTTGAACTTTAACGGAGGGAAGGGAGAGTGGGAGGTGAGAGAGTGATGTGGGGGTGGGGGGGGTGGGGGGGTGGGGTGGGGTGGGGGGGTGGGGGGGTGGGGGGGGCTTGTTAACAGGAGAGTCTGTGGTGTTTTTAAAAGCTCCTCCAGATGGAACGTGGACAGGAAGGATCCAGGGAGACCGGCCCCCTAATGAATGGGAGGTAGAACCACCTGAGGGAGCAGAGACATCAAAGAAACCTCTCTCTCTCTCTCTCTCTCTCTCTCTCGCCTTCCTTTTACCTTTTTCCTTCCCCCCCTCCTCCCTCCCTCCCTCCCTCCCTCCCCCCCTCCCTCATGCTGACTTCTCTTCTTTTCTTCCTCCCACCTTCTTCCCTCCACAAGTCATCTCTGAGCTCACCTCTTCTTTCTCTTGCTCTCCACTCATTTCTTTTTAAATTTATCTTAATGAATCTCTCCTGCTCCTCCTCCTCCTCCTGCTCGTCCTCTTCGTCCTCCTTCTCGTCCTCCTCCTCATCCTCCTCCTGCTCCTCCTCCTCGTCCTCGTCCTCCTGCTCCTCGTCCTCCTGCTCCTCGTCCTCCTCCTGCTCCTCCTCCTCGTCCTCCTCCTGCTCCTCGTCCTCCTTCTCGTCCTCCTCCTCCTGCTCCTCGTCCTCCTCCTGCTCCTCCTCCTGCTCCTCGTCCTCCTTCTCGTCCTCCTCCTCCTCCTGCTCCTCGTCCTCCTCCTCATCCTCCTCCTGCTCCTCCTCCTCGTCCTCCTCCTCGTCCTCCTGCTCCTCGTCCTCCTGCTCCTCGTCCTCCTCCTGCTCCTCCTCCTCGTCCTCCTCCTCGTCCTCCTTCTCGTCCTCCTCCTCCTCCTGCTCCTCGTCCTCCTCCTGCTCCTGCTCCTCCTCCTCCTCGTCCTCCTCCTGCTCCTCGTCCTCCTCCTGCTCCTCGTCCTCCTCCTGCTCGTCCTCGTCCCCCTCCTCCTCATCCTCCTCCTGCTCCTCGTCCTCCTCCCCCTGCTCTTCCTCCTCCTCCTCATCCTCCTTCTCGTCCTCGTCCCCCTCCTACTCCCCCTCCTCCTCCTTCTCATCCTCGTCCTCATCCCCCTCCTCCTCCTGCACCTCCTCGTCCTCCTCCTGCTCCTCCTCCTGCTCCTCGTCCTCCTCCTGCTCCTCCTCCTGCTCCTCGTCCTCCTCCCCCTGCTCTTCCTCCTCCTCCTCGTCGTCATCATCCTCGTCCTCCTCGTCCTCCTCCCCCAGAGGACATTCCTCAGTCTTCCAGTGAGCAGCCAGAGGGCAGGTTGAGACAGAGCTGACAAGAGGCCCTGACATTCACTGAGGCTGGCGTGAGCATTAACATCAACAGCATTAACATCAACAGCATTAACATCCTGCTGAACTGCATAAACATCCACCCCCCCCCACACACACTGGCCATGTGCCCCCCCCCCCCCCCCCCCCCCCCCTACTGAGACATTACAGTGACAGGAAATGAGTCCAGGACCTTGTTTACAAACTAAAATCTTTTCTGTTCAGACGCCGTCGCTTTTTACAACAGAAATTCCAAACAAAACAACAAAAAGACCAAACTAATCCTCAACAAGCAAAAAGCAAATGAAGAAAAAAACACAAACACATAAGAAAGAGGAGAAGAGGAGAAGAGGAGTACAGACCAAGGTCACCATGGTGGGAATACTCACTGGAGTCAGAGGTCAAAAAAAGGTTTCCAAGTATTTTAAGGATACATTCATTCTTCCAACCAAAAACGGCTTCCAAGGTGGAGCTTTTTGAAAAGGCTGTGTCTCTGTGGGAAACTTTTCTGAAATATGCTCTTATAAAGATTAACAGTGAGAGAACCCAGCCATGGTATGGACAGACGACCACGTCGGCTTGTTCCCACGGTGATTCTCGGTCTCGGGAGATGGAGGCGGAGTCAGAGAAGATGCCGTCTCCATGGAAACCACAGCTTTTTGAAACACTGCTGCTGCACATGTCTTATGCCGTCTTCATGCTAAAAGCATTTACAGCAATAAACATCACTAAATAAAACAACCTAAATGAGCACTTAGGCCTCCCAACATTGTTAGATGAAAACGCAAAACTTTCATAGAGATTCCGTCGTCATGTAAACGGAGGAAAACACAATTTTCTGAAAACACTCGAGCTTGAACTCCATGAAGACGATGGAAACTCTGTTACTGCGCATGAACACCATGTTGGTAGTGACGAGTTCTGCACATGCTCAGTAGAGCCAATCAGAACAAAGTTTCCTCCGTGATGTCATGACTCCCAGTCCATATTCTCCCGGACTTGGTACTTTTATTTTGACAGTCACCATAATAACAATCCAACTTGGTACTTTATTTTGACAGTCACCATAATAGCAATACAACTTGGTGGTTTTATTTTGACAGTCACAGTAATAACAATCCAACTTGGTACTTTTATTTTGACAGTCATCACAATAACAATCCAACTTGGTAGTTTTATTTTGACACTCACAGTAATAACAATCCAATTTGGAGGTTTTATTTTGACAGTCACCGTAATAACAATCCATCGAGAACGTCTGTGTTCTTCCAGTGTTAATGTTTAGACCTGATTGTTCTCTGCCATGTGTGTGTGTGTGTGTGTGTGTGTGTGTGTGTGTGTGTGTGTGTGCTTTTAGTACTATAACTAACTACAGCACCGACCAGTGGCCTGGCATGCTCATTACATCATTTTCAGCGTTTGTGTTTTTTCCATGGAAATAGAGGTTTTCCAAAACGTGGTGATGTAAACTTTTCTGTACAATTTGTTTTCACCTAAAAGGTTTTCCTGTGTGAACGAGGCCTTATTAACGGGGCTTGATTTGATTGGAGGGAAAAACTTTTTTAATACAACATATTTTACTGTGTTTTGCATTTATATTTTCTTTAGAAATATTACAATATTACATATTACAGGTTTTGATAGATATAAACGTAGGCGTTTTCTGTAATGTACTTTTCCGTTTTTTCACCCAAAACCCCCAAAACACACTGACCGCTTTAGTTTAAAGGTGATTTTGACAATATCTCTGCTAGTCTGGTCCAGTTGAGGTCAATTTTAGGATGAATGTGGCCTTTGAAGTAAAAGCAGTGGTATAGAAGAAGAATTGATGGATTTACTCGCTCATGACCGTGGGAGTAAAAGTATTTGTGTTGGATGAGCTCAGTTTGAATCACTGCTGTTCATGTGTTCATTCGTCAGGAGCAACATGGAAACAGAGTAAACCTTCAGACAGAATGATGGGAGGAGCTCCGGGCCGGGCCACTGGAGGGCGCTGTTGCTTGATTTTGTAATGAAACTACACAGACGTGTGCAGAGAACAAAACTCTATAAAGGTGAAGAAAATGGAGAGAACCTGACATCTGTATGGACTGATGAGGAACCGGATCAAACTACTGATCTGGACGATAAAACTAGAATACGACCGCCAGTCAAACCACTACGGGTCGGCCATGTTTGTTTACAACTGGATGAGCAGGAGGAAGAGGAGGGAGAGGAGGAAGAGGAGGGAGAGAGGCTCTATATCCTCCATCAGACTCTGCAGGAAGGAACAGTGACCATGAAAGAATCTTTCCAGTTCGGGAGCCGAGATAAAAACTTCATGGATACAGTGGGTCAGAACACTGGTGTCGTGTAAACGGACCCCCCAGAAGTGAAGAAAGTTTTGCGGATACCCTCGTATCCGTTGTGGTGTAGACGGGGCCTGAGAGGGAAACCTTGCTCTGTGGATCTTCTCTAACTGCTTCGTGGAGAATGTGATGTGTGAAATTCTCCGTTAAAGAACTCAAACATGCAGAACGCTCCGATAAGAGCCTCTGGAAGCGGAGCGACAGTGTCTCCTCTGTGCTTCCCCTCTCTCCCGAGGCTCCGCCCCCTTTTACCCTGTGCAAATAGCGTGTGGCGCTGTGCGGTGCGTTACTCTTTAGGAGTGGATGTGTTGGATGCTGGCAGAGTGTGAAGACAGGCTGCTCTTTGACTCCACAGTACTTGGTACAAGGAAAGTACCCGGTACCAGGAAAGTACCCGGTACCAGGAAAGTATGTGGTACCAGGACAGTACCTGGTGTCAGGAAAGTACCCGGTACTAGGAAAGTACAAGGTACCAGGACAGTACATGGGTCCAGCAACAGTACCCGGTATTGGACCAGGTGCAGGGGCCCCGTTCTGGTTCTGACCTCTGACCCCTGAATAGTTGCAGTTCATTGGCTAACGTGTTTTCAGCTTTGACCTGTTGGGTCTTAATGGTGGCAGCTGTGTTGGAACAGAGTTCCAGTTCTGCCTCCTAGTGTTCCCTTTTTCAATTCAATTCAATTCAACTTTATTTATAAAGCACCAAATACAACATGCATTGGAGGCGGCAGCTGAGCGAGGCGCCGTCTCCCCAATGGGAGCAGTTTTTGTGTGAAATGGCGTGAGAGCACAGGAAGTCCTGAAAACTGGGAAGTCGTCCGAGAGAAATGGTGTCATGACATAAAAGGAGGCTCCTGGCATGTGACGGCGTGCAGAACTAAGGAGGGCGCCGCCAGTGAGCCGACCACGGAAACTGATTAAAGTGGCGTTCATGTCAGGATTTTCTGAGGATTCATGACTCCATAGGATGACATCATGTGACTTTTTTTCCTATAATGGAAGTGAAGGACGGCTGGTTCTGGAGAGACGCCCCGCCTCCTCTCCAGTCCAGCATTCACTCCCGCCGCACACTAACCCTTTCATTCGCCTCGGCTGCCGGCGACGCCGTCAAAGAGCGACTGTGTGCCGAGTCCCTGGAGATCCAGACACATCCAGCCAATCAGAGACTCCCAGAGGAGCACATTGATTCATACCCAGCACTCACTCACATTCACACGTCCAAATATATATATATGGTTATGTCCTAGTTATTCTCTGTATCTCACACACACACACACACACACACACACACACACACACACACACACACACACACACACACACACACACACACACACACACACACACACACACACACACACTGCTTGCTTTGGCATTTAAAGGCAGTTAAACTATTTAAATCGAAGACGTCTGGTGTGTTTCTGGTTTAAATGACAAAAGTGGATGAATGATTATTTCTGTCTTGTTTGTTTTTCCTTCCACTGACAGGAAACAAGCTGAAGACAGCCTGCAGGGGACCACCAGGATTTGCCTCCTGCTTCGGTTTGTCCGGCCGTACGTGGCTGAAGATTCAGTCATTCCAGGACGGAGCAGAACAACATGGACCGATGGAGGGAGTCGCAGCTCGCTGACAGATGAGTCGCATACGAGCGACAGGAGATGTGATCATGTCCGGAGTCTCTTCGGTTTCTACGGTTTCTTCACGAGCCTCTGACTCTTTATTTTTGTCCAAAGCAGTTCCGATGTGCGGCGAGTCGAGAGGCGATGACCTAATTCAGCTCCAATGACCTCACGCTGATAAGTGGCCGCCTCCGCCCCGGGTGATGGGACAGAATCACGAGCCGGCTCTTATCATGAGCTTACATGAATATTCCTGTTGAACTGAGGGTGTTATTGGCCATGTTGCGGCGCAGACTCCTGGCCTGGGTGTCCTGCGGCACGCTGCTGCTGCTCTGCTGCTCCCTGTTGCTCTTCTTCGTCATGACCTGCAGCCCGCCGCACTCTGACTCCCCACCGGGCTACGCCTTGCCCCACGCCGGGCCCAACCACCACGTGGGAGGTACGTGGTCGGGGATCAGACTGGGGGCCGGCGGGGCGGGGCCGGCCCAGAGCGGCGGCCCACCGGGAGGCCACTCCTACCAGGCGCTGCTCCAGGAGCGCGAAGAGCAGCACCGCCTCCACATCTCCTCCCTGAAGAAGCAGATCGCTCAGCTGAAGGAGGCGCTGCAGGAGCGCAGCCAGCAGCTGAAAGGAGTGCAGGAGAGCCTGAAGAGGGCAGCAGAGGGGCCGGGCGGGGGGGCGGGGCCACTGGGCGGCGGTCTCGGGGAAGTTCCAGGAGCCAGGAGCCAGCAGGCCGACCTCCAGGACTTTCTGAGAGGCCAGCTGTCCAAGGCGGAGGTGAGCGCCGGCACCAGGCTGCCCAGCGAGTATGCCGTGGTGCCGTTCGACAGCTTCACCCTGCAGAGGGTGTACCAGCTGGAGATGGGCCTGACCCGCCGCCCCGAGGAGAACCCGGCCCGGAAGGACAAGAGGAACGAGCTGGCCGAGGTGCTGCAGACGGCTCTGCGCCGCCTCAACTCGCCAGCGGAGAAGAGCCCGACCAGCAAAGTGTTCGCACCGTCTGACTTCGTAGAAGGTGAGGACACATTCGACTCACCTGAGTCCAGTCAGGCCTCGTTCACACTGCAGAGAAAGGTTCTGGTCACTGTGAACCACGACCGCGTGAAAGCTCCCTTTCCCATTTCACAGCAGACCCAGGCCTGCGTCACATATGGTACCACATGTGGTACCACATGTGGTACCATATGTGGTGGTTAGGGTCCTCAGGAGCGCCCCCTGCACTCCAAAGGACCTGAGTCTCCGCAGCAGACGGGGTCTGCTCTGGCCCTTCTTGTGGAGAACTTGGGTATTGTTGGACCAGTCCAGCTTATTGTTCCGAATTATTCCGAACCGCCTGTGTGAATGCAGTGAGAGTGAGTGGGTGGTTGGTGGTGGGCGGAGGGGCTGATGGTGTAAAATAGCAGCCTTGCTTCCGTCAGTCTGCTGCAGCGTTGATATGAGCTAGTGGCTATCATGGTAGTAATGCTAACTCGTTTCCACAAACAAACGTGGCGTTGGCGAAGGTCTGAGCTCTACCGAGTGTAGCTCTAGTTCTGAGTAGTTCTCATGGTGTCATGAGGACGAAGACGGGAAACGTTATGTGAACGGCGGGTAGGAACCAGAGGGTTTTGTCTGGTGTGGTCGGGCGGAGGGAGAAGCAACTTTAAGGTGAAAATCCAGAAACAGCTTGGAGGATCGGGGATGTTTGGTTTCTCATCCTGTCTTCCCTCTGCTGGCCTCGGCGTTTTCCACTTTAAACAGTAGAGGAGTGCTGCTCGCTGTTACTCTTCTTTTGTGCTTAATTCTCCTTAATGCACTCCGATGTGGATTCGGAGCAAACCTTGTCCCAGCAGCCAGACTGACAAGAAGCTTCATTCAGGGACTTCCAGGGCTGCATGGTTTTAAAATGAACCCGTCGTGTCCTCGGACGCAGATAGAAAGACATGTAGTCTAGATTGTTTCAAGTATTTACAAACTGGAAGCTTATCGCCTCCCATCACAGGAAGCTGGCCAGCTTCACAGGAAGTCCTTGATTCAAGACGCTATCAGGCTGTCTTCTTTTTTTATCTGTCATCTTCTGATTCTCTTCATTCTGTTTGTCTGTCTGATCCCCTGCTGTCTCTCTTTTGGAGGCCAGATGTCTCCGCCCACCGACAGGATACGGCAGAAATGCTGAAAACAGTGTAGTTTACATGTTGGGCCACTAGTGGGAGCTGTTGTTAGTTTTAGTACTGAAGGCACACACACACACACACACACACACACACACACACACACACACACACACACACACACACACACACACACACACACACACACACACACACACACACACACACACACACACACACACACACACACACACACACACACACGTGAACAACAGGAGAACACAGACATTCTAGTGGACAGACCACTAAGTTGGATTGTTATTATGGTGACTGTCAAAATAAAACTACCAAGTTAAAGTGTTATTATGGTGACTGTCAAAATAAAACTACCAAGTTAAAGTGTTATTATGGTGACTGTCAAAATAAAAGAACTCAGTGCAGGAGAACCTGGACTGGGAGTCATGACACTCTGGATGAAACGTCGTTCTGGTTGGCTCTACTGAGCATGTGCAGAAGAACCAGTTACTACGACCGTGGTGCCTATTAGCAGCGTTTCCTTCGTCTCCACGGAAACGGCGCCCAGGCGTTTCCAGAAAGTGTTTCTCCCGTTTCTATGGTGATGGAGTCGGAGCCTTTTTAAAAAGTTCCACCTTTGCAGATGTTTTCAAAGACTTGGGTTTTGTTGGGGGCTGCTGCTGTTCAGCTCACAACATTTAATAAACAAGGTGAAGATAAGCAGAAGAGCCTCGGGCTGTTCAGTACGCTGGCCCGTTCCATCGTTATGCACAATGTCTCTGACTTCCTTCCCAGAGAGCTGACGACAGGCACACAGACAAATATCATGGAACCTTGGAGTAAAAATGGTTTTCCTGTGAAAGATGTCATGTTTTAAAATTAGATTTAAAAACAAATAGGGAAACTCATAAATCTCAAAGGGTTTGAAATAAAGCCGCACCCTGGAGACACCAAGGGAACACTGAGAAATCTGACTTCACCAGTGTTACGTAATACCAGTCAACCATAACGAGGACTAATATATGTATATATATATATATATATATATATATATATATAATGCTGTGACTTGGTCTCCATGGAAACGCTACTTTTCTGACACACTGCTACTGGGCATGTGCACCACGGTAAATAGTTCTTCTATACATGTTTGGTCAATAACAAGAAAGGACTTTTATTGTGACAGTCAGCGTAATAATGATCCACCTTGGTGGTCTGTCCACTAGAATGTCTGTCTTCTCCCAGTGTTCATGTGTGGCTTCATTACAAAAACTACCAACAGCACCAGCTAGTGGCCCGACATGCTCACTACAAGCAAACAAGCAACTTTAACATGTGGTGGAGCAGAGTGCTCTACAATAGAATACATCAGCTGTATAAACATAGAGTGCTCTACGATAGAAGAGATCAGCTGTATAAACATAGAGTGCTCTACAATAGAAGAGATCAGCTGTATAAACATAGAGTGCTCTACAATAGAATAGATCAGCTGTATAAACATAGAGTGCTCTACAATAGAAGAGATCAGCTGTATAAACATAGAGTGCTCTACAATAGAAGAGATCAGCTGTATAAACATAGAGTGCTCTACAATAGAAGGGATCAGCTCTATAAACATAGAGTGCTCTACAATAGAATAGATCAGCTGTATAAACATAGAGTGCTCAATGTAGACATTGTATAACCAATAAAAGATACTGATAATAAAAGTTAAACAAAACCCAAAAGGATAAAACATGAGTCGTATAAAATCCATTAAGTAAAACCGTAGAAAGAGTCGGTGCCTCTCGTGGTGCTGAAGGACAAAGACAACCGTCGGAGAAGACGCCTGGTCGGCAGAGGGAAGTCCTACATCCCCGTCACCATTTCACTCCTTTCTTTGTAAATACACATTGTTTTTAAAAAGTTTCGCGGAACTTTTCCTGAAACAAAAATGCAAAAATGACACATTTTCACTTGAAAAGTTATTATTTCAAAAAGCTCCACCTTGGGAGTCCTTTCCAAAAAGTTGCGTTTTCAGTGTCTTCATGTAAACGAACCCAACAAAACTTTTGCGTTTTCACTTTTGCTCAAAGTGCCAGAGACATTGTCCCAATAGAGACATGGTCCCAATGGAGACATTGTCCCAATAGAGACATGGTCCCAATGGAGACATTGTCCCAATAGAGACATGGTCCCAATGGAGACATTGTCCCAATAGAGACATTGTCCCAATAGAGACATGGTCCCAATGGAGACATTGTCCCAATAGAGACATTGTCCCAATAGAGACATGGTCCCAATAGAGACATGGTCACAATAGAGACATGGTCCCAATGGAGACATTGTCCCAATAGAGACATTGTCCCAATAGAGACCTTGTCCCAATAGAGACCTTGTCACAATAGAGACATTGTCCCAATAGAGACATGGTCCCAATAGAGACCTGGTCCCAATAGAGACATTGTCACAATAGAGACATTGTCCCGATAGAGACATGGTCCCAATAGAGACATTGTCCCAATAGAGACATTGTCACAATAGAGACATGGTCCCAATAGAGACATGGTCCCAATAGAGACATTGTCCCAATAGAGACATGGTCCCAATAGAGACATGGTCCCAATAGAGACCTTGTCACAATAGAGACATTGTCCCAATAGAGACATTGTCCCAATAGAGACCTTGTCCCAATAGAGACCTTGTCACAATAGAGACATGGACCCAATAGAGACCTTGTCACAATAGAGACATGGACCCAATAGAGACCTTGTCCCAATAGAGACATTGTCACAATATAGACATTGTCCCAATAGAGACATTGTCCCAATAGAGACCTTGTCCCAATAGAGACATGGACCCAATAGAGACCTTGTCCCAATAGAGACCTTGTCCCAATAGAGACATTGTCCCAATAGAGACCTTGTCCCAATAGAGACATTGACCCAATAGAGACCTTGACCCAATAGAGACATTGTCCCAATAGAGACATTGTCCCAACAGAGACATTGTCCCAATAGAGACATACATTGACATAATTCCATGATTTGGCCAAACCCTAAAAGCTTCATCTGTTTCTGGAGGAAGAAACTTGGAGGGGCGAGAAGTGACGAGTCATCAGGTGTAAAATGGCGTCTGAGCCGGAGCCGTCTGTTCAGGGAGTTCCACAAGGTGGAAGTGAAGCTAGAAATAAGCAGTGACAGTCGTTACCCACAATGCATTAGGATCGTTCTCCTTCCAAAACAACTTTGCTCTAATATTTACAGCCAGAAATAGAATCCAACCTCCTGCTTCCCCTCGTCGCTGAACAAACCTTGTTCAGCTCACCGAAGCTTTTTGATCCAAATAAAGGAAGAAATCCGACTGTTTAACTTTTTATTAATAATTTAGTGAAGAATGTTGGGAGACACTGAAAGAGTTATAGAAATGAGAGGAAGACGTTTTAACACTGATTCTTCTTCTACCTGGTGAAAATGGAGCCGAGTCCTGGTTTTCTCAATCTGGTTCTATTTCAGAGGGTAGAGGGAGACAGTTTGGGTTCTACGGTTCCTCGTGGGTACGTATAATCCAGATTCTTAGATATTAACATTTTGAGGGCTGATTTAGAAGAGAATGAGAAACGGAAGCTGACCTGTGAATCCTCACCTGGTCGTCCTGACATGATAGGAGGATAATCAGGATCAGGAAACCATGAACTCCTCCAACTACAATGACTAATTACCCGGCCGGGTCAGAATCTACATATTCTTTTACAAATAGCAGTTTTATTATTGATTAGAATAGCTACCCATCCCCAAGATGTGGAACCTGAAATATGGAACGTATGAAATTAAAACACATAAAACACATGAATAAAGAGCAAAAATATATATTATATATATATATATATATATATATATATACGACATGACAGATATCTATAATATCCACCCTCCACACTGTCACCTGATTGGACCTGCTGATGAGAACATGTAGCCTGATGTTCTGCCTCCGAGCCACGAAGCAACGTTCCAGGACTTTATCAGCAGGTTCTTGAGCTTCAGGTTTTCTGGCCACAGACCTGAAGGAGGTTCTGATCGGTTCTGTAAGGTGAAGGTGACCCAGTGACCCAGTGAACAGAATGTGAGAGGCTCCTTAACCTGCTGCCGGTCTTCATGTGGGCCTGCAGGTCTGAGCCGGACGGAGAAGGACCGCGGGACGCTGTACGACCTGACCTTCAGCGGCCCGGCCCGCGGACTCTTCAGGCGCCTGCTGCTCTTCAGGCCCTTCGGCCCGCTGATGAAGGTGAAGAGCGAGAGGCTGGACACCTCCAGCGTCCTCATCAACATCGTGGTCCCTCTGTCCCGGCGCTCCGACCGCTTCAAGCAGTTCATGGACAACTTCAGGTGGGACACCGTCCACCCTCCACCCTCCACCCTCCACCCTCCACCCTCCACCCTCCACCCTCCACCCTCTACCCTCCACCCTCCACCCTCCACCCTCTACCCTCTACCCTCCACTCTCCACCCTCTACCCTCTACCCTCCACTCTCCACCCTCTACCCTCTACCCTCCACCCTCCACCATCTACCCTCTACCCTCCACCCTCTACCCTCTACCCTCCACCCTCTACCCTCTACCCTCCACCCTCCACCCTCCACCCTCTACCCTCTACCCTCCACCATCCACCCTCTACCCTCCACCCTCCACCCTCCACCGTCCACCCTCCACCCTCCACCCTCTACCCTCCACCCTCCACCCTCCACCCTCCACCCTCTACCCTCTACCCTCCACACTCCACCCTCCACCCTCCACCCTCTACCCTCTACCCTCTACACTCCACCCTCCACCCTCCACCCTCCACACTCCACCCTCCACCCTCCACCCTCCACCCTCCACCCTCTACCCTCTACCCTCTACCCTCTACCCTCTACCCTCTACCCTCCACCCTCCACTCTACACCCTCCACCCCTGAGTCACAGAGCGGCACTACGTCACTTTTTCTATTCGTTGTTCGGGTAAAATAAAAAAAAAAAGCAAAATAATAATTTGGAGTTGCACACCACAAAAAAGACTATTTCATCATATAATACAACTTTATTTTTTTTCAGTGAAATGAAATAAAATCTATTTGTTTTGATAATACTAACTATATTTTCTAGAGATACTTTCATGTGAACACCAGCTCTAATGACAGGATCAAACTGTATTATTCTTTTCTTAGCATCTTGAGCTGGTCTCACTGAGTTTCCTGAGGATTTCAACCCGCATCCTCCCGGGGGAAAGTCTGCTCATCTGCATGTCCCTTCAGGGGGGGTGGGGGGACGGGGTGGGGGGACGGGGTGGGGGGGGGGTTATCTGCAGCGTGGGAAATATCTCCCATCTCGGTGCCGGCAGGCGCCTCCGCCTCATCGCTCCTTTTCCTTTACTTGCATTCAAACTACTTTCAATTATTGGTTTTTTGTTTGTTTGTTTTTTAAAAAGGAGTCTTAAGAGGAGTCTCCAGAAGAAGACGATTATTTCTTCACTCAAAACTTTAACGCTTAATTTCAATTGTAATTGTGATGATTATGCACAAAAATAAAGAATAAAATAGAAGCAATGTTGGATCTTAGGAATTATTCAAATGTTGAATGATTTAGAAGGTTAAAAGTTGAAAGAATAAAACAAAATATTTCAGTTTTATCTAGTTATATTCCAACACTTACTGTCAATTAAAGGATGAAGGGAAAACAATCGTTTTATGTGAAGATTTAACATTAAGATTATTCTCTGGTTCAAGTTTTCACATCATGTGTGGAGTTTGCATCGTCTCCCTGTATAGACATCCAGTTCTACTTCTACTTCGAGAATATAGAGGAGAATATATTACATAATGTATAATATAACATTTAATAGAATATTATGATGGGCTGTGACACTGGTGTAAAAATGATATATTTATTTATATTATATATAATTTCCTTTTTTTCTTGTCAGGATTCACATGTTAGAAATGAATAAATAAATATTGTTGACAGTCACTGTAATAACAATTAAACTTGGTAGTTTTATTTTGACAGTCACCGTAATAACAATTAAACTTGGTAGTTTTATTTTGACAGTCACCGTAATAACAATTAAACTTGGTAGTTTTATTTTGACAGTCACCGTAATAACAATTAAACTTGGTAGTTTTATTTTGACAGTCACCGTAATAACAATTAAACTTGGTAGTTTTATTTTGACAGTCACCGTAATAACAATTAAACTTGGTAGTTTTATTTTGACAGTCACCGTAATAACAATTAAACTTGGTAGTTTTATTTTGACAGTCACCGTAATAACAATTAAACTTGGTAGTTTTATTTTGACAGTCACCAAAGAGGCTCTTCCTCTAGAAAGAAGCAGGTTCTAGTTCTGGTCCAGGGCCAGATTTAGCACCAGTTCTTTGTCTTTCCACCACCAAAGCCCCGGTCTATCAGGGGCTAAACCGGTGCTAAGCTGGCCCCACATCGTTGCTGGGCCAGAGCGGGTTCTGACACGCCATTGGCTGGGGGCGGACTTATCGCTACCTATGAGGGGGAAGAGATGCTGAACTGGCTTTCTGAAATCTCCAGCGAACACGGAGCCCCGGGAGGTTATAGAGGAAAAATTATAATAACACAGGGAAGGAGATCATTTCAAGGCGATGGTGGAGCCGTGGTTCTAGAGCTGCAGAGCTCCTCCTGTCAGTCAGCTGGTGGATCGAGAACCTAGAACCTAGAACCAGTTCTTTTCAGGCTTTTCATGGTGACATAATTGTAACTAACTTCACCTCCAGGTCTTGTTTGGCGTTCTGACCGCAGGCTGAGGTCCTCATGAGCCAGCAGGGGGCGCTCCGCTATGAGACGCTCTACAGAACTTCTTTCTAATGAAGCCAGACTTTTGGTTCCTCAGGAACTACTAAACATGTGAAAGAGAAAAGAAAGGTGTTGGATGCTGGGTGTTCTACCGCCACAGTCTCGTTTATATTGAATCAATAAAAAGTAAAAAAAAAAGATGTTTTGATGAAGAGCTGTTCCCCTACTCTGGTCCATAATGTGTGTGTGTGTGTGTGTGTGTGTGTGTGTGTGTGTGTGTGTGTGTGTGTGCAGGGAGGTGTGTGTGCGTCAGGACGGCCGGGTCCATCTGACGGTGGTGTATTTCGGGAAGGAGCAGATGAGTGAAGTCCGCAGAACCCTAGAGAACATGTCCAGGTGGGTTTTGGCGCCGCCGCCTTTTTCCCAGTTTGACACCAAAAAACACCGAATATGAAATTGCAATTTATGTAATAAACTACCGCATCACGCTCCGCCTGGCAGACGCTGTGAAAAAGGAAATATTGCCACTCATGTCCTCCTCCTGTTCTCCTCCTCCTCCTGTTCTCCTGTTCACCTCCTCCTCCTCCTGTTCTCCTCCTCCTCCTGTTCTCCTGTTCACCTCCTCCTCCTCCTGTTCTCCTCCTCCTCCTGTTCTCCTGTTCACCTCCTCCTCCTCCTCCTGTTCTCCTCCTCCTCCTGTTCTCCTCCTCCTCCTGTTCTCCTGTTCACCTCCTCCTCCTCCTGTTCTCCTCCTCCTCCTGTTCTCCTCCTCCTCCTGTTCACCTCCTCCTCCTGTTCTCCTGTTCTCCTCCTCCTGTTCTCCTGTTCACCTCCTCCTCCTCCTGTTCTCCTCCTCCTCCTGTTCTCCTGTTCACCTCCTCCTCCTCCTCCTGTTCTCCTCCTCCTCCTGTTCTCCTCCTCCTCCTGTTCTCCTGTTCACCTCCTCCTCCTCCTGTTCTCCTCCTCCTCCTGTTCTCCTCCTCCTCCTGTTCACCTCCTCCTCCTGTTCTCCTGTTCTCCTCCTCCTGTTCTCCTGTTCACCTCCTCCTCCTCCTGTTCTCCTCCTCCTCCTGTTCACCTCCTCCTCCTGTTCTCCTCCTCCTCCTCCTGTTCACCTCCTCCTGTTCACCTCCTCCTCCTGTTCTCCTCCTCCTCCTGTTCACCTCCTCCTCCTGTTCACCTCCTCCTGTTCATCTCCTCCTCCTGTTCTCCTCCTCCTCCTGTTCTCCTCCTCCTCCTCCTCCTCCTCCTCCAGTTCTCCTCCTCCTCCTGTTCACCTCCTCCTGTTCACCTCCTCCTCCTGTTCTCCTGTTCACCTCCTCCTCCTGTTCTCCTGTTCACCTCCTCCTCCTCCTGTTCACCTCCTCCTCCTGTTCTCCTCCTCCTGTCCTCCTCCTCCTCCTGTTCTCCTCCTCCTCCTGTTCACCTCCTCCTCCTCCTGTCCTCCTCCTCATGTTCTCCTCCTCCTCCTCCTGTTCTCCTCCTCCTGTTCACCTCCTCCTCCTGTTCTCCTCTTCCTCCTGTTCTCCTCCTCCTCCTGTTCTCCTCCTCCTGTTCACCTCCTCCTCCTCCTCCTCCTCCTGTTCTCCTCCTGTTCTCCTCCTCCTCCTCCTGTTCTCCTCCTCCTCCTCCTCCTGTTCTCCTCCTCCTGTTCACCTCCTCCTCCTCCTCTTCTCCTCCTCCTCCTGTTCTCCTCCTCCTCCTGTTCTCCTCCTCCTCCTGTTCACCTCCTCCTCCTGTTCTCCTGTTCACCTCCTCCTCCTCCTGTTCTCCTCCTCCTGTCCTCCTCCTCCTCCTGTTCTCCTCCTCCTCCTGTCCTCCTCCTCATGTTCTCCTCCTCCTGTTCTCCTCCTCCTGTTCTCCTCCTCCTCCTCCTGTCCTCCTCCTCCTCCTGTTCTCCTCCTCCTGTTCTCCTCCTCCTCCTCCTGTTATCCTCCTCCTGTTCACCTCCTCCTCCTCCCCCTCCTCCTGTTCTCCTCCTCCTCCTGTTCTCCTCCTCCTGTTCACCTCCTCCTCCTCCTCCTCCTGTTCTCCTCCTCCTCCTGTTCTCCTCCTCCTGTTCTCCTCCTCTTCTCCTTCTCCTCCTCCTGTTCTCCTCCTCCTCCTGTTCTCCTCCTCCTCCTGTTCTCCTCCTCCTCCTGTTCTCCTCCTCCTCTTCTCCTCCTCCTCCTCCTCCTCCTCCTGTTCTCCTCCTCCTGTTCTCCTCCTCCTCCTCCTGTTATCCTCCTCCTGTTCACCTCCTCCTCCTCCCCCTCCTCCTGTTCTCCTCCTCCTCCTGTTCTCCTCCTCCTCCTGTTCTCCTCCTCCTCCTGTTCTCCTTCTCCTCCTCCTGTTCACCTCCTCCTCCTCCTGTTCTCCTCCTCCTCCTGTTCTCCTCCTCCTCCTGTTCTCCTTCTCCTCCTCCTGTTCACCTCCTCCTCCTCCTGTTCTCCTCCTCCTCTTCTCCTCCTCCTCCTCCTCCTCCTGTTCTCCTCCTCCTCCTGTTCTCCTCCTCCTCCTCCTGTTCTCCTCCTCCTGTTCTCCTCCTCCTCCTCCTCTTCTCCTCCTCCTCCTCCTCCTCCTGTTCTCCTCCTCCTCCTGTTCTCCTCCGCCTCCTCCTCCTCCTGTTCTCCTCCTCCTCCTGTTCTCCTCCGCCTCCTCCTCCTCCTCCTCCTGTTCTCCTCCTCCTCCTCCTGTTCTCCTCCTCCTCCTCCTGGTCTCCTCCTGTTCTCCTCCTGTTCTCCTCCTGTTCTCCTCCTGTTCACCTCCTCCTCCTCCTGTTCTCCTCCTCCTCCTCCTGTTCTCCTCCTCCTCCTGGTCTGGTCGCTCCAGAAACCTTCAGTATTCTAAGTTTCTAGCTCCTCCTTGATTTTCCTCATTTGAATATTGGATCATAGGAGCTACATTCAGAATCTGCTGTGTCTGTGTGAGCTGGACTGGCTCCGCCCACACATGCCCATCTTGGGAAGAGGAGGAAGTACTTCCTCTGGTGGTGCCATGTGCCAGAGCAGAGCTGCCTAATTGTGGGAGGAGTCAAAGGGAGGGCCTACCTTGATTGGGATTGGCTAAACCCCCGATGACACTATATAGGGTTTGATCTCTGATTGGCTGCTTGGAGCAACACACTTTTTAAAACCTGAAACAAGCCAGGGACAGAGAGGACAGACTGTCTTCACTTCTGGGACGTCAGTCCAGGTATGGGGACGAGTAGTCCTGCTGGAGAACCTTCAGGAAGTAGATTTAGTGTAACATGATCCTTTAAAGATCAATTTATTCACACAGTTTTAAACTGATTGATCATTAAATTAGGCTTCATGCTTATATAATCAAATCTAAACACTTTAACATTTGAGGACTGGCCAGTCGACACACACACACACACACACACACACACACACACACACACACACACACACACACACACACACACACACACACACACACACACACACACACACACACACACACACACACACACACACACCTAATTCACAAACAAGTCAATATCAGTTTGCATCCCTAGAGGCTGATAAGATTCTGTTCATCTCATTAAATCCAGCTGTTTGTCTTCTTCTGGGTTCTTTCCAACTATATCACACATCCCAGCTCATGTTTCCTCCAGAAGCTTCTGCATGACAAGAGTCAATATAAACTACTGGAGATAAACTTCCCATGAGTCCAACAAGACCTCAAACGTCCCGGCTGTCACCAGATTGAAAGGAGGTTTTTACTGCAGGTGATCATTACAGGGAGCCACATTTCAGAAGCTGAACTTGTTCTACTGCCTCAAACCAAATCAACCCAATATCATCGCTGAGCAAGTAAATCAGAGCCTCAGGCCTCCAGTACACCACAAGGTTAGTCGGATGGATGGATGGATGGATGGATGGATGGATGGATGGATGATGGATGGATGGATAGAATTGTATTGTCTGACCCAAAGGTGTCAGCTCAACATTGCATAACACGCACACACATAGAAGGATTAAGAACAACAATACTCCAAATAAAATGAAAAGGCTAAAATCAATGTAGTTTTTATGCCTGGCCGCTAGAGGGTGCTGTTGTTAGTTTTAGTAATGAAACCACACACAGGCATGTAAGGGAGAACAAGTTGGATAGTTATTACAGTGACTGTCATGTGCAGATGAACTAGTTACTATGACTAGTCACCACATTTCAGAAAAGCTGCATTAGCCTTCGTTTCCACTGAGTGTTTTAGAGAAGTTGCATTTCACCCGTTTCCATGGTAACTGAGTGGGAGCGTTTCTCCGTTGTCGTGTGAACAGACGCCCTGAAACACAACTGAAGTTTTCCACTTTCACTTGAAAACGTTTCCACTGCTGGATCCTCCAGACGGGTCGGTTCTGAGATAAAGACGACCAGCAGATAGATGTACTCCCAGAGGTGTAACTGGGGGGGGGGCAGCAGATAGACGTACTCCCAGAGGTGTAACTGGTGGGGGGGGGGGGGGGGTGGGGGGGGGGCAGCAGATAGACGTACTCCCAGAGGTGTAACTGGGGGGGGGGGGGGGGGCTCGACAGACTGAAGAATAATGAATGAAACCGTGGAGGAGAGTCTGCAGAGGAGAGAGGGAGTCTGTAAAGGAGGATGAGTGATGTGTTCAGAGGAGGTACCAGTCGATGTGTATTAATAATTACTACCAAGAGAGGGGGGGGGGGGGGAGGGGGGGGGGGGGGGGGTAATTACACACATTATCTAAGGATGGAAGAGGAGGGTCAGCGAGGATTATGTCAGAAAGAGAAAAAAGAGGTTGAAAGGTGGTGTTTCGTTCCGTTCTCGACACGGCGGAGAAGACCAGCCCGACTGGAAGACGATCGTGAGTCTAAAGTAAAGCATCGATTAGAAAGAGGAAGTGCATCACAGCCGAATGACGGCGAGTTCGTAAGTTCTCTCCCTTCAGTAGTCGAAGGAAGTCCTAGTTTCATAAGGAATCAGTGAGATGGTGGTTTTCACTTCCTGCCCATTAAAGTAGAGCCTGAATCAACGTGGGTGGAGCTGCCACTGCATGAAACAGCTTCTTCCTGCTTCAGCCTCTAAAGGATTATGGTCCAGATGAAGGCTGAGCAGGATGGCAGTATGAGCTTGTTCTCATGTGAACCTCCAGGATGACTGGACCGGAGTGAGAGGCAGAACTCAGGATGAGGAATTTAAAAGATAAAGAGTTGTCAGAGTGCTCCTCCACAAGATGAGACTCAGTTTGAATAAAAGCAGAGGAGCTGAACTTCAGATCGTCTCAGTTCCCAAACTAATTCGTCCCTAAAATAGAACAATCGCTTCAAACCAACTGCTGATCAAATGAGATTAAAGATAGAACTGAAGATAAATGGACAATTAACGGGAAGAGTGCAGCCGCAGGTTTGCTGAAGCTCAGTGAGGGAAAAGAATCCAGCAGAAGCGCAGACCGACGTCTCAGGGTGGAGATGAATCTCATACATCAGCATTAAAACTAGTTCTAATGTACTAATGCTTCTACAGCCTCTGACATGTTCTCCAGGATACACAGCTGAGAGTCCCCCCACTGCGGTCATTGTTTGTATGGTCAATAAGGCCGAGGGGAGGAGGAAGGGGCCGAGGACAGAGCCCTGGGGGACACCGGAGGACAGAGCCCTGGGGGACACCGGAGCCCTGCGGGACACCGGAGCCCTGGGGGACACCGGAGGACAGAGCCCTGCGGGACACCGGAGGACAGAGCCCTGGGGGACACCGGAGGACAGAGCCCTGCGGGACACCGGAGCCCTGGGGGACACCGGAGGACAGAGCCCTGGGGGACACCGGAGCCCTGGGGGACACCGGAGGACAGAGCCCTGCGGGACACCGGAGGACAGAGCCCTGGGGGACACCGGAGGAGAGGGGAGATAGCGGGCATATGAAAGATTTGAAGTGAGTGCGACCAGAGAAGTTCCTGGTGAAACAGATTAGAGTTCTTCTCACTTGTACCACAAGAATCTGTGGACTTTGGGCCATGACAGGAAGCTGACTCCGCCTCCGAGGTGCATGAGTCCAGGTGATGGAGGGTTCTAGGTCATGACCTCGTAGACACAACGGGTTGGCCCTTTGTCCCAATGTATTGATTGATCTGTTCTGATTCTGGAGCTGTATTAACCCCCGAGGGGAACCTTGAATCCCGGCTGGATGTCCCACCAGTCACTTCTCTCTGCTTCAGCAGAGCTGTTCAAACAGCGCCATCTACAGGAGCTGCTCAAACATTTCTTATGATTGGAGGAAACCGCATCATTGGATTGAAGGGTCTGTTTCCATGGCAACATGTGGTCAACATGCACCGTACACTGTCTTGAACCACCGAAGTGACACGTCCCAGTCTGTCCCCCTCTGGAATGTCCCAGTGAACAAGACAGCAGGGCGACGCTCTGCGGCCATGATGGTTCCTCTGGTCAACGTGTCGAGGAAGGTCGCCTGAACGAGGTTCTAATGTGTCGCTTCAGGAAGAGCTCAGCTTGGGTTCTTCCTGTGAGGTGAACTACAGTACTTCAGTACCTTATACTACCTCAACATATTCCAGCCTGTGACTTCAGGAAAGTGATGCACTGTTGGCCTCAGTAAGATGAAGGTACCGGAGAGTGTTTGATCCCATTGTTTCTCAGGAACTGGGGGATTCCTTAGGAACCGGCTGTGGTCCGTTATCAGATGGCAGCTCTCCTCTGGCAGCTCTCCTCTGACAGCTCTCCTCTGGCAGCTCTCCTCTGGCGGCTCTCCTCTGGCAGCTCTCCTCTGGCCGCTCTCCTCTGGCAGCTCTCCTCTGGCAGCTCTCCTCTGGCAGCTCTCCTCTGGCGGCTCTCCTCTCGCAGCTCTCCTCTGGCAGCTCTCCTCTGGCAGCTCTCCTCTGGCAGCTCTCCTCTAGCAGCTCTCCTCTGGCAGCTCTCCTCTGACAGCTCTCCTCTGGCAGCTCTCCTCTGGCCGCTCTCCTCTGGCAGCTGTCCTCTGGCAGCTCTCCTCTGGCCGCTCTCCTCTGGCCGCTCTCCTCTGGCGGCTCTCCTCTGGCAGCTCTCCTCTGGCAGCTCTCCTCTGGCGGCTCTCCTCTGGCGGCTCTCCTCTGGCGGCTCTCCTCTCGCGGCTCTCCTCTGGCCGCTCTCCTCTGGCAGCTGTCCTCTGGCAGCTCTCCTCTGGCCGCTCTCCTCTGGCCGCTCTCCTCTGGCGGCTCTCCTCTCGCGGCTCTCCTCTGGCCGCTCTCCTCTGGCAGCTGTCCTCTGGCAGCTCTCCTCTGGCAGCTCTCCTCTCGCAGCTCTCCTCTGGCGGCTCTCCTCTCGCAGCTCTCCTCTGGCCGCTCTCCTCTGGCCGCTCTCCTCTGGCAGCTCTCCTCTGGCGGCTCTCCTCTGGCCGCTCTCCTCTGGCGGCTCTCCTCTGGCCGCTCTCCTCTGGCGGCTCTCCTCTGGCGGCTCTCCTCTGGCCGCTCTCCTCTGGCACCTCTCCTCTGGCGGCTCTCCTCTGGCAGCTCTCCTCTGGCGGCTCTCCTCTGGCCGCTCTCCTCTGGCCGGCCGTGTGAAGCCAATGCACTCTGAATGACTGTCAACGACAACTAAAGCTCCGTCTCTCTGCAATCTGCCTCCTGCCTGTGGTTCTGTGTGTTGGTGTCCAGAGAGCTGAGCTTCAGGAACTACACGCTGCTGCAGCTGGACGAGGAGTTTTCTCGGGGGCGGGGTCTGGACGTCGGCGCTCAGGCCTGGAAGGGAGGCAACGTGCTGCTCTTCTTCTGCGATGTGGACATCTACTTCACGGCCGACTTCCTCAACTCCTGCCGACTCAACGCGCAGCCCGGTGAGACCCTGGCGCCCAGCCCGTCATGATGCTTTACATCGTGGAAATGGCTCTGACCACCGTTGTCGTGTAAAACGGACCCCCGGGGCAATAAAATGTCTGTTTTTCACTCGAAAATGTGGTGGAAATGAGCCTCACATGGGAAACAGTGCATCAGTTCTAGAGGAAAACGAATTAAACTGCACTGGATCATGATGATGGTGAGTTCATCTAAACTTGATTGAGTTTTTATCTTTTGAATTGACATCAAAGATCATCGAGATACATTTCAATTTGACCCATTTAATTGTTAAGCACTTTTAGCAGTGGATCTTTTAATCACAAGTTCATAAACAAAGTATATTTCAGTATATCTCAGTCTGTGACCAGGACCAACGTCAGTCTTACGTCTTTAAATGAAGTCACTGAGCAGTAATTTCAGGATAAAATGTGCTTGAACGTAACAGAATGATGAGGAGTCGTTCTGACTGCTTTAATGCGCTCCTCCAGAAAGCGTCGCTCTATCTCACCGGTCGGCAACCTTCAACTCTCCAGAGCCATTTGGACTCATTTCCCACTGAACAGAACACACTGGGTGTTTTTACAAACTCCCCCTGACAGCGTGGCTTCGAGGCTAAATGCTGCTTTGCTATCTTTCATGACAGCGTCACTGATTCCTCAGCTCGGCTCTCAGTTAAGGCTTTTCCACCAAAAGGATCAGGTTCTAGTGCAGGTTCTAGTTCAGGTTCTAGTTCAGGTCTTAATGAGCAGCTCCAAAGAAGCGGTTGTGTTTCCATGGTCAGGGAGCCAGTAGAACCACGTCATCACATCACTGGTTCCACCAACGTAGCGCCGGCAGGATCCAGGAACCAGGAGACGGACTGTCCCAGTGGTTTGGTCCGGGTCGCTCCATCTAGTCTGACCAGAACCTCGATGAAGACATTGAGTCTCCTCGTCGCTCTATTGGTGGTTCTTGGACATTCCATAGTGACTTTCTGCTGCTTTCACTTTATTTCTGGACGTGTCTGAATCAAAAGCTTCAACATGGAGGAATGGAGGTGTAGAATGATAGAACGCTGCTCTGCAGCCGTTTCCATGGTAACCTAGGTAACCACTCTGATTAAAGTTCTCTTTGCCATTAAAAGGCTCATTTTGTGGCCAAAAAAATCCAAGCTTTCATTTCCAGTAGTTTGTAGTTTGTTTAGTAGTTCCTGATGAACCAAAAGTCTGGCTTCATTATAAAGAAGTTCTGTGGAGCGTCTCATAGCGGAGCGCCCCCTGCTGGCTCATGCAGACCTCAGCCTGCGGTCAGAACGCCAAACAAGACCTGGAGGTGAAGTTAGTTACAATTATGTCACCATGAAAAGCCTGAAAAAAATATAAATGGAAAACTGCTTCTAAATGAAAGCTCTAACCAGCTGACAGGGCAGCGCAGGGACTCTGCAGCAGCAGATTGAAAGCCACGGCTCTGCCATCGCGGAAAACTTTTTCTCGTTCCCTCTTTTTATTAATTTGAGGGAGCCATCTATGATCTCCTTCCCTGTGTTATTATAATTTTTCCTCTATAACCTCCCGGGGCTCCGTGTTCGCTGGAGATTTCAGAAAGCCAGTTCAGCATCTCTTCCCCCTCATAGGTAGCGATAAGTCCGCCCCCAGCCAATGGCGTGTCAGAACCCGCTCTGGCCCAGCAACGATGTGGGGCCAGCTTAGCACCGGTTTAGCCCCTGATAGACCGGGGCTTTGGTGGTGGAAAGACAAAGAACTGGTGCTAAATCTGGCCCTGGACCAGAACTAGAACCTGCTTCTTTCTGGAGGAAGAGCCTCTTTGGTGTTATTGTGTCGCTCCTCTTAAGAAGTTTGTTTCTAAAATCAACAGTTTAACTGAAGCTTTTACAGTTTTCTGTTTGGTTTGGGGGATTGGAGCCTCTTTCAGGCCCTCGGGCCTGATGTTTGACCCCCCTGCTCTAACCCCCCCCCCCCCCCCCCCCCCCCCCTTCACCACAGGTAAAAAGGTGTTCTACCCGGTGCTGTTCAGTCAGTACCATCCGACTGTGGTCTACGGAGGTTCTGAGCACATCCCGCCTGTGGAGCAGCAGCTGGTAACTCACCAATCACATGCATCTTCCTCCGTAACCATTTAAAAAAGAACATCAGCACGCTCAGCAGGGGGCGCCGCATCTACATAATAGGTTGAGAAATAATCCGCCCTCCAGCTGCGAGGTGCACAGATCCTGTTTAGTGGAGCTGACGCTCGGATCTCCTCTTTTCCAGGTGATCAAGAAGGAAACCGGCTTCTGGAGGGACTATGGTTTCGGCATGACCTGCCAATACAGGACCGACTTCATCAGCATCGGCAAGTACTGCAGAGCAGAGCAGAGCGCAGCACGCAGTGCTCTGGGGTGGTGAGGAGGGGTTACATAACTCTTCTTCCAAATGGCCACAGAAATAAGCTGCACTGCCAGTGGACGTGAAAAACACAACACACACTGCCTCTGGATGGCGCTACTCTTCCTCACTGGAAGCAGCTTGAGCTTCAGCAGCAGATTCATTAGTTTAGCTCATCGCCCCACATCGCCCCCTGTCCTTCAGTACAGGAAGAGCAGCTCTGAAGACACATTGACTTCAACTTAGAGTCCCTTCAAAATAAAATCAATTAGAGGCTGCAGTCAAATTCAGAGCGCACACACACACACACACACACACACACACACACACACACACACACACACACACACACACACACACACACACACACACACACACACACACACACACACACACACACACACACAGATGTAAATGTTGACTCATAGCTGCATCAAGTTATAAAGTACAACTCCAAAAAGACCAGAAGTACTTCTGGGGGAAATACTAATGCCGTCTTATGTCCTGAGGTGGTCAAACCGTCCCACAGGTAGGTTCTGGTGCCTCAGTTTATGGAGTTCATTATTACCTGCAGATCATCAATAGACTAAAATAAAACCAAATTACAACTGGAAGTTTATTTCACTTATAAATGCCACATGCATAATGATTTAATCATATTTTTCCTTTTTTTTTTTAACAGAGAGTTAAACATCAAAAGTATATTTTCCTGTAGTTTTCATTGTATTTGTTTAAATCAGTAGAGATTTAATGAGTGAAACATGTGATGTACATTACATAGTACTGCTTACCATCATTTCTTTCAAACATGGAGCAATATCTAAAAAATCTTTATTACTTATGAAATACATTTTAATATTTACGTTTTAATGATGAACAACAACATATTTACAACTAAATGTAGGCTAAAAGATGTTTTCCTCTAATTTGCAATGAAGGTTTAAAAGAATACTTGATCCTGTTATAGTGACGTTACTCTGATCATCATACTCGTCCTTCGGCCTGTTTCACCACCGACAACTGGTTTCATTGATTTAAAGGAAGTTAGTTTGACTAATTCACCGAAACGAGTCAAAGAAACTAAATGTTTGCATGAAAGTATTTAGGTCAGGACTGGTTGGGTAAGGACTGTTTCCAAAAGTGGCCTGCAAGAGGCTCCAATCCGGCAGAACCAAGAAAATGATCCAAACTTCCCACAAAATGTGAATTTTCTTTTTTTAACAGCACATTTTCCCCAAAATGACAAAATCCAGAGGAAAACTGTGATACTACTACAACTACTACTACTACTACTACTACTACTACTACTACTACTACTACTACTAATGTCCCGCTGTGTTTTAGGTGATAATAAATACTATGAAGAGGGCGTGTTTCCCACCTCACAGGCTCAAGCTCCTCCTCACATCTGGATTTTATTGTTTGAGGTGAAGATCCACAGAAACCAGTTAAATCCTCCGTTGAGCCTCGGAGCTTCAGGCGCCGTGATGGAAACCCAGCGTGTGCAGGAGGGTTAGCGCTGCACGTGTCTGAACACGCAGCTTTAAACACGTCTCATTTAAATAAACAATTCTGGGAATCATGTGTGTCGTCGGTCCACAGACCAGAAGTTCTGATCGGCACCGGACCCGGTTTCACCCCGGCTCCACTCTGTTTTCAGGAGGGTTCGACATCGACATCAAAGGCTGGGGCGACGAGGACGTCTACCTGTACAGGAAGTACCTGCGCAGCCACCTGCTGGTGGTCCGGGCGCCGTCACGCAGCCTCTTCCACCTGTGGCACGAGAAGCAGTGCGCCGACGAGCTGCTGCCGGACCAGTACAGCAAGTGTATGCGGTCCAAGGCCATGAACGAGGCCTCGTACAGCCAGCTGGGGGCGCTCTTCTTCAGGCACGAGATCGAAGCTCACCTGCGCAAGCAGCAGCAGCAGAAGACCTGAAGAACGCAGAGCGGGAGGACTGACCTGGCGCCGCCGCCGCCGCCGCCGCCGCCTCCTGAGGGAAACTCTTCTCTGAGAGTTGGAGCGACAGATGAACGCCGCTCTCCCGTCGGCGGTAAAAACTCAGCGATGCTGATCTGAGCTTCCAAACCAGACGCCGTGGTGACGTTTCACCTTCTCACCTTGTGGTCGGACGCCGCCTCTCAATAACAAGCGGCGCCGCTCCACTCGTGAGTTCAGAAGTTAGCTTCGGAGAAGTGCCAAGTTTCAAGCTCAAAGTTATTTTACAGCAAGAAACTTCAATAAAAACAAATGACAGAAATCAGGACTTAGTTTACAAAGTTTTTCAGTGAAAACGTGTTTCTGGAGTCGGTTTACAACGCAACTTTTTGAAAACACTCCGAGTCACCATAATTACAATCCAACTTGGTCTGTCCTCTAGAATGTCCGTGTTCTCCCAGTGTGTGTGTGTGTGTGTGTGTGTGTGTGTGTGTGTGTGTGTGTGTGTGTGTGTGTGTGTGTGTGTGTGGGTTGTTTTCATTCCAAACACAACCAACAGCACCCACTAGTGGCCTGGCATGCTAACTACATTGTTTTCAGCGTTTCGACCCAACTTCCCGTCAGTGTGGATGGATGATGGATGATGGATGATGGATGATGGATGGATGATGGATGATGGATGGATGATGGATGATGGATGATGGATGGATGATGGATGATGGATGGATGATGGATGATGATGGATGGATGGATGATGGATGGATGATGGATGATGGATGGATGATGGATGATGATGGATGGATGATGGATGATGGATGATGGATGGATGATGGATGGATGATGGATGGATGATGGATGATGGATGATGGATGGATGATGATGGATGATGGATGGATGATGGATGGATGATGGATGAGTGCAGTTATTACATTTTGATGGCAAAATGTAATAACTGGATAAACTGTTATTACACTATTAGCATGTTATTACATTGAAAAAAGCCAAAGTCATTGTGAGATATTACGTCACTGGGTTCACTACTGTAGTGCTTCTGCACGCTTCTATCACACTCACACACCAATGGAGGCTCAGTCCCTCCACTGGGAGCAGTTTGGAGTTCAGTGCCTTGCTCAAGGACACTTCAACATGTGGACAGAGGTGAGAAGGGGAATCGAACCTGCAACCTTCCCACTGAGAAGCTCTTTATAATCTTTTGAACTTTAAAGCAGCCCTGCAGACTCCAGGTGATCCGGGTCCATCTCTTCATCCACGATGTGAAGACAGTTTATATTTGAAGGTGAGGGTTGGCTTCCGGGGAGGAGCCCGGCCTCGTGTCCAGCTCCCGCTGTGGGACTGTCTCAAAGCCGTCCAGGAGGAGACGTGTGGACCCAAAGCGTCTCTGACCTTTGTGCCTTCAGGGAATCAAACATGAACTCCAGTCAACGCTGAGCAGCGCTGCAGGCTGGATGTGTGGGGAAACAGCTCCACCCACAGGATGGACGGGGAAGTGACACGCTCTTCTAGAAGTATTTGTTCTAAATTATTGATCAGTAATCCACATTCCTTTATTTAGATTTGCTCTCATGTTTTATCTTAAACTGCCTGAACATAAATGTTATATGTTCCTCTTTATTAATGAAGTGAAAGAAAAACATGATGTCCTGAATAATAATAGTTATTTCTTAACGACCTTTATGTGTTTATGTCAACAACACAACTAAACCTGGGATTATATCGAGGTTAGACAACAACACAACTAAACCTGGGATTATATCGAGGTTAGACAACAACACAACTAAACCTGGGATTATATCGAGGTTAGACATTATTGATTTTATATGAGAGTAAAATTCCAATGTTGACGATAAGTCGGAGAGACGCTATTAATTTAAATTTGATTGATTTTATTGGTCGAATTTAGGAAGTTAATCCAAAGTGCAATAATAAAGACTGAAAGTCAAATAAAATATTCAACCAATTTTACCATCTGGGAGTTTTAAATGTGTTTTCCTTTATGTTTGAGCACTTCTAAGAACCAGCTGTTTTTGGTAAAAGACCAAAGACGTGAAAAGGCACTTTTTAAAAAATATATATATATTTTCAATTGTTTGCTTTATTAATTTGATCATGTAAAAGATTTAAATAAACATGTTTGTACTATGTGTTCATGTTGTTTCTTTGTTGTGTATTTGTGAAGTACAAACTCTAAGTCAGGGGTGTCAAACATAAAAATATATATATATATATTTTAAATTCTTATGGTATCAGTACAGAGAGGAATTCTGGATATGGAGTCAGTTCACTGTTTTCCGCAGGAGTCACTGTTTCTAGTTTCAACTGGAGAGAAGTGTAGCACCCTCTTTAAACACTAGAGGGCGCTGCTGGTACATCAACCGGAGAGAAGTGTAGCACCCTCTTTAAACACTAGAGGGCGCTGCTGGTACATCAACCGGAGAGAAGTGTAGCACCACTCTTTAAACACTAGAGGGCGCTGCTGGTACATCAACCGGAGAGAAGTGTAGCACCACTCTTTAAACACTAGAGGGCGCTGCTGGTACATCAACCGGAGAGAAGTGTAGCACCACTCTTTAAACACTAGAGGGCGCTGCTGGTACATCAACCGGAGAGAAGTGTAGCACCACTCTTTCCCCGGCTTTCCCCGGCTGCACGAGCTCCGCAGCGGGCAGGTGTCCTCACGACCCCCCCGGGCCGCCGTGGGAGGGAGCGGAGCTTTTATATGCTGGCTGTAAAAAAAGAAAAAGAACAAATACCCGCCATGACGCGGAGGTTTCCTACAGTTCAACAACAACAACAACAGGGAGGCGCTTCCTCCTCCCCCTCCTCCTCCCCCTCCCCCTCTTCCTCCTCCTCCTCCCCCTCTTCCTCCTCCTCTTCCTCCCCCTCTTCCTCTTCCTCCTCCCCCTCCTCCTCCCCCTCTTCCTCCTCCTCCTCCCCCTCTTCCTCCTCCTCTTCCTCCTCTTGTCGCCCTCCCACCGCCCTCTGTGGGTCGAACCGAGCCCGGCTTCACTCTGCGTCCTCAAGCCGCCGCTGCAGGCTGTATTCGGGGTGTGAGTGATCCGGAAGCAGCGGGAGCCGCAGCGCAGCCGCAGCGCAGCGCAGCGCAGCCGCAGCGCAGCAGCGACGTCCCCCGGAGGAGCCGCAGCCGCTGCTGGCGCACTTTTCTGGGATTCGATCTGAGGACGCAGCAGAGGAAACATGTTCGAGACCAGAGGAATCCCCTTTGTGGTGCTGGACCTGGTCTGCCTGGTTCTGGGTGAGTCTCCTGATCAGATGAAGAAGAAAAGCACCTGCACTGTGCTCCTCTCATATAATCTCATATAATCTCATATAATCTCATTTCATTGTAATTCTCCTCTTCCCCTGTTGAGCCTGGCCGTGAGGAAGGGAGGGGTGACTAGTCCACTTCACTCACTTCACACGGTTTTAACCTTTTAGCTTCTCTTTTAATCTCATCATTGTTTGGTCGCTGATTTTCATGTTTGTCTCTTTTATGATGCAGTTTTTTAGTATGAACTAAGGTGGTAATGGCCCTGAAAGTTACTTATTCTTAGTATGAGTACTATTCCAACACTTCATTTTACCTGAATTCAATTGCCTTGTTTATAACAAAGCTTTATCTTAATTATTGGCATGTGTAATCCCTAAAGGAATAAAGTAATTCTACTCTCAAACATCTGAGAGGATTCTCACTGTAAAGTTTATAAAAGTTGCACAACAAGCGGTTTTGTATGTATAGTTTTGTATTTGATGGAGGATTCTTTTCTTTCTTGGCTACAGAATGTAAAAATACTCTTAAGAAGTGTTTGTGATAAATAGTTGTGTATTTCTATATTTTGTACATTTTACAAATAAAACAATAATGCCAGTACTACTAATATGAGAAAAACTATTAATGATCATAACAGTAATACTACTACTACTAATGTAATAATAATAGTAATAATAAGATAATAGGAATAACCAATCATCAGTAATAATAATAATAATAATGTATATTTTCTCTCAGTAATAACTTATGATTTTAAAAATCACGTAAATTAAAAAGGAAGAAGTGACGAAAATACTTAGAGCTTCAGAAGTCGCTGTGCCCTGCCCCGTGATACCCCACCCCATGATGCCCCACCCCGTGATGCCCCACCCCGTGATGCCCTGCCCCGTGACACCCCACCCCATGACGCCCCACCTCGTGATGCCCCACCCCGTGATGCCCTGCCCCGTGACACCCCACCCCATGGCGCCCCGCCCCGCCCCGCCCTGCCCTGCCCCGTGATACCCCACCCCATGACGCCCCGCCCCGCCCTGCCCTGCCCCGTGATGCCCCGCCCCGTGACACCCCACCCCGTGACGCCCCACCCCGTGACACCCCACCCCACCCCACCCCATGACGCCCCGCCCCGCCCTGCCCTGCCCCGTGATACCCCACCCCATGACGCCCCGCCCCGCCCTGCCCTGCCCTGTGACACCCCACCCCGTGACGCCCCACCCCGTGACACCCCACCCCGCCCCACTCCGTGATACCCCACCCCGTGATGCCCTGCCCTGTGACGGCCTGCCCCATGACACCCCACCCCATGACACCCCACCCCGCCCCACCCCATGACGCCCCGCCCCACCCCATGACGCCCCGCCCCGCCCTGCCCTGCCCCGTGACACCCCACCCCGCCCCACCCCATGACGCCCCGCCCCGCCCTGCCCTGCCCCATGACGCCCCGCCCCGCCCCACCCTGCCCTGCCCCGTGATGCCCCGCCCCGCCCTGCCCTGCCCTGCCCCGTGATGCCCCGCCCCGCCCTGCCCTGCCCCGTGACACCCCACCCCGCCCCACCCCATGACGCCCCGCCCCGCCCTGCCCTGCCCCATGACGCCCCGCCCCGCCCCGCCCTGCCCTGCCCCGTGATGCCCCGCCCCGCCCTGCCCTTGTCATGACTTCCAGTCCAAATTCTCCTGGGATTTATCTTATTTATCATATATCCTTGATTAAGTTGCAGTTAAGCATGAGTAAAATTACTTTACTTAACAAATACTCTTAAAAGTACAAATACTGCAAATTGCTACTTAAAGTATTATGAACAAAGTAGATCGATATGATGTTCACCTTGATTCCCACAAGAAATGACTGGAATCATAGAGTTAGAAAGAGTCGTGAATATTTATACTATATTTTACTTTTAATTTACCTGTATTGTATCTGCATGTCTCAGTCAAAAAGAAAGTAGTATATAAAAGTTACACTACCACAAGTACTTTTGTAAACAAATCCTGATATCATTTGATACGAAGGGTTGAATATTAATTGTTCTTGGTCTTTGATGCTGTTTGAACCCGTCGGTAACAGAGGTACCCTAACTTAAGTTAGGATACCTTAAAGATGCTTCCCAGAGTCATTTAGATATTTATCTGAAGTACAAAGTGTGTGAGCGCTTGTTTGAGTCCAGTAAGAGATGTTTACAAGAAAAATAAGAAATCATTGTGAGAGGAACAGTATTTTTAAACTGCTGCATTGTTATTCTCGTGTTTTTATTTGTTTCTCTTTGAAAAAGCAAATAGTTCACGTAGTGTTAGTTAAAATGGTTGAACAAAAAGTTTAGTTATGAGATGGTGGTGTACCCCAGGGAAGCCTGTTGGGGCTCCTTCTGTTTTCATTGGATCTTTCTAATCAATCAAATCCCATCTTTTCCTCTAAAAGGATTTTTTTACACACTCACGTCACTGATCTGTCGCTAATTTACTAATTTAGTACGTTTCCTTTGTGACATTGCACAACTTTTCCAGTTGTAAGCTTCAAAACTAAACTAAACTTCAGCGCCAGTAAAATCACTGGATCTGTGCTAATCTGACTGAAGACGTCCCCCGATGCTGGATTACAGAACTCATCGTTCATTTTATGGCTTTCAGGCACATTTAGGCCACAAAACCTTAAAATCAGATTTCCTGGGCTCAGTTTATGACGCTTGTGAGAAGCTTTCACAATAAAGGAGCTTCAGAGTGGAAAGTGACCACATGTTTCAACAAGTGGCACGCCGTCACACAGCAGGTCTGAAACTGCCCCGAGCCCCCGACCCCCCGACCCCACGAGCCCCCGAGCCCCCGACCCCCCGACCCCACGAGCCCCCGAGCCCCCGAGCCCCCGACCCCCCGACCCCACGAGCCCCCGAGCCTCCGGAGCCCTCGAGCCCTCGAGCCCCCGACCCCACGAGCCCCCGACCCCCCGACCCCCCGAGCCTCCGGAGCCCTCGAGCCCTCGAGCCCTCGAGCCCTCGAGCCCCCGACCCCCCGAGCCCTCGAGCCCCCGACCCCCCGATCCCCCCGAGCCTCCGGAGCCCTCGAGCCCTCGAGCCCTCGAGCCCCCGACCCCCCGAGCCCTCGAGCCCCCGACCCCCCCGACCCCCCGAGCCTCCGGAGCCCTCGAGCCTCCGGAGCCCTCGAGCCCCCGACCCCCCGACCCCACGAGCCCCCGACCCCCCGACCCCCCGAGCCCCCGAGCCCTCGAGCCCTCGACCCCCAGACCCCCCGACCCCCCGACCCCACGAGCCCCCGACCCCCCGACCCCCTGTCCTGCCACATGTGATCACTTCTACTATTGTTTCTACCGTAACGCTTTATTTTGTAATCGGTGCTCCAGCGGCTCTTCCACGTGATCACGAATGCTGGATTTGTACGATGACTCATAAAGGGTTAGTTTCCCGTTGCAGAGCGTCATGCCGCTCTCAAAATAAAAGATTTCCCTCTGGGACGAAATGTTCTGCAGCTGCAGGGAGCGATCTTTTCCACAAAGACAAGAATAGCCTGTTTGGAAAATATTTGTTGAGTTTTATGATTCCAAAAGTTGTTTTTTCTTTCAAAACACACTAATGTGTGAAAAATCTACCTCAAGTAGCTCACATTGTTTCCATAGCAACGGCAAAAACAGTGAGAATGATGTAGTTAGCACACCAGGCCACTAGTTGGTGCTGTTGGTTGTTTATGTAATGAAGCCACACACACACACACACACACACACACACACACACACACACACACACACACACACACACACACACACACACACACACACACACACACACAGCAGAGAACAATGAGCTAGAGCAACAGGAGAACACAGACATGGTGACTGTCAAAATAAAACTACCAAGTCCAGGATAATCTGGTGTGAGAGTCATGACCCCACACAGACAAACATTGTCCATCCATCATCCATCCATCCATCATCCATCCATCATCCATCATCCCTCCATCTCCTCCCTCTTCTCCGTTTCCGGGTGGTGGGGGTGTCAGTCTGAGCACCGTCACCCAGATCACATTGCACCATGAAGAACCTTCCTGCAGGTGGAGAGCCCACAGGAAGGTGGAGAGCCCACAGGAAGGTGGAGAGCCTACAGGAAGGTGGAGAGCCCTCAGGAAGGTGGAGAGCCCACAGGAAGGTGGAGAGCCCACAGGAAGGTGGAGAGCCCACAGGAAGGTGGAGAGCCCACAGGAAGGTGGAGAGCCCAGAGGACGGTGGAGAGCCCACAGGAAGGTGGAGAGCCCAGAGGACGGTGGAGAGCCCACAGGAAGGTGGAGAGCCCACAGGAAGGTGGAGAGCCCAGAGGACGGTGGAGAGCCCACAGGAAGGTGGAGAGCCCTCAGGAAGGTGGAGAGCCCAGAGGACGGTGGAGAGCCCACAGGAAGGTGGAGAGCCCAGAGGACGGTGGAGAGCCCACAGGAAGGTGGAGAGCCCAGAGGAAGGTGGCACCCAGGGGAAGGTGGAGAGCCCACAGGAAGGTGGAGAGCCCAGGGGAAGGTGGAGAGCCCAGAGGAAGGTGGCGCCCAGGGGAAGGTGGAGAGCCCACAGGAAGGTGGAGAGCCCACAGGAAGGTGGAGAGCCCAGAGGAAGGTGGAGAGCCCAGAGGAAGGTGGAGAGCCCACAGGAAGGTGGAGAGCCCAGAGGAAGGTGGAGAGCCCACAGGAAGGTGGAGAGCCCAGAGGAAGGTGGAGAGCCCACAGGAAGGTGGAGAGCCCACAGGAAGGTGGAGAGCCCACAGGAAGGTGGAGAGCCCACAGGAAGGTGGAGAGCCCAGAGGAAGGTGGCGCCCAGCGGGGGACATGAACCCTCTACCTAGAGACTGAGAGTCTGACGCTCTACCAGCTGAACTCTCCGGGGATCAAACATTGTTGTTCTTTCCTCAAAACACAAAAAAGATTTTGCGTTTTCTCCTCAATTAATTGAGGTACATTTCACCCTAAATATGTGGTATTGTAGTATTCATGTTCTTTATCACTATTAATCCTAATTCTAAACGGTTATCAGACTCCAACTGAAGATCAAACCAGTTTTAGATTCGGTTTTTGATGGTGAACCTTCCAGATGTTCTGTACGTTGCTCCAGAGCAGTGCAGTGAGCAGCCCTGGGATTAAGTCGACTGATTGAATTAGATTATTAGATTACAGCCAGGAATCTGCGAGGAGACAGAGGCTGCTCTCCGCAGTGCTGCACTGCTCCACACCGTCCCACCTGTACCTGTACCTGTACCTGTACCTGTACCTGTACCTGTACCTGTCCCTGTCCCTGTACCTGTACCTGTACCTGTCCCTGTACCTGTACCTGTACCTGTCCCTGTACCTGTACCTGTACCTGTACCTGTAGTCCAGAGCTGAAGCAGAGGAGCGTCCAGGTGGACCAGTGCAGTGGAAACATCCTGGATGCAGGGTTAAAGTGAGGTGTCCTCTGCTCTCTGGAGCGACGCCGTTACAGGAGGACAGAAGGAGCTCAGTCAGCACCTCCATCTTGTATATGAGCCGTCTTCTTCGCCGCTCTATGATTGTGTTTCCAAGTCGGGGCGTCACACATCAGGCTCGTGGCCAAAACTCTCCGCTAGAAGCTCCAATCTTCCAAACCATCGAGGAAATTTTAAACAATTCAAAGAAAACATTGATTTTCTTCAGAGTAGCGACAGGAGAGCCGAGCTGAGATCTGAGACGTCATGAAAGACATCAAAGCAGCATTTAGCCTTGAAGTCACGCTGTCAGGGGGAGGTCAGAAAAATACCCAGAATGCAACAGCTGCAGGAGAAGGTTAACAGACGGTTCACTGTATTTTGCACCAGGTTTCATTAAGATGTTGAGATTGGACTTGGAATTACTTCTGAAATCAAAACAATCTTCCTCATTGATGGTTGTTGTTACGTTTGTTCACTATGGTGTACCACAGGGTTCTGTTCTGGCTCCAGTAGAATTGTCCATCTAATTCAGGGATGTTTGCTTTATGTTGAGATTATAGTCATTTTCCATAATTCTTGCTTTGCGCCACAACAAAGAAAAAGTTAAGATTAGAATTTAAAGGTTGTTATGGCTCTATGGTCCTGGTCCGGGTGGGATTAGAGAGCATATGGCCTCTGAACTCCAATGTGCCAAACAGTTGCTTCTATTTACAGTCACTCAGGATTAAAGTTCACCTTTTAATGTGAGGATCATGAGATTATCTCTAAGATTAGGATTGATTTGATTTGATGTGCAACAGTCAGAGCCAATGAACTGATGTTATTGTTGTTAATCCAGATTCTGAGGGAGAGAATCTCAGTTTACTACATTGGAAAGATGCAGATTACTCCTCCTTTCTGTTTGTGTGAAGCTGTTTAGCTGCAGTTATTCTAACGTGTGTGTGTGTGTGTGTGTGTGTGTGTGTGTGTGTGTGTGTGTGTGTGTGTGTGTGTGTGTGTGTGTGTGTGTGTGTGCGCGTGCGCGTGCGCGTGCGTGTGTGTGCGTGCGTGCGTGCGTGCGTGCGTGCGTGCGTGCGTGCGTGTGTGTGTGTGCGCGTGCGTGTGTGTGTGTGTGTGTGTCGTCTGCAGCTGCTGCAGCCCGTCAGGTCAATGTGTATGTCCTCACTCATTAAGTGACCTTTGACCTTTGCCCTCTGCTTTAATGTGCAACGGTCCAATCATGTAGAGGAATGAGGGCTGACAACCAATCAGCACAGCCTGTTATCTTTGTGATGCTTTAATCTGGAGGCGGTATAGACGGTATTCCCACCAACAGCCTGTCCTGGTTGTGTGTGTGGTTCCTGCTCGCTGCCTTGCCTGAAGGATATTTCTGTTCTATGAATTAATCTGATGGAATGTGCGGCCAGCTGATCCGACTGGCCGGTGGAGCCTGGAGCAGCTTATCGCTCTGCTGAGTGGACCAATGTGGGAGCAGCTCCGTTCAGTCACAGGAAAACCCTCATAGTTCAGGTCCATCCCACGTTTCCTGTCCAGCCAATGAAAGAGCTCCAGAACCTCCACGAGTCAGTTAATCTGAGGCAAACAGCCCAATCTCATAAATAACTTTGAATTGAAAGTTTTTCTTTGTTGTTGTGCAGAATACAATACATGTAGTGAAAATGTCCATATTTCTACAAAACCAAACAATTACTACTGAAAATGACTTCAATTTCAACATAAAGCCCATTTCCATGAATCCAGTGACGTCCTCTCGTATGACAGCGCCGCTCTAGAAGAGATGAAGTTCTCGACATTATATTGAGCCACTGATGAAAATCAAGTTGTGGCTATATATTTCTATACGCTCTGTTTGAGGGGATGAACGGTTGTTCTGGCTGTTCGGGGAGTTTGAGCCTTTGTTCTGTTGCACCGTTGCCCTCCAGCTAAATTCTGCGTTACGCCACAACATTCTCAAGAGAAAACGCAAAACTTTCATTTCAAAACTTTGTGAAAACGTTCCGTCTCCATGGAAACGGGGAAAAACACTCAGGCTCCGTTTCCGTGTAAACTGTATAAACACTGCGAGTAGTAGTGAACAGTTCTGCACATGCTCAGAACAGTTTCCTCCGTCGTGTCATGAATCTCAGTCCACATTCTCCTGGGACTGGGTACTTTTATTTTGACAGTCACGGTAATACCAATCCGACAGGCGGTTTTATTTTGACAGTCACGGTAATACCAATCTGACAGGCGGTTTTATTTTGACAGTCACAGTAATACCAATCCGACTGGTGGTTTTATTTTGACAGTCACGGTGATACCAATCCGACTGGTGGTTTTATTTTGACAGTCACGGTAATACCAATCTGACAGGCGGTTTTATTTTGACAGTCACGGTGATACCAATCCGACTGGTGGTTTTATTTTGACAGTCACAGTAATACCAATCCGACTGGTGGTTTTATTTTGACAGTCACAGTAATACCAATCCGACAGGCGGTTTTATTTTGACAGTCACAGTAATACCAATCCGACAGGCGGTTTTATTTTGACAGTCACGGTAATACCAATCTGACAGGCGGTTTTATTTTGACAGTCACAGTAATACCAATCCGACTGGTGGTTTTATTTTGACAGTCACGGTAATACCAATCTGACAGGCGGTTTTATTTTGACAGTCACGGTGATACCAATCCGACTGGTGGTTTTATTTTGACAGTCACGGTAATACCAATCCGACTGGTGGTTTTATTTTGACAGTCACGGTGATACCAATCCGACAGGTGGTTTTATTTTGACAGTCACGGTGATACCAATCCGACTGGTGGTTTTATTTTGACAGTCACGGTAATACCAATCCGACTGGTGGTTTTATTTTGACAGTCATGGTGATACCAATCCGACTGGTGGTTTTATTTTGACAGTCACGGTAATACCAATCCGACAGGTGGTTTTATTTTGACAGTCACGGTGATACCAATCCGAGTCTGTCCTCTGCTCTAAATTGAAAGTGAGTATTGTGATATTGTGTGATGTTTGTTTTAGTTTGCAGCTCAAGCTTCCTTCGTCTTACGGTGAGTAACGGCGGTAAAAGGTTTGTGGACGGGTGAAGCACGTCCGCCATTTTCTGAGCGTCTCTTGAGGACGATGATCTTCACGTCCCCGGCAGCAGGACGCTCTACCCTTTATTGATTCGTCTTGAAATGAACACATGAACTTGTTGAAGAAAGAAATCCCGCCTCCTTTCCCTCTGTGACCAATCTGTCCCTCCACAGGAGGCCTGCCTCTGGCGGCCTTTAACCTGGGGAAGCTCCGCCCCTACCAGAGGGGCTTTTTCTGTAGTGACGACAGCATCAGGTACCCGTTCCACCATGGCACCGTCACCTCCACGGTGCTCTACACCGTGGGCTTCAGCCTGCCCATTAGCTGTGTGAGTAGGACCGACTCAGGGCGGCTCGCGGGGAAATATGCTGACGCCGCCACGCCCCCATGCCGCCACGCCCCCATGCCGCCACGCCCCCATGCCGCCACGCAACCACGCCCCCAAGGCGCCACGCCTCCACGCCTCCATGCCGCCATGCCGCCATGCCACCACGTCGCCACGCCCCCATGCCGCCACGCCACCACGCCCCCAAGCCCCCAAGCCGCCATGCCACCACGCCCCCATTCCGCCATGCCTTCACACCCCCACGCCGCCATGCCCCCGTGCCGCCACGCCCCCGTGCCGCCACACCCCCACGCCCCCATGCCACCACGCCCCCATTCCGCCATGCCTTCACACCCCCACGCCGCCATGCCCCCGTGCCGCCACACCCCCAGGCCCCCATGCCGCCACGCCCCCACACCGCCATGCCTTCGTGCCCCCATGCCGCCACGCCTCCACGCCCCCATGCCCCCATGCCCCCACGCCGCCCGCCCCCATGCCCCCACGCCCCGTATAATAATAATAAGAATAAGCATCACTGTGGTAATTGGCTGGGTGTGCGCCTGCTGGGGGGCGCCTGCTGGGGGGCGCCTGCTGGGGGGCGCCTGGTGGGTGTGCGCCTGCTGGGGGGCGCCTGCTGGGGGGCGCCTGCTGGGGGGCGTCAGATATTCCCCGCGAGACGAGTCCGTATAAAAGAAGGGAAGCTCAGAGCCCGATCCGGTAGAATGAAGCTGCAGCTCCGTCTCGTCCAGAGCAGGACACTGACGTCCAACCAGACCAGCCGACCCAGACGCCTCGTCAGTCAGATTAATATCAGCAAAACACTGAATTAAACACTTTTTACCCCAAAAACCTTAATGCAGCCAACGTCTGTGGAGCAGAAATACTTCATACTCTGGACAGTATTATGTCCCTCGTTAGTCCTGATGTCTCGGCTTTCAGACGAAACAAAATGAAATGTTACTCGCTAATCTGGGCGTTTTAATTCTCATCCCTACATTTAGGGTCAATTATTCTACTTCACCCATTTGTCACACAATGTTTACACTCCACTCCGTCATCCAGCTCCACCTGGAAGGTGGAGCTGGATGACCTGGAAGGTGGAGCAACTGGAGATTGTTCAACGTTCACAATGGCCGCTGCTGTGAAGGATGTGAGGACAACAGGGAGAACAAATATAATAAAACATAACAAAAGGTAACGATCCCACTTGGTAGGTTTATTTTGACAGTCACCATAATAACTTGGTAGTTTTATTTTGACAGTCACTGTGATAACAATCCAACGTGGTGGTCTGTCCTCTGGAAGGTCCATGTTCTCCTGTTGTTCATGTTTAGAGCTCGTTGTTCTCTGCTGTGTGTGTGTGTGTGTGTGTGTGTGTGTGTGTGTGTGTGTGTGTGTGTGTGTGTGTGTGTGTGTGTGTGTGTGTGTGTGTGTGTGTGTGTGCGTCCATGCATGTGGTTTCAGTACTAAAATGAACAGCACCACCTTGTGGCCTGGCATGCTCACTGCATCATTTTTGAGGTGTGACCTGACATCGTTCTCTAAATCATGTAAACGTGAAACTTTCCTGAAACAGAATCTCTGTTTGACGTTGTCTTGTAGAGGAAGTCCGAGTCTGAAAAGAAAAACAAGGACTTCTCCTCACTTTTCCTTTAGAATCTTTTATTTTCACATCAGGACAGAATCCGTCCGACGAATCTGGAACAGATTAAAACCAGTTTCTCCTCCAGTGAATCCAGACTTTTCCTGTCCCCCAGTTGGATTAAATGCTTTTGTTTTTGACGTCAAGTGTGCTGGATGACTTTAGCATTGCTGCTGTTAATCCAGCGTTAGACGTTCTGCTGCTGTTAATCCAGCGTTAGACGTTCTGCTGCTGTTAATCCAGCGTTAGACGTTCTGCTGCTGTTAATCCAGCGTTAGACCTTCTGCTGCTGTTAATCCAGCGTTAGACGTTCTGCTGCTGTTAATCCAGCGTTAGACGTTCTGCTGCTGTTAATCCAGCGTTAGACGTTCTGCTGCTGTTAATCCAGCGTTAGACCTTCTGC
>NC_137641.1:31418839-31463839 GCF_963383615.2 Lipophrys pholis
CACACACACACACACACACACACACACACACACACACACACACACACACACACACACACACACACCTCAGAATTTCAAAATAAAAGGCACCGTGTGTTTGTGCTGTAGAGGGCGATAGTGAGTCATTGGTCTCAAATTTAAATCGTCAAAGTGACAAACTATCAACCTCAAGGCCTCGTTTTTACGTTTCAAGTGAAAATGTTTTCAACTTTTTGAAAAGTTTCAAGCGAAACGGCAGAAACGCTGAAAACAACAAAGTTGGCGTCTACTGAGCATGTGCAGAACAACCAGTCATTACAGCCGTGGTGCATTTCACCCCGTTTCCACGGAGACGGAGCATTTTCAAAAGGTTGAGCATCGTTGTCATGGAAACGGAACACAAGTTTTCCGTTTTCTACTTGGTAATTGACACGACTGGCGCTGCTCGTCCAGGTTCTGCTCGTCCAGGTTCTGCTCGTCCAGGTTCTGCTCACCCAGGTTCTGCTCATCCAGGTTCTGCTCGTCCAGGTTCTGCTCACCCAGGTTCTGCTCATCCAGGTTCTGCTCACCCAGGTTCTCTACTGTGGTTCTTTTTTAGAAGAAGCTGTAGATTGAAGCCGACTGAACGATAGCATTAGCATTAGCATCAAACATTTCAGGCTTCATGGTGAAAAGAGTCTGCAGACCAACCAAAAGGTTGTTGATGTTTTCTACTTAATGGGTTTGATGGATTCATATAAAAACCTGCGGTATTGCAGTTCTTAAAGTTCCTCTACCAGAATCCACACGGGAAATAGAGGAACGTAGGATCCAGTTAGTTGTTGACTTCCGTCTCTAATACGTTTCTGAAGGAAATTCCTCATTAAACTGGTATTTCCAGCATTTTATTTTGGCGGGACATCCCGGCTTTGTTGACGTCTCAGCGTCACAGAACCTCCTGAAGGTTCCCGAGGCTTCGTGTCACAAGATCCCGTTTGTCCTCTGGATCTCTGCACATCTGGATTCTCTGAGGGAAAACTACAGTATCCCTGGAAATACTGCAGTATCCCTGGAAAAACTACAGTATCCCTGGAAATACTACAGTATCCCTGGAAAGACTTTCTCCAGGATTCAAGACTCTTTCTTTGTCAAAGTCTGGAGGTTTTTCAAAAGTTGATGTTCTGGCTGGAGCTGCCGCCATCTTGGATATCCCACAATGCCTTGGGGCAGGTTTCCCAAGATGGCGTCAGTCAGGAAACATCAGCAGTTTGATGGTTTGTCTGGAAACTTCTGGACTTTATTGTGAAGGATTGAGGAACCTGCAGGATAAAGACTCTCTGCTGGAGGAACTTTAAACTTTATTAAAGTGATAAAAGCGACTGGTGTCCTAACCTGCAGTGAACGAAGGCGCTGAGTCATCCTTCAGGTAGAACTAGACTCCTCCCCCTGGAGGTTCAGGTGACGTCCGAGACCGGCGCCATGGAGACGGGCGCCATGGAGACGGCCGTTAAAGCAGACACACCTTGGTGTTTTGTTTGTAAGCAAAGCGGGTCGAAGTGCAGGTTTCTGGTCATCAGCTCAGATTAAGACGGATTATCTGCTTCAGCATGAAAGTTGAATTGAGGGTCAGTTTGACAGAATCTGTTCCCAGGAGTTCTACTGCAGCTCCTTCCCCTCCCGGATGTAATAGATTACTGGACTCCACTCATCAAGCTCCACTTTTAAAGATGTGGGGGGGGGGGGGGGGGGGGGAGAGAATCTTCTTGAAAAAGTACAAAGAAAACTTTATGGAACTGAGCAGAATTAAAGTTCTATAATCTAATGTAAAGATCCAGTGAGGAGCAGCTGGTTCCTCTGGATTTAAACTAAACTCCACTGGTTCTCCTTCTCAGGCTGCGACTCGGAACGCTCTCCGGTTTCAGTTCTACGTTCTAGATGGAGAAACAGATCAATCCCTGGCGGCTGGGCTCGGGTGGACTTTGGCCTCAGCCTCAGGTTTGAAGCTGCGATGCCTTCAGGGTCTTTGTTCCACTTGCTCAGATCAGGAACATGGAACCGCGGCGCAAAACCAGAAGATTTCACAGAAAATTCCTCTTTTCTTTACTGAGGATCAAAGTGTTGAAGCTAAAGCAGCTTTGAAGTTTGAGATCCGAGGGTCGGCGCCGCAGCTGGACGGGCCGGGCCGAGTGTCGGCGCCGCAGCTGGACGGGCCGGGCCGAGTGTCGGCGCTGCAGCTGGACAGGCCGAGGGTCAGCGCCGCAGCTGGACGGGCCGGGCCAAGTGTCGGCTCCGCAGCTGGACGGGCCGGGGGTCGGCGCCGCAGCTGGACGGGCCGGGCCGAGTGTCGGCGCCGCAGCTGGCCGGGCCGAGTGTCGGCGCCGCAGCTGGACGGGCCGGGGGTCGCCGCTGCAGTGTGTCGGCGCCGCAGCTGGACGGGCCTAGGGTCGGCGCTGCAGTGTGTCGGCGCCGCAGCTGGACGGGCCGGGCCGAGTGTCGGCTTCAGAACAGATTTACTAAACAACAGAAATGGAAGAAACGAGAGCATTTTCCAGTTCGTCGTGTTAAAATCCTGTTTTTCTGGTGAATCGTTTCTCAGAGTTTAATTAAAAAAAATATTAAGAAATGTCACATGATCAAGTGTTTTAAATCTCCTCAGTAACAAATGACATCACTCTTTAAACACAAGGTTAGCATTTAGCATCCTAGCACAGTGTATCCCGACTCGGGTGTTTTCAATCTTTATGTTTATTTACGTGTTTATTTACGTGTTTATTTACATGTTTATTTACGTGTTTATTTACGTGTTTATTTACATGTTTATTTACGTGTTTATTTACATGTTTATTTACGTGTTTATTTACGTGTTTATTTACATGTTTATTTACGTGTTTATTTACATGTTTATTTACGTGTTTATTTACGTGTTTATTTACATGTTTATTTACGTGTTTATTTACATGTTTATTTACGTGTTTATTTACATGTTTATTTACATGTTTATTTACGTGTTTATTTACATGTTTATTTACATGTTTATTTACATGTTTATTTACGTGTTTATTTACATGTTTATTTACATGTTTATTTACGTGTTTATTTACGTGTTTATTTACATGTTTATTTACGTGTTTATTTACGTGTTTATTTACATGTTTATTTACATGTTTATTTACGTGACAATGGCGCTTGGATCCAATGAAAAACTTTTAAAAACGGCTCCCAAGGTTGAACTTTTTAAAAACACTCAACCGCGCAAAGTCGGCATTATTGATTCTAGCGGCTTGTTCTCTGCTCCGCGTGTGGTTTCACTAGCACCACAACCAACAGCGCCAACTAGTGGCTCAACATGATAACTACATGATTTTCAGTGTTGCTTTGTTAATGTGGAACTTCTCTGAAAGAAAAACACAAACGTTTTTGTTTAATGGACTCAGTATTTCTGTGACTGACGCCGGTCCAGCGAGAGCCGGATGAACGGAACCAAACGACCCAGCAGACGTTTCTGATCTGAGTTGGATCAATATTCTGAGGATTGACTCCATGTGGCGCTCCGGTTTTGTTTTCAAGACATTTTCATTTAGGATGTGGTTTAGTGAGACCAGGTCTCCAGACGAGTTTCCGGGTTTTAATGTTTCAACATGAAACTTTTCCCTTCAGGTGAAGGTCCGATTCTGTCCGGGTGGATTTTAGGGTTTATGTAGGTATTTTACCAACTTTTTACTAAAACTGTTCACTGGGATTGTGAGAAATCTTCGGGGATAATTTGGCCCTAAGATGGTTTCATTCAATTTTGGAAGTGATCGGGTCAAAGGTCATCAGAACAAAAGGAAAGGGAAAACTGAACCTTTGGTCATCAGATTAAAACTGACCACGGTTCCGTGACCTTTGACCCAAACCCTCTTAAAGTTTTACAAAACCATCCTTGGATGATGACAAATCAAACAATAGTTTTTGTAAAGCGAGTAAAACAAGCTAATAAATGTTCCACGGGTACATGAAAGTAAGAGAACGTGACTCGTTACCCTCGAGCACCTAGTGGCCGGCCGGGGCATTACGTGTGAGTGTGATAACGCCCAGTCACTCCAGTTCAAAGACCCAGTTTGGCGTCACTGGCTCTATTTGTTGCAGCTCTACCTTCAGGCCCGCCTCCGCGCTGAGTGGGCCCGTCTGCTGAGGCCCACCCTGCAGTTCTTCCTCATCGCCGCCTCCGTGTACACGGGCCTGTCCAGGGTGTCGGACTACAAACACCACTGGAGCGATGTGCTGACCGGACTCCTGCAGGGGGCGCTGATGGCCCTGCTGGTGGTGAGTAAACTCACATTTAACTAATTCTGTCCCTTCTAATCCCCGCTTATGGATTACAGGGCTGATATTCTACTAAACCCACTTCCTAAAGGTTCTCCAGCAGTACTACTCGTCCCCATACCTGGACTGACGTCCCAGAAGTGAAGACAGTCTGTCCTCTCTGTCCCTGGCTTGTTCCAGGTTTTAAAAAGTGTGTTGCTCCAAGCAGCCAATCAGAATCAAACCCTATATAGTGTCATCAGGGGTTTAGCCAATCCCAATCAAGGTAGACCCTCCCTTTGACTCCTCCCACAATTAGGCAGCTCTGCTCTGGCACATGGCACCACCAGAGGAAGTACTTCCTCCTCTTCCCAAGATGGGCATGTGTGGGTGGAGCCAGTCCAGCTCACACAGACACAGCAGATTCTGAATGTAGCTCCTATGATCCAATATTCAAATGAGGAAAATCAAGGAGGAGCTAGAAACTTAGAATACTGAAGGTTTCTGGACCGACCAGACCAGGAGGAGGAGGAGGAGGAGAACAGGAGGAGGAGGAGAGCAGGAGGAGGAGACCAGGAGGAGGAGGAGGAGATGAACAGGAGGAGGAGGAGGAGAACAGGAGGAGGAGGTGAACAGGAGGAGGAGGAGGAGAAGGAGGAGGAGGAGAACAGGAGGAGGAGGAGAAGAACAGGAGGAGGAGGAGAACAGGAGGAGGAGGAGGAGGTGAACAGGAGGAGGAGGAGAACAGGAGGAGAACAGGAGGAGGAGGAGGAGGAGGAGATGAACAGGAGGAGGAGGAGAACAGGAGGAGAACAGGAGGAGGAGGAGGAGGAGGAGATGAACAGGAGGAGGAGGACAGGAGGAGACCAGGAGGAGGAGGAGGACAGGAGGAGGAGGAGAACAGGAGGAGACCAGGAGGAGGAGGAGAACAGGAGGAGGAGGAGGAGGAGGCGAACAGGAGACCAGGAGAACTTTAACTTTCAATCTTGTGTCTCCTGCAGGTCTTCTTCGTGTCGGACTTCTTCCATCCCGGGTCCGAGTCCCGGAAGGAGCCAGAAGTTCCCCATACGACTCTGCAGGAGACGCCGACCACCATCAACCACTTTGAGAGTCCAAACTGAGCGGCGCCGGCTCCGGGGCCCCGAGGAGCTGCTCTCTTTATCCTCTGCATGGATTTACAGTGTGAAGTGGGATCTTTGATTTTGTCTGAATTAAAAGTGCTGACTCGTCTATTTACCGTAAAGTGTCGAGATAACCAAACCTGTGTGGACCGAGCTCTGGAGGCGCCGGCGACTCTGAAAGGACGCTTCACATTCTAGCATTTATTGAGCTACTGAGCCGGCGGGAAGACGTAGCGTAGCGTAGCATGCGCCCGCCGGGGGGGTCGGACCACTGCTGGGAGACACATGACTGTTCAAAGCTGTGAATGTAAACCTGCTTCCTGCTGCTTCATGTATCCAGAGCGACGAGGAAACGCCTGCTTACTGTGTCGGCCAATCAGCAAAGACTTTTATTGAAAAAAAAAATGTCACAAATATGTACAAGAATAAAGTCATTTTACTGAACGTGAACACAAATCAGAGTCGGTCTGTTGAAACTTACTAGATTGTAATTATGGCCGAGAGAGAGAGGGGGGGGGGGGGGGAGAGGAGAGAGAGAGAGGGGGGGGGGAGGAAGGGAGAGAGAGGGAGAGAGAGAGAGAGAGAGGGAGAGGAAGGGAGAGAGAGGGAGAGAGAGAGAGAGAGAGGGAGAGGAAGGGAGAGAGAGGGAGAGAGAGAGAGAGAGAGAGGGAGAGGAAGAGCGAGAGGTAGAGGGAGAGAGAGAGAGGTAGAGAGAGGTAGAGAGACGGGGGGAGAGAGAGGTAGAGAGAGAGAGGTAGAAAGGTAGAGGTAGAGAGAGAGAGGTAGAAAGGGAGAGAAAGGTGGAGAGGTAGAGAGAGAGGGAGAGAAAGGTAGAGGGGGGGCGAGAGAGAGAGAGAGGTAGAGAGGGAGAGAAAGGTAGAGGGAGAGAGAGGTAGAGAGAGAGAGGGAGAGAGAGTGGTAGAGGGAGAGAGAGGGAGGGGGGGGAGAGAGAGTGGTAGAGGGAGAGAGAGGTAGAGAGAGAGAGAGAGAGGTAGAGGGAGAGAGAGGGAGGGGGGGAGAGAGAGAGTGGTAGAGAGGTAGAGGGAGAGAGAGGTGTAGAGAGAGAGAGAGAGAGAGAGAGAGAGAGAGAGAGTGGTAGAGAGGTAGAGGGAGAGAAGCTAAATAAAAGTCTGACTGTTGACCCCCCCCCCCCCCCCCCCTGGTTTGAAGCATTAAATCAGGTTATAAGTAAAGACTGGCGGCGAACACGATGTCTCTCTTGATCTTGGTTATTCCTGCAGACAGAAACAAACATTAAACCTCCAGCTGCTCTTCTTTACTTCTGCAGTTACTTTTAATCCTTCATTAGGAGCATCAGGAGCATCAGGAGCATCAGGAGCATCAGGAGCATCAGGAGCAGCTGAAGCAGCTGAAACATCGTTTAGAGCTTCAAGCTAATAGAACCAGATGTTTACCTTCAGAGAACTTGTTCTCCAGCTCCGTGTTGCCGATGGCCTTGGCTGCAGAACACATCTGCCTCAGAACCTCCTCCAGCCGCCGCATGCAGCGGATGATGCTCCCTGCAGACCACAGGAGAACTCAGGACCTCAGGAACTGTAGACCTCAGGAACCCTAGACCTCAGGAACTCTAGACCTCAGGACCTCAGGAACTCTAGACCTCAGGAACCCTAGACCTCAGGACCCCTAGACCTCAGGACCTCAGGAACTCTAGACCTCAGGAACCCTAGACCTCAGGACCCCTAGACCTCAGGAACCCTAGACCTCAGGAACTCTAGACCTCAGGAACCCTAGACCTCAGGACCTCAGGAACCCTAGACCTCAGGACCTCAGGAACTCTAGACCTCAGGAACCCTAGACCTCAGGAACTCTAGACCTCAGGACCTCAGGAACCCTAGACCTCAGGACCTCAGGAACCCTAGACCTCAGGAACCCTAGACCTCAGGAACCCTAGACCTCAGGAACTCTAGACCTCAGGAACTCTAGACCTCAGGAACCCTAGACCTCAGGAACCCTAGACCTCAAGACCTCCTCCTCACACACATCTCCTCCTCCTCTTGATCTCCTCCTCCTCCTCCTCACCCAGATCTCCCCTTCCTCCTCCTCCTCACCCAGATCTCCCCTTCCTCCTCCTCCTCACCCAGATCTCCCCTTCCTCCTCCTCCTCCTCCTCACACAGATCTCCTCCTCCTCCTCACACAGATCTCCTCCTCCTCCTCACCCAGATCTCCTCCTCCTCCTCCTCACACAGATCTCCTCCTCCTCCTCCTCACACAGATCTCCTCCTCCTCCTCCTCACCCAGATCTCCTCCTCCTCCTCCTCACCCAGATCTCCTCCTCCTCCTCCTCACCCAGATCTCCTCCTCCTCCTCCTCACCCAGATCTCCTCCTCCTCCTCACAAAGATCTCCTCCTCCTCCTCACAAAGATCTCCTCCTCCTCCTCACACAGATCTCCTCCTCCTCACACAGATCTCCTCCTCCTGGAGGTCTAAACTGAGGACTGACCTTCGAAGACGTCTGTCATCTTGCAGACCTGTCCGAAGGTGGCGCCGTTGGCCCAGGCAAACACCACGTCCATAAGGTGCGGCTTGAACTGTCCCAGGTACGTCTCCTCGTCCACGTCCAGCTTGGCGTCCGCCGACACCTTGGCGATGCGTTTGGCGCATTCCTGAACACGGACAGGGATTAAACTTGGCTCCTTAACGAGACGCCACGCCGGCGAGTCCACGCCTCACCTGCATCTGCCGCAGCGGCGCCGCCAGCTGCTCCGTCAGCTTGGGCATCTCGCTGGCCTGAAGGGAACCAAGAGAACCAACAAGTCAAGTCTCCACGGCGGCCGTTTCACCATGAATGAAGCTTCAAGAGGTTTCAGCTCAAGAGACACGAACAGGCAACATGTCCCTTCCTTTGTTCTGCAGAGGAAATGTGATGAAAACCTGCATATTCTCACTGTAAACCACCAAACCAGAACCCCAGAACCCCAGAACCCCAGAACCCCAGAACCCACTTATGCTCTTTGTCAATTAGAGGAAAAAAAGAATAAAGAAAAAAGATGAACAAAAGAAAGATGTGAAAAAGATGGGATTGTTTATGTTCATGTCAGCGTGTGTGTGTGTGTGTGTGTGTGTGTGTGTGTGTGTGTGTGTGTGGTCGTACGTTCTCCTGGAAGACGAAGCAGGACAGCAGGGCCGTGGCTTGTTCCACTGAGAGGTCGTTAAAGAGCCCGTTGAAATCATCTCAGTCAGCAGGAGCTCGTCAGCACTGACAGACAGACAGACAGACAGACAGACAGACAGACAGACAGACAGACAGACAGACAGACTAAGTGTTTTTACTTGAAAGGTGTAAACGGTGTGTGTGTTTGGTCCGAGGTTACCTGCTGATCTCACAGGCGACGCGCCCTTTCACCTCGATGACATCAGAGGGACTGGCGAAGCCGAGTCTCCTCAGGACTCTCTTCCTGCACTTCAGCTTGTCCATCTGCAGGACGGTGCGAGCCTTCTTCAACTCCCGCTTGGCCGAGCGCACGTCTGCTGCAATCTGACAGACACACACACACACACACACACACACACACACACACACACACACACACACACACACACACACACACACACACACACACACACACACACACACACACACACACACACACACACACACACACACACACACACACACACACACACACACACACACACACACACACACACACACACACACACACACACACACACACACACACACACACACACACACACACACACACACACACACACACACACACACACACACACACACACACACACACACACGTTCTTATGGCAGTACTGGAGCATCAAGCATCCATGCAGCATTTCTATTTTTCTACCATTTGATGTCACTCCACCTGACGTAGATCTCCTGTTTACGGTGTTTTTAAACGATTCATTACTTTCTAAGAGCTCCAGTTCAGGATTTCTACCTCCGGGTGAAGCACAACCACTTTAAACCTAGAAATGTTTGTAAAACCACAATAAAAGTAATCAAACCAATGAAGAGGAGTTGATCAAACTATTAACGCTGAATGAGTCATTTCCTGGGCACCTTCACAGCGCCACCTGCTGGCCAGAAGAATAAGGCTGGAGAGATTAAACCCAGATGAGCTGTGGGGTTATCCAGGGATTGGAGGGCCGTTAATAGAGGAGCAGGTTAATCTCTTCCTTCACCAATCACACACCAAGGTAATCCCATCTATTCTGCACTGTTTACACTGTCGCTTCACACAAACTCTCCAAAGCTGAGGCAGATTATCACTTCAGTTCCAAGTGTGAAGCTGCTGTGACCTGACGGAGTAAATTATCTTTAATAAACCTGCAAAGCACAACGAGTATTAAAACGCCTGAAAATAAATCTTTTGCATTAAACATTCTGTTAATATCCTCGTTGCTTGAACATGAGACTGATTACAAGGTGACTTTAAGTTTCAGAAATTAAATTTAACTGAATAAAACATTGAAGTGATCCAATTGAAAAATATCAACTGACTTATATTGACGAGTGTAAATTCACTAGTACAAGCTGATATTGACTTTTTAATAATATATTAAATCCCATAATTTCATCCCTAATATTTGATCCTATTATGTACCATATATGTGTAAATTATTAGTCAGGTTTTCCAGAGAAAACTAAACGTTTGTAGTGTTTTTGGTTCCGTTACCACGACGACGGTGCTAAGAATCACTGAAAATGAAACTTTTTGAAAAGACTTGCTGCTGCTGTGCCTCACAGTCGAGTTTAGTGTGGTTAAACATCCTTACTGTGAGTAGAGCTGTGTCAGAGGACAGAAGGAGGGTTTCTCACCACGGCCTTCTTCTCGCAGAGAGAATAAACCGACTCCAGGTTGGGGTCGCTGTGCAGTGGGTGGCTGTACATGCGGTGCTCGAAGGCCTCCACCTTCTGAATGACCTTGCGCGGGGTCTTTGATGCCCATGTCGTCGGCGGGGTCCAGCAGGGGGACGCCGTCCGGGAATCGCTTCTGCACCTCCTGAACAGCCAGGTTGTAAAGAGGAAAAGCATGAGGATCATTGCTGACGTAGCAGCGCCGCGTCGCTGTCCGGCTGCCTCCGTACCAGGATGGACTTCAGCATGAGCTGCCGGTTGTCCAGCGGCCGCAGGTCTTTGGGGATGTAGAGTCGAACGGAGCTGATGGAGGTGAGGAGCTGAAGCATCACTGGAATCACCTGGACAGGAAACACTCTTATCAGTTTGACTTTACAGCTACTTTGTGATTGTTGCAGCACTTCCTGTCTGCTTGAGACGGAACACGGGCGTCGTGTTGCTATTTTATTTATTCCATTCAATAAAAAGAAGAAAATTAAAATCTATTTAATATTAACACAAATGTTTACAAACTTCTGAATGAAGGAAGAAGAATCTAATCTGTCCCTTTGTACCAATAATCGGTTCACAACAGCACGAGAAAACTCCAAATAAGAAAATGTCTATGATGCTTGAGGAGCGAGCGCCGCTCAGATCAAATTAGTCTTTCATAAGAAACAAAATTAAACAAACCAGAAACAAGCAAAAGGGTCGACATCAACAACAACACAAAAGAAAAAGAAAAAGAAAAGTGTTTCCACGGCAACGGAGCCAGAGGGGTTCTGGAAAGCAGCTTTCAGCGGCTCTGAGTTCCGTTGTCATGGAAACAAGACCCCAAAACACAATGACTGTTTTGTGTTGTTGCTTAAAATCTACAGTTGTCAGTAGCGACTGTCCTCCATGCTCAGCTCACACGGGGCACCAGTTCTTCTGGAGCGGCCCCGGTAGTCCGCTAAAACTGTCGCCCCTAGTGGATACATGGGGAACAGCAGTGGACACGCCGGTTCGCTCCTGTTGTAGCAACACTTGCAGGTAAGAGTGCGTTTGTTTTACCCACCTGCATTTCCCCGGTCTCCCCCGGAGCGGCAGGCCTGGCAGCCTCAGTCGCAGAATCTTTCACGCTCTCCTTGCTGCAGTGGACCAGAACCTCCACCACGTACAGCGGATCCGAGTCCGTGCTGGTCTGAAGAGGAAGCACACGTCAACCACGGCCACTTCTCCACGGCTGGCCATTTGGCCACGCCCACTTCACCACAGTCTGCCATTTGGCCACACCCACCTCTCACGCGACTCCAAAACTCACCTTCACATTAGATTTCTTGCAAAAGTTTACAACGACTCCCCAGCCGAAGTCAGCGTCTTCATTCTTCACCTGTCGCATCCAAACAAAAAGCCGTTCAACCTTTCCGCCCGGGGGGGGGGGGGGGGGGGGGGGGGGGGGGGGTGGTGGTGTGTGTGTGTGTGTGTGTGTGTGTGTACCTTGACCAGGCGTCCCGGCTGCAGGAAGGGGAGGCAGTACTTTGGTTTGTGGATGAACTCTTGGATCTCCTTCCCCAGTTTGACCAGCTGCTGCCTGATCTTGAAGTAGGTGAGGACGTTCTCCTCGTTGGGGATCTCGATGGCGTGATACTGCTCCTCCAACTTCTTCATTCCTGCACAAACACAATCCACCATGTGGCTCGAGTGGAACCCGTCCACGTCTTTGGACTGAGCAAAGCCCCGCTTTGAGGTTCACTCATTTAGCCTTCATATATTGTAGTTTAGAATATAGAATCTTTTGATGTTGTTTTTCCTTCAATCTTGAATAAATACAAGGAAAGATTTTATTTCCAGCTTAGATATATTTGACATTAGTACCACATGAACTGAAATATTAAAGTTTATTTTGGTCCAGTTATCATTTCCATTTATAAATCTAGTTTAGAAAACAAACTGTCTCCATGGAAAGAAGACGCAACTTTTTGAAAAATCCCCCGACTCTGCGCGAATGCAACTTTTTGAAAGACACACCGACTAGGTCTGTGTATTAGTGCAACTTTTTAAAAAACTTTGCATGCTTGCATATTATCATTGCGCCAAATCGTGGCCCAACATTCCAGCTCCATGGTTTTCAGTGTTTTTGCTGTTGCCATGGAAACGGGACCTTGTTTTCAACCTGATACTGTGTAAACACGACACCTCTCTCAGAGAACAAAGCTGCACTTTCACAGTAAAGGTCATGGTGTAAGCGGGGCGTTAGTTTGTTGTGCGGCGGCTGGAAGACACTCACTGTCCACCACGCCGGGCAGAGCCCTGTAGTGCTGGAACTGGTAGAAGGACTTCTCCAGCATGTACTCGGGGTTGATCTCCTCCACCCGCAGCAGGTTGAGCACCATGTTGTAGGTCAGGTGGAAGGCGCTGTTCAAAGGGTCTGCAGAGCCCTGCTCGCCAAAATAAAGACAGAAACATGTTGGTTCTGGAGTGAGAAACACCGCCGGGGTCAAACGCAGTTCACGTCATTGTCCCTGATTCAAATATGGAGGACGACCTGTAAACCAGGAGACTGGTGTTGGACATCAGGGACTCCCAGCAAGTCGAGGGCCGCGACAGAGCGGCACTTTCCCATTAAGACATCCTCTTTAAAAAGGACTGCAGTCCTACCAGCTTCAGCTTTAGTGTTTCTGCTTCTTTCCCCAGCCTGTCCAGCATACTGCTGGGACCTCTGGTACTGCATTCAACTGGTTTCAATCTTACTTGTAAGATAAGAGACTTTGTGCTTTTTCAATCAGTAAATATGAATCTGAGGGAATGAAAATGGCTCGTGGGGTTCCTCAAGGCTCCATCCTTGGGCCTCTTTTATTTAAGCAGGTGATGTTATCCAGCTGTTCTCCTCCTCCTCCTGGTCTGGTTGCTCCAGAAAGCTATGTGCCATGTGCCAGAGCAGAGCTGCCTAATTGTGGGAGGAGTCAAAGGGAGGGCCTACCTTGATTGGGATTGGCTAAACCCCCGATGACACTATATAGGGTTTGATTCCTGATTGGCTGCTTGGAGCAACACACTTTTTAAAACCTGGAACAAGCCAGGGACAGAGAGGACAGACTGTCTTCACTTCTGGGACGTCAGTCCAGGTATGGGGACGAGTAGTACTGCTGGAGAACCTTCAGGAAGTGGATTTAGTATCTTATGACCCCTCTATCGTGGACCTGTTGGCTCCGGCTCACAGCTCTACAGACCAGTGTCCGTGAACAACCACGGCCCCTGGTACCTGCTCAGGAGGGGCAAACATGAAACTGAAGGGTGGACTGTCACAACTTTTAACCCCCCCCCCCCCCCCAATAAGAAAGAGAGATCAATGTTTTTAATTGGTTTCTGTGACAACTTGACAATAAAAACTGTTGAGAAATATGAAGCTGAGCTGGATTGTTCTGATCCAGAAGCTTGACTGTACCTTGAGCAGCTGTTTCCCCACAGCTGGACTCATCTTCTCATCCACCATGAAGATAACGATTCCTCTGTCGTCCATCCCTCTCCTGCCGGCTCGCCCAGACATCTGGATGTACTCGCCCGAGGTGATCTACCCCACGTACACAGAAACACCGTCAGCAGTACTTCTCTCACTTTAAGAACAATACACAGCTCTATGACAAGAAAACTTAAAGAAAATACAACCTAGATTACATTTCTATAATTCTACATATTATAGGTGAATTCATAACTTAATCTTTTCTTTTTTCAAATAATACTTTATTTGCATCTAATTACCATATCATATGCAGACATTTGATAAATGTACGTGTATAAAATACACGTTTTGCTATATAAGACCCTTGTATTACACTCATTTGGACACTTGGAAGATTTAATTTGGTCCAAGAATGAAATTAAAATAATGAAATGCCGTTTGCAGTAAATAAGAAGTTGTTTATAATGGAAAGTTTTATATCACATATATTAGTTGACATTCTTCAGTACTGTATAAATATACAACTATGTATTCTTTAATAGTTCATTTCTAAGACGTGATTACTGAATATTGGAGTAGGTGTAAATCAGTTTTACTTCCTTCTCGTACTTGTTGAGCGAGATATGTTTTATGTGTATTTCCATGTTGTGCGTCTACTTGAATATTTATCGAAAAATAATCTCAGCTGAAGAAGGAAGGAGCTGCTGATTGGTGGGTAGAGGAGCTTAACCTGCTGCTCTCAGCCCAGAGATCTGGATGAGGTGAGCTCCTCTACGTATCAGCTGGTGATTGTGCAAACAGAAACATGAGGAGCTCTGGATGTGAAACATGAGGAGCTCTGGATGTGAAACATGAGGAGCTCTGGATATGAAACATGAGGAGGAGCTCTGGATGTGAAACATGAGGAGGAGCTCTGGATGTGAAACATGAGGAGCTCTGGATATGAAACATGAGGAGCTCTGGATATGAAACATGAGGAGCTCTGGATGTGAAACATGAGGAGCTCTGGATATGAAACATGAGGGGCTCTGGATATGAAACATGAGGAGCTCTGGATATGAAACATGAGGAGCTCTGGATATGAAACATGAGGAGGAGCTCTGGATGTGAAACATGAGGAGGAGCTCTGGATGTGAAACATGAGGAGCTCTGGATATGAAACATGAGGAGCTCTGGATATGAAACATGAGGGGCTCTGGATATGAAACATGAGGAGCTCTGGATATGAAACATGAGGAGCTCTGGATGTGAAACATGAGGAGCTCTGGATATGAAACATGAGGGGCTCTGGATATGAAACATGAGGAGCTCTGGATATGAAACATGAGGAGCTCTGGATATGAAACATGAGGAGGAGCTCTGGATGTGAAACATGAGGAGGAGCTCTGGATGTGAAACATGAGGAGCTCTGGATATGAAACATGAGGAGCTCTGGATATGAAACATGAGGAGCTCTGGATGTGAAACATGAGGAGCTCTGGATGTGAAACATGAGGAGCTCTGGATATGAAACATGAGGGGCTCTGGATATGAAACATGAGGAGCTCTGGATATGAAACATGAGGAGCTCTGGATGTGAAACATGAGGAGCTCTGGATGTGAAACATGAGGAGCTCTGGATATGAAACATGAGGAGCTCTGGATGTGAAACATGAGGAGCTCTGGATGTGAAACATGATGAACTCTGGATATGAAACATGAGGAGGAGCTCTGGATATGAAACATGATGAACTCTGGATGTGAAACATGAGGAGCTCTGGATGTGAAACATGAGGAGCTCTGGATATGAAACATGAGGAGCTCTGGATATGAAACATGATGAACTCTGGATGTGAAACATGAGGAGCTCTGGATATGAAACATGATGAACTCTGGATATGAAACATGAGGAGCTCTGGATATGAAACATGAGGAGCTCTGGATGTGAAACATGAGGAGGAGCTCTGGATGTGAAACATGAGGAGGAGCTCTGGATGTGAAACATGATGAACTCTGGATATGAAACATGAGGGGGAGCACTGGATATGAAACATGATGAACTCTGGATGTGAAACATGATGAACTCTGGATGTGAAACATGATGAACTCTGGATGTGAAACATGAGGAGCTCTGGATGTGAAACATGAGGAGGGGCTCTGGATGTGAAACATGAGGAGCTCTGGATGTGAAACATGAGGAGCTCTGGATATGAAACATGAGGGGCTCTGGATGTGAAACATGAAGAGCTCTGGATATGAAACATGAGGAGGGGCTCTAGATATGAAACATGAGGAGGGGCTCTGGATATGAAACATGGGGAGCTCTGGATGTGAAACATGAGGAGGAGCTCTGGATATGAAACATGAGGAGGAGCTCTGGATATGAAACATGAGGAGGGGCTCTGGATATGAAACATGGGGAGCTCTGGATGTGAAACATGAGGAGGGGCTCTGGATATGAAACATGAGGAGCTCTGGATGTGAAACATGAGGAGCTCTGGATATGAAACATGAGGAGCTCTGGATGTGAAACATGAGGAGCTCTGGATATGAAACATGAGGAGCTCTGGATGTGAAACATGAGGAGCTCTGGATATGAAACATGAGGAGCTCTGGATGTGAAACATGAGGAGCTCTGGATGTGAAACATGAGGAGGAGCTCTGGATATGAAACATGATGAACTCTGGATGTGAAACATGAGGAGCTCTGGATGTGAAACATGAGGAGCTCTGGATATGAAACATGAGGAGCTCTGGATATGAAACATGAGGAGCTCTGGATATGAAACATGATGAACTCTGGATGTGAAACATGAGGAGCTCTGGATATGAAACATGATGAACTCTGGATATGAAACATGAGGAGCTCTGGATATGAAACATGAGGAGCTCTGGATGTGAAACATGAGGAGGAGCTCTGGATGTGAAACATGAGGAGGAGCTCTGGATGTGAAACATGATGAACTCTGGATATGAAACATGAGGGGGAGCACTGGATATGAAACATGATGAACTCTGGATGTGAAACATGATGAACTCTGGATGTGAAACATGAGGAGCTCTGGATGTGAAACATGAGGAGCTCTGGATGTGAAACATGAGGAGGGGCTCTGGATATGAAACATGAGGAGGGGCTCTGGATGTGAAACATGAGGAGCTCTGGATGTGAAACATGAGGAGCTCTGGATATGAAACATGAGGGGCTCTGGATGTGAAACATGAAGAGCTCTGGATATGAAACATGAGGAGGGGCTCTAGATATGAAACATGAGGAGGGGCTCTGGATATGAAACATGGGGAGCTCTGGATGTGAAACATGAGGAGGAGCTCTGGATATGAAACATGAGGAGGAGCTCTGGATATGAAACATGAGGAGGGGCTCTGGATATGAAACATGGGGAGCTCTGGATGTGAAACATGAGGAGGGGCTCTGGATATGAAACATGAAGAGCTCTGGATATGAAACATGAGGAGGAGCTCTGGATATGAAACATGAGGAGGGGCTCTGGATATGAAACATGAGGAGGGGCTCTGGATATGAAACATGGGGAGCTCTGGATGTGAAACATGGGGAGCTCTGGATGTGAAACATGAAGAGCTCTGGATATGAAACATGAGGAGGGGCTCTGGATATGAAACATGGGGAGCTCTGGATGTGAAACATGGGGAGCTCTGGATGTGAAACATGAGGAGCTCTGGATGTGAAACATGAGGAGCTCTGGATGTGAAACATGAGGAGCTCTGGAGGTGAAACATGAGGAGCTCTGGAGGTGAAACATGAGGAGCTCTGGAGGTGAAACATGAAGAGCTCTGGATATGAAACATGGGGAGCTCTGGAGGTGAAACATGAGGAGCTCTGGAGGTGAAACATGAAGAGCTCTGGATATGAAACATGAGAAACTCTGGATATGAAACATGAGGAACTCTGGATATGAAACATGAGGAACTCTGGATATGAAACATGAGGTTCTGCGTGGAGCTCTGGCTCCGTCAGCAGCAACACATGTTACTGGTGAAGCTCTGGGAAGCCGCTCATTCTCCTCCAGCCTGGGAGTGTTTGTGTAAGAAGATGATGGCAGCCACACACACACACACACTCTTATAAACAATACGTGGCTGTTTATGTGGCGATGCAGGACACACACACACACACACACACACACACACACACACACACACACACACACACACACACACACACACACACACACACACACACACACACACACACACACACACACACACACACACACACACACACACACACACACACACACACACACACACACACACACACACACACACACACACACACACACACACACACACACACAGTAAGCTGTGTATTATGTCGTCGAGTAATTATGGATAATTATGCAGTGAAAGTTGAGTTTGCATGGTTTTGGTTGCAGTCACTCATTAGCAGGAAGATTAATCCTGTAAATCACATAGAACTACCTGGCTTCATCTGTGTGTGTGTGTGTGTGTGTGTGTGTTACACTTACAAAGCGGTGGTTCTTGCCATCAAACTTGCGTGCACTGGTGAAGAGCACGGTTCGAGCCGGCATGTTGATTCCCATAGCGAAGGTCTCTGTGGCGAAAAGAGCCTGAAACCAAAACAACAGAACAGAAATCTAAATTTAATCACTTTTTAATAAATGTTAATTCATTTCAGACGTGATTTTTTTTTCTTTCACATGTGCAATCACATACACACTCCATCGAGCCACAAACATATAAATATATAAGAAATATACACATAAAGACATTAGTAACAATATAATCAAAGTTTAAGGAAATATATTTAGAAAAAAAATTGATATCTATATTCAGGTATACACAAAAATACATCCTATATCCAATTGTTATGCCTGAAAAGTGGTATGAAGAAGTAAAACGTATCTAACCCTACCACTCCTCCATCATTCAATCTTCTGTGTTCATCATAGGAGTCAAACTGATTTTAGATCAAGGGTCACATGTAGCACAATTCCATCTCCAGGGTGCCAGACCGGTAAAATAATGCCATAAAAACCTTTAAATTTAAACTTTTTCTTTAATATACGTGATAGAAAATATGTCTATAGCAGTGGCAGCTGGTCAATAGAGGACACCGCCCCCCCCTGCTGGAAGCAAGCGGAATGTTTTGGTTTGTTTTTTTTAATCATAAAATGTATGAATAAACTAATATTATCAATATTGGTTTATGCCAACAAACTAACAATCTTCATTTTCTACAGATAATCTTCAATTAAAGAGGATTTCTCTCTAATAGTGTGTGTGTGTGTGTGTGTGTGTGTGTGTGTGTGTGTAGCCAGGGGCGATGAGGAAAGCCTCTCTGAGGAGGCGGGGCTTAGTAGTGATCTCACCAGTTACTGATTAACACCACAGCGACTCATTGGCCCCTGGCCAGAGCTGCTCTGTGATTGGCTGAAAGTCTGCTCTGGTTTGTTCTGGTGTTTCTACCAGATGTTGAGATGAAGACAAGCAGCGAGTCCCTGATTATGAACTCTGTCCCTCCTCCTCCTCCTCCTCCTCCTCCTCCTCCTCCTCCTCCTCCTCCTCCTCCTCCTCCTCCTCCTCCTCCTCCTCCTCCTCCTCCTCCTCCTCCTCCTCCTCCTCCTCCTCCTCCTCCTCCTCCTCCTCCTCCTCCTCCTCCTCCTCCTCCTCCTCCTCCTCCTCCTCCTCCTCCTCCTCCGGCCGGTGCCTGAGCTCCATCAAATACAGATTGCAGACAGGAAGCAGCTAAAACACACTTCCCCTCCGTAAATTAAAGAGGATCAGTGTAACGGCTTGTTATTGTGAGCAGAAAGGACAAAGAGCGCAGACCTTCACCTCCGCCTGTCTGTCGCCATGGAAACCAAGAGACTACAGGTCATTGAGCCACCACTCCACTGCTTCCGTCGTCTGTCCTGGTAGTTTGAATTACTTCATGTTTGATACTGATGTACACACATTTGACAGAATCTAATGACGGGTCCTTGAGGACAAATCATCCCTGAAGATTTTATGGAATACAGGAGAGACGTTTTTGTGAAAAGTTGGTAAAATACAAACATACATACAAACTGATAAATAAATACATGCAGTCAAATATATAACCTCCACCTCGACGTTCGTTGGCAAAGGTAATTATCAAATCTGAAGCAGCAGCCCTCCAGAACAGGGGCTATTGAACTCCATGGAGGAGATGGGAGTGGACCAGTACCTTCAGGAGGCCTTCAGAGAAGAGGATCTCGATGGTTTCTTTCAGGATGGGCAGGAGGCCGCCGTGATGGATCCCTATCCCTCGCTTCAACAGCGGCAACACATGTTCCACCTGAAAAACAAAGCGTACCGTCACCGACAGGACCAACATGCCTTCACAGGATTACCGCCAAGAAGACAGAAAGCAAGTCCCAGCTGCTCTGTCTGGCTCCGCCCCATGAGCGACCGCGGTGCGCCTGCTGTTAAGGACGCGGACCAGAGGCCTGTACCAGGAACCTGGTCAACACAACCAGAGGCCTGTACCAGGAACCTGATCAACACAACCAGAGGCCTGTACCAGGAACCTGGTCAACACAACCAGAGGCCTGTACCAGGAACCTGATCAACACAACCAGAGGCCTGTACCAGGAACCTGGTCAACACAACCAGAGGCCTGTACCAGGAACCTGGTCAACACAACCAGAGGCCTGTACCAGGAACCTGATCAACACAACCAGAGGCCTGTACCAGGAACCTGGTCAACACAACCAGAGGCCTGTACCAGGAACCTGATCAACATAACCAGAGGCCTGTACCAGGAACCTGATCAACACAACCAGAGGCCTGTACCAGGAACCTGGTCAACACAACCAGAGGCCTGTACCAGGAACCTGATCAACATAACCAGAGGCCTGTACCAGGAACCTGATCAACATAACCAGAGGCCTGTACCAGGAACCTGGTCAACGTAACCAGAGGCCTGTACCAGGAACATGATCAACGTAACCAGAGGCCTGTACCAGGAACCTGATCAACGTAACCAGAGGCCTGTACCAGGAACTGATCAACGTAACCAGAGGCCTGTACCAGGAACATGATCAACGTAACCAGAGGCCTGTACCAGGAACCTGATCAACGTAACCAGAGGCCTGTACCAGGAACTGATCAACGTAACCAGAGGCCTGTACCAGGAACCTGATCAACGTAACCAGAGGCCTGTACCAGGAACTGATCAACGTAACCAGAGGCCTGTACCAGGAACCTGATCAACGTAACCAGAGGCCTGTACCAGGAACCTGATCAACGTAACCAGAGGCCTGTACCAGGAACCTGATCAACGTAACCAGAGGCCTGTACCAGGAACCTGATCAACGTAACCAGAGGCCTGTACCAGGAACCTGATCAACATACCAGGTTCTCTGTTCCCTGGTTAATTTATCCAGACGTACACGACCCTGATCACCGTTCCTACCAAGCAGGTTCTCAACTCTCTGGTTCAACCCAGACCAGGTGTGAGAGTTCAGGTGAAAGGGGCGGAGCTTGCAGCGTCTGACCAATCACACACAGAGAAACCCTCCAGAGCAGTTTACAGATTACTGGAGGAGCAGTTAATCTCTGAGATTATGAAGAATTCCAACCCATCCAGCAGCTCAAAGCAACACTGCTGCTGCAGCCAGAACCAGAACCTTCCTGACTTGGTGAGATTAGAGCAGATTAATTGATCAGTGATATAAAGGAACAGCACTGTGATCACTCAGTTCCACTTTATTCCAGCAGAACGGTACCAGGCAGAACTTCCTCACTGCTCTTCTTTTACTTTAGGTTCTCCATCACTGGTTCTGAGGCGGAGGTTCTCTTGTGTTTCCTGTTGGAATATTAATTCATCACCATGACGACAGGAGGAGTTCTGCTTCCATAAATTCATGGTTCTGCAGTTCTGTCAGGTGTGATCATGAACCTCATTATTCCAGATAAACAGACCTGGAACAAGTCAAGAACCAGAACCAGAACCTCCTTCAGAGCCTCAGAGACCAGGATTTATTTTATTAAGTCAGAAAGATTGTTCTAGATTAATTTCTCCTCTCCTCTCTGCTGCAGCTCAGAGCTGAACCTGCCCACCAATCACCATCATTTAAGAATGGGCGGGGCATTTCCCAAGAGATCTGATTGGTCAGGAGGCAGAGCTCTGACCTCTTATCTAGAACATATCCTGCTCTGGAGCAGGTTAGACTTTCAGCGTCAGTTACCAGGTGATTTATCCTGGTGAGAAGTGAGCGAGAGTCGTAGTACAGAAAACCTGAGTTAATCCTGAAGTTACCTAGATAAGAGAAAACCAAAGTTAATCCTGAAGTTACCTAGATAAGAGAAAACCAAAGTTAATCCTGAAGTTACCTAGATAAGAGAAAACCCAGAGTTAATCCTGAAGTTACCTAGATAAGAGAAAACCAAAGTTAATCCTGAAGTTACCTAGATAAGAGAAAACCCAGAGTTAATCCTGAAGTTACCTAGATAAGAGAAAACCAGAGTTAATCCTGAAGTTACCTAGATAAGAGAAAACCCAGAGTTAATCCTGAAGTTACCTGGATAAGAGAAAACCAGAGTTAATCCTGAAGTTACCTCCATAAGAGAAAACCAGAGTTAATCCTGAAGTTACCTCCATAAGAGAAAACCAGAGTTAATCCTGAAGTTACCTGGATAAGAGAAAACCAGAGTTAATCCTGAAGTTACCTGGATAAGAGAAAACCAGAGTTAATCCTGAAGTTACCTCCATAAGAGAAAACCAGAGTTAATCCCGAAGTTACCTGGATAAGAGAAAACCAGAGTTAATCCTGAAGTTACCTGGATAAGAGAAAACCAGAGTTAATCCCGAAGTTACCTAGATAAGAGAAAACCAGAGTTAATCCCGAAGTTACCTGGATAAGAGAAAACCAGAGTTAATCCCGAAGTTACCTGGATAAGAGAGAATCCAGCGTCGTAGTACACAGTACACAGAGCATGTGCAGATATTTACATTCAGGTTTGTTTTCTTCTCTTTGGAGACAAAACCTGAGAAGGTGTGACTTTTGAAGGCGGAGAGGAAAACGGAGGTGTGATGCAGCTCACCTGGGGCAGTTTCTTGTCTTCGTCCGAGAGACAGTCCACCGCATTGTTGAACACTTCCTCCACCAGACGTTTCTCGTCCTCTGGAATAAACACATGGTGCATTTCTTGACATGTCCTCGTGGACGTTTACACAGACCTCTAAATATTAACATCAAGTCATTTCTCACATCCTCAATCAAATCGGCTTTTTGAAAATATTATTCCACGTCATTTCTGTTCCAGCTGGTGAGGTTCAAGTGGGACAACATGCCCCTTAGTGGTGGGATACTTAAATCCTCATAAATGAATTAATAATCATTTTTAAAGAATTTATCTTAAATGACAGAAATAATATTTAGCAGAATTGCCTTAGTTTATATCAGTTGATATATTTTTTCCTCAGTATTATTTGAATAATTTATCTTAGTTTTCATGTTCATATTTCAAGCCAACAGGACCACATCGTCTGCAAAGAGCAGAGACGAGATCCTGTGGTCCCCAAACCGGACCCCCTCCGGTCCCTGGCTGTGCCTAGAAATTCTGCCCATTAAAGTTCTGAACAGAACCGGTGACAGAGGACCGCCATGAACCCTGGGGCACCCGGTGGAGGGTATCGAGCTGGTCCAGGAACACTGAACCAGCCAGAATAAGCATTACATTTAAACTCTAACGTTTTTCTCAGTTGTGGAGTATTTGGATGAAAATGTCTCTATGTTCACAAAAACTAAACAAATACTACCACAAATGATGACAATCTCAAGATGAAGCCAATTTCAATGAAACCTTCTGGTGCAAAATACCGTGAGTGAAGTAGACAGAGAATAATATCTGACCCAGAACAGAACCCTGTGGTACACCACACCAAAGAACCCACTGCCGACAGGAGGGAGGAGATTGTGTTGAAATCAGAAAAAATGGCACTTGACTGCTAACATTTTTACAAAAAGCAAAGTTTTAGGGTTGAATTTAGGGGATTCAGGGGTCACAAACCGTCCATCTTCCTCTTGGACAGGTAAAATAGTTCCATAATAACCTTTGAATTTAAACTGTTTTTGTTGAGGAGCAGAGTATATGTGATGAAAATGATTATATTTGTGCAAAAAACTATTACTACAGAAAATCCCTACAATCTGAACATCAAGCCAGTTTTAATGCTGCAAAATACAGTGAAATGTCCAAAACACTAAAGTCTTCAACCATCAGCAGCTCAGGAAGGACACGTCAACCATCCAGTGAACACAGAAGAAACCCTGAAGATACCCTGACCTCCATTTCCTCAATTCAGCCTTTAATCTGGTGGTTTAGCTCTACAGTGCTCATTATGCCTTTTAAATATTCGACCAAAAACTAATCTAAATATATACATTAGCCTCTCAAGCTTTCAGGATTGTCGCACACACACACACACAGACACACACAGACACACAGACAGACAGACAGACAGACAGACAGACAGACAGACAGACAGACAGACAGACAGACAGACACTCTCTACCTCTGTTAAAGTCCAGCTTGGCCACCTGCAGGGCGTAGGCTTCACACTCCTTCTTGCTGAAGCTGAAGATGATGACGGGCTGGAAGTTTCTCTCCATGATCATCTTCACTATCTTGAAGACGCTGTTTGGACCTGAACAAAGTCCAGAATCACCTTTAATCGTCTCTTTGAAAACACGTAGTCACTGATTTAATTGGCACATTAAAACCCTGTTCAGACAAGTGACAACACATCATTTCAGAAAAGTTTCACGTGTGCATTGGAAGGTTTGAGAACGGAGTTGGTTTCCACGGAAACGCCAGAAATGCTAAAAACGGTGTTATCATGCCAGGCCACGAGGGGGTGCTGTTTCCGGTTGCAATTTCCCCCGCGTGTTTTCAAAAAGTTGCAATCGCTCCCGTTTCTAGACGTTAGCATTTTTTAAAAGTTGCTTTCCCCCCCCGTTTCTATGTAGGCGAAACATTTTTTAAAAGTTGCAAATTTTCCCTATTTCCATGGAGACAAAGCATTTTCAAAAAGCTGCGATCTCTCCTGCTTCTATAGGGACTAAGCTATTTTAAAAAGGTGCAATTCCTCCCATTTACATCAAAACTAAGCCTTTTAAAAAGTTGCATTTTCCCTCATTTCTACAGAGACGGAGCGTTTTGTAAAAGTTTCACTTTTAGGACTCGTTTTCAAAAAGTTCTGACATGTAAACAAACCCTAAAATGCAACAAGGTTTTGTCCTCAGACACACACGGACCTTTAGTTCCTCCTTTGCGGCCTCTCGGATCCCACTTGCCGCCGCCGCTGCTCCCAGAATCCCCGGCGTCTCTCAGGACCTGCATGGCCGTGTTGAAGTTATCTTCTCTGAAATCCCCCTGCAGGGAACCATGAAGCACAAACCATTAACTCAGCATAGAAACTGAAGCATTAATCATTAGTTTTCTAGCGTGATTGCTAAGTGCTGTTTAAAAAGTCGCCTCACGTTCTCATCCACAACCAGGTGGAGCCCGTCGCCCCCTGCTGGAAAGATGTAGTGCTGTAGAGGAGTGGGACGGTAGTCTGTGTAGACCACATGGCAGGGCTGCAGGAAGAGCAGATACTTAGGATTCCAGATGAAAACACGACGTTTTCACAAGCAGGAAGTTCAGTAAAGTCAAAGCAAAGTGGGAACCTGCTTGTGAAGGTGGCAGATCCACTCGGCAAACTGCTTGGCGTTGGGAATGGTGGCAGACAGGAAGACGTAATGGACATTATCAGGAAGGAGGATGATGGTCTCCTCCCACACAACGCCACGCTCTGAAACACATCAGTTAACATGTGTGTGTGTGTATATATATATATATATATATATATATATATATACACACTGCGAACAGTGCTCCCTAAGCGACCCGCTAGCACACTGCTAACTCTGCTAACTGTGCTCCTTCAGCGACCCGCTAGCACACTGCTAACTCTGCTAACTGTGCTCCTTTAGCGACCCGCTAGCACACTGCTAACTGTGCTCCTTTAGCGACCCGCTAGCACACTGCTAACTGTGCTCCTTTAGCGACCCGCTAGCACACTGCTAACTGTGCTCCTTTAACAACCCGCTAGCACACTGCTAACTCTGCTAACTGTGCTCCTTTAGCGACCCGCTAGCACACTGCTAACTCTGCTAACTGTGCTCCTTTAGCGACCCGCTAGCACACTGCTAACTCTGCTAACTGTGCTCCTTTAGCGACCCGCTAGCACACTGCTAACTCTGCTAACTGTGCTCCTTTAACAACCCGCTAGCACACTGCTAACTCTGCTAACTGTGCTCCTTTAGCGACCCGCTAGCACACTGCTAACTCTGCTAACTGTGCTCCTTTAGCGACCCGCTAGCACACTGCTAACTCTGCTAACTGTGCTCCTTTAGCGACCCGCTAGCACACTGCTAACTCTGCTAACTGTGCTCCTTTAGCGACCCGCTAGCACACTGCTAACTCTGCTAACTGTGCTCCTTTAGCGACCCGCTAGCACACTGCTAACTGTGCTCCGTTAACAACCCGCTAGCACACTGCTAACTCCGCTAACTGTGCTCCTTTAGCGACCCGCTAGCACACTGCTAACTGTGCTCCGTTAACAACCCGCTAGCACACTGCTAACTCCGCTAACTGTGCTCCTTTAACAACCCGCTAGCACACTGCTAACTCTGCTAACTCTGCTCCTTTAGCGACATAATAAATGAAAACTATATTAAACCTTCATATTTGGGTTATACCTGCATCTCTCATGTAATGGATCTCGTCGAAAACCACCCAGGCCACTTCCCTCATGATCTCGGAGCCTCGGTACAACATGCTCCTTAGGATCTGGCAGGGAAAAGCACAGAACCGTCAGACAGACACTCCTATTGTCTGAGCTGCACAACTTTTCAAAACTGTGGGCCGAAGCTGTCCAGCAGGGCTGCAACCCGGCCACTAAGAGAAGAGCTGAAAACATGGACCGGTGTTTACTTTGTGGGGATTGGAGTGTTCAGACGCCAGCAGAGACTCAGGCACTGTGACCATGAAGCTACGATAAGCTGGACGCCGCTGCCGGCAGGTGAAGGTCTCCGTTCTCACCTCGGTGGTCATGACGAGGCAGGAGGCGGTGGGGTTGATGGTGACGTCTCCGGTCATCAGGCCCACGTCCTGGAACTCCTCGTACATCTCTCGGTACTTCTGGTTGGAGAGGGCCTTGATGGGGCTGGTGAAGATCACCCGCTGCTTCTCCCGGAGCGCCAGGGCGATGGCGTATCTGCAGGAAGACCACAATCACTGATCGATATCACCACAGGTAAACTAACTCCTAACCTCATCTCAGTGTGACTACAAAGAGGAATTCACCAGCAGTGGAATTACAATTACATTAAAAACGTGCACCTTAATCAGCCAACAATGATATTATATATATTTGTTCACGTCGTCTTCCGTCTACCGCCCCCTGCTGGCCGTCTCTGTAAAATTGCCTAAATCCTAAATTGAGATTATGAAATTCCACTCCTGTTGTAAAACGGCGTAACAAGACGGAACAACAGCGACTGAGGAGAAGTATTTCTTTGTGTTTTTTGAGACTCTGAGAAAAAATGACTTGGGTGTACGACAACCTGTGTCCAAATAATACAATTAGACACCGTTTCCACGACGTTTCAAGAGCAAGTGCATCGTTTTTGTTTCAGAAAAGTTTTGTGTGTACACCTCAACGTTCTAAAAGACATCCGGCTCCGCAGAAACTTATAACAGCGACGGTCAACTATAAAACTACCACGTCCTGAGTCTCGACACTCTGGAGGAAAACTTTGGTGTTATTGTGAATCTACATGTGCAGAAAAACTATTTCCTGTAGTCATGGTGTTCATGTACAGCAGCGTTTTCAGGAACCCCCCCGCCCCCCGTACCTTGTGAGCCATTTTCAAAAGGTTTGGTTTTCAGTGGCCCCGACCATCGTTGTGGTGTAAACGGATGTCCAATGAAAGTTAAGCATTTTCTCTACAACCTGACAACCATGAGCATAAAGAAAGTGGTAGAAATGGAGGTGAAGTGTCCCTGCGTCCTGCAGGAGACTCACTCTGCACACACAGTCTTGCCAGCGGAGGTGTGAGCCGACACCAGCACAGACTGGTTGTTGTCAATACACAAGATGGCTTCCCGCTGGAAGGGGTCCAGGACAAAAGGATACTCCTGTAAAAACCAAACAGAATCACATCAGAACTAAAACTCTACAAAATGTTTATTCTAAATGACCTAAATGATGAATTGAAGTGTGGTTGACCTTGGCTGCTTTCCCCACTCGAGCTTTCAGTGGTTTAAATTCATCACAGGAAGGCAGAGCAACCTGTTGGGCAAAGGAATTATTTAATGAGAATGAATTTAAAATTATACTTTATTAAAATAATAATACTAATAAATGTGACTTTCGTCCACCTCGTGAGAGCATCCCTCCATAGTGTCCACCTGCTCCACCCTCACTTGAGGCATAAATTCTGAAAGACTGAGGAAAACAAAGAGCCTTTAAATGTAAAACCTGAAGCAGCTCGGGTCAAGAACACTGGTGACAGAAGAGCTGCAGCACGGGGGGGGGGGGGACCTCTTACTTCAGGTCGCTGGCCGACACGGCCTCCAGGCGGGGTTTCTTCCCAAACACCAGCTCTTCTCCTCCGTCACTGTCTGCGTCCCTCTTGACCCGAGCAGAAGAACTCGCCTCCTTATCGGCTTCATTTTTACCCAGAACGTTCCTGGAACACGGACAAACACGTCATTCCTCCCAGGCGCTGCTGGGACCATCTTCTGAATAGTCCTGGATATTTAGTTTTCCACATGGAACCCATCAACATGCTTGTGAGGTTAATTGGTCCTGAATGAGTGATTGTCTCTGAAGGTGACCTGTCCTGGTTGTATCCTGCCATCACCTGTATCCAGCGGGGATTGGCCTGGTGCCTCTCCACAGGGTAGAGAAGCATCACATGAATGGATTGATAATCTACGACACCATGTTCATTGAGTGAGGTGAAATTTAATCCTTTAACAAAGGAGACTGAGGCAGTAAGGCTCAGATAACTAGAGGTTCACCATATAGTGAGCAGACACTCCCCTACTGTTTATGTCCTGAGTTAGTTAGTTAGACTCCGATTCGTTCAATTCTGGAAAGAATTGTGAGAATTTCTGTTTAAAATCGAAGACACTTGCCTAGAGATGACTGTGCTGTGTGCACTAAACCTGTACTGGACTCGTCTTTACATGTAGAGTGTTTTCTTTCACTTTAGGAGTTAATCGTTGTCAAAACACGGTTGAATCTTGTCGTCCTAAAACGTGAAGTTAACGTTTATCGACCACATTGACGAGTGTTTGCCCAAATGACACCACAAGCGTGCACACATGCTTCTGCTTCAGCGCGTCGCAGAGCTATAAACGCCGTATTTGGCGAGACTCAAAGTCTAAATTCATAAAGTTCCTTTACCCAGTTTCTGTAGCAGTAAATAGTGGGATTTTCTTGTTTGTGGCAGCTGGTTGATCTTCATCAAACACGCTGAACAAACCGTCGCCAAATGCGTCCGCCATGTTTGTTAGAGGCAAGAGTTTCCCACAATACACCACGAGGCTGTGTTCCGGGTAATACTTCCGGTACGGAAGCCGTGCGATTCAAAATAAGGTGATTTTTCGCTTCCACTCATCAAGCGTCCCCCTGATGATTTTTCCTTACACAGCCACGCAAAGGATATATAATTAAATAGCGTTCAGTCGGACTAATGGGGGGAAAGAAGAAGAAATCGGCAGCCCACGCGGCTCCTCCGGGGGCTCCAGCGGCAGCAGCAGCACAGGCTGGCCGGACGGGAGCCGCTGCTGCGGGCAGCGGCGTGGCTGAGGAGCCGAAGAAACAACCGGGGAGCAACAAGGCTGCTAAACCAGCCAAAGACGGCAAATCTAAAGGTGACAGCACCTTAAATCCACGCAGTATTGTCTAATTTCAACGACACTGAGAGATGAAGGCGCCATGTGATGGTGATCTCCGGTGGAAAGCCTTTATAAAACATTATTCACTGAGGCAAAGTGAAGGGCTGCAAATATCTCACTCCTATAGTGTCAAACCAGGATTGATTTAATAATAATGTGATGTCTGTCATCTCAAAACAAGTATAAAGTTATTAAACAAACAGAGGTTTGATCACTCAATATGTTTCTCATTATATATTTCACAGCCACGTCAATCAAAGAGTACAACGAAGATATTACTTACATTTTCCAATATGTTATTATGCACGTGTGACCATGTCTGATATACCGATGTTTTCTGACTCAGAGCCTAATACATGGAGATATTTACTTTCTTTTTTTATAGTTTTTTTAGAATTTGAATTTTTTTCAATTTATATTTCCTTTTCATACATTTTCAAGAATTAATAACTAATAAAAAATTATTAAAGTACTTTTTATTCGGATTATCTTACTGTCTTAATAAAAATCTACATTTTTAGTCAAAATCTACTCCTATAGAAGTTGATCATTCTTCTATTGCAGCTTTGAACGGTGCTCACCTGTAATCTGTCTCAGAAATGATCCAATGATGTAAACGATGTGTCTTCACCGCAGCTCCAAAGACTTACAGCCTGGCCAACGCTGCTCAGGTCGACACCGGCGGCGTCTCGGACAAATCTATTCTTAAAGTAAGAATCAAGCAGTTGGACGGATGATTTTCCTCCTGATAATCATGAAACGCTGAAAGTAATGTAACTTGTTCATTACACAGGTTGGAATCCAAGCTGACCTGGAGAAGAAGATCATCAAGCTGATCAATGACTTCAGGCAGGAGAACGGGGACAAAGGTCCCATATCAGGGAGGCTGACCAACAAGAAGCTGCTGGTAAGAACAAGACCAGCTCCTGTTTCTGCTCTCCTGGACTCTCTACCGTTTAACATCCTATCTTAACGCGCCTGCAGGATTTGTACACCGCTCTGGAGAAGTTCCAATTCAAACGCGAGCACATCGAGGAGGCGATGAAGAGCAGCGTTCTGTATGGAGGAGATCTGCACTCGGCTCTGGACTGGCTCTGCCTCAACCTGCAGGACGGTAAGAAGAACCGGAGACTCTGCTGGAACCCGAACCGCGCTGTGGCTCTGGGGGTGGGAATGCAGGAAGATTGGACTGCAACCCAAATTATACAAGAATCCCGGTGTCCTCATCCTGGGATTCTATTTCCTCACAATGTAAGATAGTGAGAGCAGTGATTGATTTGGTACAAGCAGAGAGATGAATCGCACTGAAATGGAAAGAGACGATAGAACTGAGATTAAGCAAAGGGAGATTAAGCAAAGGGAGATTAAGCAAAGGGAGATTAAGCAACCTTTATCATCTGAGGAGACGTTTTCATTGAGGAGATGAGACCCATTTTGAAAATCGCTGTGGAAAACAACATAAATCCTAAGGAAAAGATCTTTTACATATTGTGGAAACTTCATGGAGACAGCTGGATTCAGCAGGGATGGCAGTTTTACCACTGGAGGGAATTTCATATCTACTGAGAGGGAAGAAGGGAGAGTTTGTTATCTAGAGAACATTTAGGAACTCTGGAGGGATGAAGAGGATGATGAAGAGGATGAAGAGGATGACTGAGGATATTGAGGTTGAAGAGGATGATGAGGATGACTGAGGACGATGAGGATGATGTGGTTGAGGAGGATGATGAGGACGATGATGATGATGAGGATGATGAGGATGACTGAGGATGAGGAGGATGACTGAGGATGATGATGATGATGAGGATGAGGAGGATGACTGAGGATGATGAGGATGAAGAGGATGACTGAGGATGAAGAGGATGATGAGGACAATGAAATCTGATCGGGGAAATTTCTCAAATTGAAGCCTTAAATTCAACAATGTTGAGGATGTTGATATTCATGTGTTGTTTCTGTTGTTCATATTTAACAGAAATAAATAAAAACACTAAATCATCATACATTTCCTTTTTAGGGAAAACTGTGAATTTCTGTGTCCGTGCTCTTATTTCCCCAGACGAGCTGCCGGAGGGGTTCAGCCAGCAGATGCAGGAGGAGAGTCAGAAGACTCGGCCCAGATTCCAGCCTCCTCCTCTTCCTCTTCCTCCTCCTCCTCCTCAGCAGGAACCTGCAGCAGCCGCCAGTCACGCTCCCAGAGACACCGCCAAGGTCTGTGCTGATTGGACAGACGTGTGCGCTCCTCTGTCAGTCGGCTGACTTCTTTTGTGTGACGTTCACTAGGTGGCGCCGAAGGACGAGGCTGCCAGCATGAAGGACTGGATCCTGAGGTACGCAGAGCAGAGCAGCGAGGAAGAGGAGGAGGAGGAGGAGGAGGACAAGGGGAGGAAGAACCACAATCCTGAACTGGATGAGAAGTTTGATCCGGTGAGTGGCCAGAGGCCAGATTTAGAAACTTTTCCTTTTGTTTATTATTCAAAAACATACACAAGATATAGATACAGTACATAAAACAATTAAAAATAGTATTTCTACTAATGTCAATTTATTTGTCTATATTTATATAGATTAGATTGATTTATTGTACATTATATGTGTGTGTGTGTGTGTGTGTGTGTGTGTGTGTGTGTGTGTGTGTGTGTGTGTGTGTGTGTGTGTGTGTGTGTGTGTGTGTGTGTGTGTGTGTGTGTGTGTGTGTGTGTGAAGACCCACAATGGAGTTCCACTCATGTTTATCTAATTCAGTCTGAAAATTGGTCAGAAGAAGTAAAACTTAGTTCATCCTATCACTTCACCAAAACTCAATATTAGAATTTCATCATTATCCTGACTTATTAATACTAATTAATACAATAATATATTTGTACTTGCTTGTCTCATCTTTTCATTTATTCGCAGATTATTTTCCGTCTGTGTGTTTTTACTTTGACACGTTCATCGACTGACTTGTTATCAAGTCAAATGATGCTTTTGGGAACGACTTGTCGTAAAATGTTAAACATTGGAATTCCAACCTATATACTATATACACGTCTTGTGAATAAATATAATACATATGTCTAGTTTAACTTGTCTGAAATAAAGGAGAAAGAAGTCAAACTTAAAACTAACATTAGTAACAGTAAAACTAGTGACAATCTTCCATCTATTTGTTATTTTCTTAGTATTTCTATTAGTAGAATGAACTCTGCTGTGGTTGGTTCTTTGTTTCAGCTCCTCCCACTTAGTGCACTTTGATTGATGCAGTGATTTAAAAAGAGAGAGAGAGAAAAAGTACTTTACATGACCAAAGTACTAGTGAGCGTGTAAACACACGTCTGAGGCCAGCGGCTGCCGGCAGGAAGGTCATCAGGAGGGTGGGATGATGTGGTTTTTCTGAGAAAGGTGTGTTTTGTGTCCTTCCCTGCAGAACGAGCGCTACCTGACCCTCGCCGCTCAGCTGTACGACACCAAAGACATGGCCGCCGCCGCCAAGACCAAGAGCGACAAGGCTGGTCAGAGGATGGCTCAGGACCGGATCCGCATCATACAGCAAGGTGTGTGTGTGTGTGTGTGTGTGTGTGTGTGTGTGTGTGTGTGTGTGTGTGTGTGTGTGTGTGTGTGTGTGTGTGTGTGTGTGTGTGTGTGTGTGTGTGTGTGTGTGTGTGTGTGTGTGTGTGTGTGTGTGTGTGTGTGTGTGTGTGTGTGTTTATTACAAACATCCTAATAAAGAGGTTTCAGCTTGTAAAGTTGGGAGTCCCGTTAATTAAGAACTACTGTAATAGTTTTGTTTTTAATGTTTGTAGAAATGAAGCAGCTAGAGTCTCACCCCGTCTTCAATCCTGCCATCAAGCTGGCCGACGTCCCTCAGAAGGAGAAGAAGGTCCTTCCTGCCAGCGAGGACAAAGACGAGCTGGACTTCAAGTTGTTCCAACAAGCTGAGAAGAAGCCTCCTGCAGAGAAAGGTACCGGGTTCTTCAGGAGCCCTCTGCCCTCCTTATCGTGTAATAACAGCAAACATGAGCGTGAGTGTCCTGGCCAAGACGGTACGAAAGGTTTCAGACAAAACACAGAAGAAAAATATCAATACATTAAAAAAAAAAACAAGTACATTTGCAAATAATTACCCTAAATTTAAATAAAGTTTATTATCAAGATATTAATGTGGAGAGAACAGAGCTGACATGTTCCTCAGAGAAACTGAGTTTGAGGCTTTTCATTGCACATTTAAGGGGTAAAGAGGTATTATATATATATATATATATATATATATATATATTTATATATATATATATATATATATATATATATATATATATTGCCCATGTCAGCTCCTAACCTTTGTTTTAAAACTGTTTCTTGTCTATAGTCTGTATTTTATTTCTAGTTTTAGTGATATATTTTGTTTATATTTTCTTCTTTTGTATTCTGGGTGATGTATATCTACATTGTAGGAAGGCGACCAAGACAACATTTCAGTTCCACTGCGTGTCTCGTTTGTCCAGCAGAATTGACAATAAAAGCTGACTTTGACTTAACTTGACCAGTTATTCCTTCTTTTTGTTTTTTCAGTTGGAGTTGTGAAGAATGAACCGAAAGACGTCCGTGACTTCGACTACACGGCTCGCAGCTGGACGGGAAAGTCTCCCAAACAGTTCCTCATCGACTGGGTCCGGAAAAACCTCCCCAAGAGTCCGGCGCCGGCGTTTCACAAGGTGCCTGCAGGCCGATACTGGAAGTGCAGGTCTGTCTCTCCGTCTGTCCTCATTTCCTCTCACAGTCCAGGAACATGTGCTGGAAGTGAAGGGACGACTTTAAACTGCCTTGAGTCTCTCTCTGGAGGGACGGAATAATAAACCACGTCTTTGCATGTGTCAGGGTGCGTGTTCAACGGACGGAGGACATTCTGGAGGTTTGTCCCAACATCCTGACCGAGGACGGCATGCAGGCTCAGCACCTGGGAGCCACACTGGCTCTCTACAACCTGGTGAAAGGACAGGTGAGAGCGAGCTTATAGGTGGAGAATTCCCAGTATGAAAGCTGATCCTCTTCCTGCTGCTCCACGCAGTCGGTGCACCAGCTCCTCCCTCCCACCTACCGCCAGGTGTGGCTGGAGTGGCGAGACAGCGAGCAGCAGCAGCAGGAGGAGAGCCGCACCGCCGCCAACAAACCCCGAGACCAGTTCATCTCGCGGCTCCTGACCAGACTCAAGCAGCAGCAGAACCAGAGCCAGGGGCCGAGCTGTGGCTCCACGGGGGGGAGGGGGCGGAGCCTCCACCACGACCACGAGGAGGAGCCCGAGGAGTCCTGGGAGAACCTGGCCGGTCTCGATATGGCAGAGCGAGGAGAGGAGGAGGAGGACCGGGGTGAGAGAAGAGGAGGGAGGAAGGACGGAGCGGGAGCGCTCCAGGCCGCCAGAGAGCTTCTGGTCAAACTGAGGAAGTCGCCACTCGCCAATAAACTGAAGGTACAAAGACGTAAACGTTTCCCCACAGCGGTGGGATTTAGAGAAATCTAACAAGTGTCCTTTCCTTGAAGGCGGAGCGAGAGCAGCTGCCGGTCTTCCAGCACCGGCACCGGGTCCTGGAGGCTCTGCAGCGCCACACAGTGGTGGTGGTGGCCGGTGAGACGGGCAGCGGCAAGAGCACGCAGATCCCCCAGTTCCTCCTGGAGGAGCTGCTGAGCGGCGGGACGGCAGCACGCAACTGCAACATCGTGGTGACGCAGCCGCGCCGGATCTCCGCCATGAGCCTGGCCTGCAGGGTCAGCCAGGAGCTGGGCTGCCAGGACGGCCCGGGGTCAAAGGTGATCGTCCGGGAATCCTTGCAGTGCAGCGCCTCGTGCAGCGCGTCGTGCAGCACGTCGTGCAGCACGTCTCGTGCAGCAGCGCCTCGTGCAGCAGCGCCTCGTGCAGCAGCGCCTCGTGCAGCAGCGCCTCGTGCAGTGCCTGTACCACAGGGTTCTGTTTTGGGTCCAGTATTATTGGTATTCTTATTCAGGAATTCAGCCAAACATAAGGCCCATGGGCCAAAGCCATCCAGCTTGGATTTCAAACACTGATTTTACTGTGAGATGTCCAAAAACCTTTTCCTACACCTGTTGCATTATGGGTATTTTTTTTTTCAAACTCCCCCTGACAGCGTGGCTTTGAGGCTAATGCTAGTGTGTTAGCTTTACTGCAGCACCGATATCTCAGCTCAGTGTGTCGCTGCTCTTCAGAAATGTTGTCAGTTTGATGGTGTTTTGGCGGATCGGTGCCTCTTGTGGCCGGTTTTGGTCCACGGGCCTTAAGTTTGACAGCCCTGATTCTTTTTATAAAACTAAAATCTGTTTTCAAGCCTTTATGTTTAATTTCGTTCCTAAAACAGTGCCTGTGTGAGATTTGCTGCTTGAGGTGAAGAAGCTCTGCTCTGAGTTCACGCTAACCCTAACCCTGACCCTGACCCTGACCCTAACCCTGACCCTAACCCTGACCCTGACCCTGACCCTGACCCTGACCCTGACCCTGACCCTGACCCTGACCCTGACCCTGACCCTGACCCTGACCCTAATGCTAACCCTGACCCTGACCCTAACCCTGACCCTGACCCTAACCCTGACCCTAATGCTAACCCTGACCCTGACCCTAACCCTGACCCTGACCCTGACCCTAACCCTGACCCTAACCCTGACCCTGACCCTAACCCTGACCCTGACCCTGACCCTGACCCTGACCCTGACCCTAACCCTAACCCTGACCCTGACCCTGACCCTGACCCTAACCCTGACCCTGACCCTGACCCTGACCCTGACCCTAACCCTGACCCTGACCCTAATGCTAACCCTGACCCTGACCCTAACCCTGACCCTGACCCTGACCCTAATGCTAACCCTGACCCTGACCCTAACCCTGACCCTAATGCTAACCCTGACCCTGACCCTAACCCTGACCCTAACCCTGACCCTGACCCTGACCCTAACCCTGACCCTGACCCTGACCCTAACCCTAACCCTGACCCTGACCCTGACCCTGACCCTAACCCTGACCCTGACCCTGACCCTAACCCTGACCCTGACCCTAACCCTGACCCTAATGCTAACCCTGACCCTGACCCTGACCCTGACCCTGCTTCATGTGGCCCGCAGACGTCGCTGTGTGGATACCAGATCCGGATGGAGAACCAGTCTGGAGAGTGGACCCGCCTGCTGTACTGTACCACCGGAGTGCTGCTCAGGAAGCTGCAGCACGACCGCCACCTCAGCTCTCTAACACACATCATCGTAGACGAGGTGCGTGACGACGCAGAACCCTTGGTAGCGTTTTGGGGGCTAGTGTTGACGTGACGACGGCGCTCAGAGCCACATTTCTCACCCTTCAGGTCCACGAGCGCAGCGTCCAGTCCGACTTCCTGCTCACCATCCTGAAGGACGTGGTGATGAGGAGGTCCGACCTGCAGCTCGTCCTGATGAGCGCCACCGTCGACTGCCACAAGTTCTCCAACTACTTCAACCGCTGCCCCGTCATCAGCATCCCGGGCAGGACTTTCCCGGTGGAGGTACGGGGGGGGGGCTACTTTGACGGAACGCCAGAGAAAAGCTGCATCACACAGCAGGAGAATCGTTTCTTTCCAGGTCTTTCATTTGGAGGACATCGTGGAGGAGACGGGATACATCCTGGAAAAAGACTCGGAGTACAGCCAGAAGATTCTGGAGGAGGAGGAGGAAGTCAACGTCTCCGTCACACAGAAAGGAGGAAAGACTCTGCAGCACCAGGTGACGTCGGGTATTTCTCTCGCTCCAGAAGGTTTCCTATTTATTGGCTTTATGTTGAGATTGGAGTCATTTTCTGTATTAATTCTTTAGTTTTTGTCTAAAGTTTAGCAGTGACATTTTTTTTGTGTGTTTGGTATGTGGCGTACCACAGGGTTCTGTTCTGGCTCCAATATTATTGTCCATCTAATTAAGGTGTATTTTATTTTGCACCAGAAGATTTCATTAAATGGCTTTATGATGAGATTGGAGTCACTTTTGAAAGTAATTTCTTGGTTTTGTTAAAATATCTATATTTCCATCCCATATTCTCTCGCCGCAGCTCGGGTCCATTTTTATCTTGGACCAGAAAATAGTACCACAATAAAATTGTATTTGTGGCCCCTGAACTAAAATGAGACACTCCATGATTTAAGTTTTTCTAGAAATACCAAGAAAAACCTGATTGCCACAGGAAAGATCAGCATTAATACTTACAGATGTGATTTAAGACTATCAGAGACAGGACTTTACTATGATGGTTTTAGATTTGGAGTAACTCGTCTGTAAACAATGATGAAGGTCTATAAGAGTCTGAAATGTGGGTTTAATCCAGATGTTGCAGCATCAGAAGGCCTTTAGTCCTCTGACCCTCAGGGTGTCACTGGGAAATCCTCAAATCAAAGGAATAATTACTTTATTACCTCTAAAATGGTCGTGTTTCCAGGTTAGTGGTTATTATTCCATTACTGGGTGTGTCTAGCACCTTGGATATTAGCTAGCAACAGTTCCCTCACAAAATCTGTCTTTCACTTTGTATTTATTGAACTCGACATTTAGAAGAAATGTAATGACTTCCAGACAAAGCCTGGGAAAGAAAAAGGTGACGTAGAGCAACAACCGCTCATCTGGCCTCTCCTCTGGTGTCCCTCAGGGCTCTGTCCTAGGCCCCATCCTTTTACTCTCCTTCTCCACACGTATATCATTTTTAATTTCACTGCTATGCGGGTGACAAACAGTTGTACCTTTCCCGACTTAGGGATATAAAGCTGTGTATCATCATCGTATTTGTGAATGAGATCAAGCTCTGATGCAGGACTTCATTCTGAAAATGTGTCTTGTTCACAGGACTTCATTCTGAGGGACTCGTCCTCTGGCTGGGACCTGGGTCCGGACCTGGACCACTTCAGCAGCCGCACTCGGCACGTCCTGCAGTACATGAACCCCAACAAGATCAACATGGAGCTGCTGGTGGACCTGGTGGCCTACCTGGGTACTGCAGCAGTCAGGACGTGGTGGAGCCAGTCTTGTCCTCGCGGCTGCTGATGTTTTCTCCGTGTCTTCGGCAGACAAAGCGCCACAGTTTGTGGACGTGGACGGCGCCATCCTGGTCTTCCTGCCCGGTCTGGCTCACATCCAGCAGCTGTTCGACCTGCTATCTTCGGACAAGAGGTTCAGGGACAAGAACAGGTGACGCACTTCTTCTGCTCCATGTTTCTGAATATAAGACCTGCCCACTTTTTCAAACCTGCTTCCAGGGAATAAAAGCCTGTCTTATATTCCAACCAAAATGGGGCATTATGGACTCATTGACATATTTGTACTTACTCTTTTCCTGTGTTTTATGCTGAAATCTTCCTGATGTTCAGGTTCAGGGTCATTGCTCTGCACTCCACTCTCTCCTCTAAGGACCAGGCCGCCGCCTTCACAGTGCCCCCTGCTGGTGTTAGAAAGGTAAACATTCAATTCTGTAAATTGATTCCATAAGTCGATTATCTTTTTGTACATTTCCATATTTGTCATATGAATTTCTAATCTGATTCTCTAGTCAGTTTATGCTTTGGACATTGGAACTATCAGACTATCAGAGTTCTGAGCAGAATATTAAAAAACAAGAAATGGGCCTTTGATCATTTTTAGAATTCAAAATTGAAATTGAAATTCCAGGTATTATTCTTTATCAGGGTCGAGAAGAGATAAACAAAGATTTACAAACTGGTGTCGAACAAAAAGGGCCAGTTTTTTCACTGTGTGCCACAGACCAGGGGAGATCTGGTGCTTTCAAACCTTCGTTCTGGCTTTTGCCGCCTCAAACGCCAAACATGCTCTTACTTTGAAAACACCAACTGCTGGTGCACAATATGAAAAAAGACGATTTGTTTGTCTTCTAATTTTTTATTTTGAGAAAATCAGCTGGTTCTCTTTTTTCCTCAAATAAAGAAAAAGACATTACATTTACATTTTATAAATAAAATCATTTTGTAAAAATCCTTTTCTGAATGGAATATCCAATGACAAACCTCCACTAAGCTGCTCTCATTTTCAGATCGTTCTGTCCACTAACATCGCTGAGACCGGTGTGACCATTCCCGATGTTGTGTTTGTCATCGACACCGGAAAGACCAAAGAAAATAAGTACGTGCTAATAAGCAATCAGGTTAATCAGACTTTATTCAAATAGAGGAATTAATTCACTGGCCTGACGTTGAGGGATTGTTCTGTCCTCCCGAGGTACCATGAGAGCAGCCAGATGAGCTCGCTGGTGGAAACGTTTGTCTCCAAGGCCAGCGCCCTCCAGAGGCAGGGGAGAGCAGGACGAGTCCGGAACGGCTTCTGCTTCAGACTCTACCCCAAATACAGGTGTGAGGGCGAAAGCAAGGCCGTCAGCACACACGGAGAGCGTTTTGGTTGTTTTAACGACGTGTTCTTGTTCAGGTTCGATGCCTTCATGGATTACTCCGTGCCGGAGATTCTTCGAGTCCCACTGGAGGAGCTGTGTCTACATATTATGGTAGAAAACAAACACATCCCCGATCAGCCACTCGGACATGAACACACTTTTAAAGCAAACACAGTTAAAGAGGAAAATATTTTCAGTGTTTGAGGAGATTAAAGGCTGCAGCCGAGGGAGCGAGATGATTCTGATGAGGCGGATGCTGATGGAGGATTTGAGCCTGAAAAATTGCAAATTTAGGCTTTAAAATGAAACTATAAGGTTAATTAAGTCAAGACTTCGTCTACTGGTAAATCGAACAAAAAGAGAAATTTTTTTAACTTGCCTCAGCAGGTTTAGTCTTGCAATGCAAATATATACCACTAGATGGTGCTTTGAGTCACACAGAGGCAGCAGGAGGAAACGGTAACACAGCAACGTATGGCTCTTTTGGCTACTCTATGTTGAATTGTCTACGTTTCTTCTTCTCCATCAACCTCCTCTTTGGTAGAAATGCCAGTACGGCTCCCCGGAGGACTTCCTGAGTCGGGCGCTGGACGCCCCTCAGCCTCAGTCCGTCAGTAACGCCGTCAGCCTGCTGCGGCGGATCGGCGCCTGTCAACTCGACGACCACGTCCTCACTCCTCTGGGTCACCACCTGGGAAGTCTGCCGGTCAACGTCAAGATTGGCAAGATGCTGATCTACGGAGCCATCCTCGGCTGTCTGGAGCCCATCGTACGTCCCAACGACTCTTCCGATCCTAGAATCTGTGTCGGGGTCATAAGAGGTTGTTTCTTTGTCGCAGGCAACCATCGCGGCAGCAATCACAGAGAAGTCTCCGTTCTCCACACCCATGAACAGGAAGGAGGAAGCTCACCTGGCCAAAGCTGCTCTGGCATTAGCCAACTCTGATCACCTCACCATATACAACGCTTACCTCGGGTACGATCCAGAATGAAAACTGGAGGATTTCTGGAAGTCTTGATGTGATTTTGTTGCAGTAACGGATAATAATTGCTTCAATGTGACCATGAAGGAACTAGTTTTATATATGAGGAATTAAAATGGGGAAACCAGAGCCAGACTGGGAGGTGGAGGCGGTTGGGGTCAGGGGGTAGAAGGAGAGAAAAGCCCAGAAAGCAACAAGCAAACTGACATGAATGCACTCGCTGCAGACACAATGGGGGCTCAGACCACAAACAGCCAGAGGTGGTCCTCCAGCGGGCTAAACCTACAGCAACTTCACTAGAAAAGGGTCCAGAGTGGCCTGAAACAGCCCTAACTGTAAACTTTATTAAATAGAAAAGTGTTCAGCCGAACCTTCAAAGCAGAGACTGTCAGCCTCCTGAACTGTCGATTTCTTCTTTGTAGGTGGAAGAACTCTCAGACCGAAGGACAGAGAACAGAAATGTCGTACTGTCGGAAGCACTTCCTGAATCGAACGGCTCTCATGACCATAGAGGTACCATGTCATCTTGTCACTCCAGTGTTACTGCATCTTTCCCAATAGATCTTGTTAATGTAGCATCCATCCGGGGCGGAAGGGGGGGGGGGGTTATATAAGTTGTGGTTCTTAAGGTATCGTGAAAAAATGTGGATCACAATTATAATAACATGAATTATAGTACTGCGCAGCTATAATTACCGTTTAGTGAACTCCTACCTGTTTCTGGTGTCTGATTCTGTGTGCTCGTCTCAGGATGTGAAGAATGAGCTGATGAAGATGATGGAGCAGGTAGGTTTCTGGTCCTCTCGCTCCTCTTCCTCCCGGATGAAGCAGCAGGTGGCGCCGCTGTCCAAGCCACAGATGTCGGTGCTGAACGCCGTGCTGACGGCAGGGCTCTACGACAGCGTGGCCCGGGTCCTGTGCACACCCTCGGTGGACGTGCTGGATCGTGTGGCGTGCACGGTGGAGACGCCTCAGGGACGAGCGCAGGTCCACCCGTCCTCGGTGAACCGCACGCTGCAGACACACGGCTGGCTGCTGTACCAGGAGAAGGTACGCACAAAGCTGTGTGTGTGTGTGTGTGTGTGTGTGTGTGTGTGTGTGTGTGTGTGTGTGTGTGTGTGTGTGTGTGTGTGTGTGTGTGTGTGTGTGTGTGTGCGTGCGTGCGTGCGTGCGTGCGTGCGTGCGTGCGTGCGTGCGTGCGTGCGTGCGTGCGTGCGTGCGTGCGTGCGTGCGTGCGTGCGTGCGTGCGTGCGTGCGTGCGTGCGTGCGTGCGTGCGTGCGTGCGTGCGTGCGTGTGTGTGTGAGACCTTTCCTCATCAGGAATGTACAAAAAGTAGCAGCAACATTGAAAATGTAACCATGAAGTACTAGTAATAGTTAGAGTATCACTAAATGACCAATAGTGGTGAAAAAGCAGTGAATGTTTGCGTGCAGGTGAAATACACTAAAATCTACCTGCGAGACACGACTCTGATCTCCTCCTTCCCGATGCTGCTGTTCGGAGGCGACATCGACATTCAGCACCGAGAGAGACTCATCACTCTGGATGGATGGATCCACTTCCAGGTCAGAGGTCACCACATGAAGCACCAAGCTGCTGGACATGTATACAATACTTAGATAAATACATATATGCATGGTCTAAACTGGGGTAATTGGAGTCTTGTGTTCCTGGACCCGATGGGACCGTACAGCTGGTGTCGTTGGGTTTAGTTCTGATGTATCAGTGGAGGTGTTAATAAAAGACTTTGCAGCTTCTGTTTCTAAACAAAGTCATCAAATGTGAAGTAGAAAGTCATTTTAACTCCAGTCGAACTGTATTTAACTGTACACGTTTATTACAGATTAAACCAAAAATAACCATGAAATTAGTTATTAATTAAACTAGAAACTATTTCGGTACTCTCTTAAAGACAAAAGGAAGTGGGCCCAATCCTGCTCCCTGTGGAACGCCCTAAGTTATGTATGATTATTAGAACAATCTCTAATCCCAGCTGCTCCAATATGAACCATATTTCTTTTTGCACGTCAATAAATCACCTCATTCCTTTAAAGAAACTCGTTTTGACCTTTATAGGCTCCCGTACGGATCGGAGTGATCTTCAAACATCTGAGGAACCTGATGGACTCGTTGCTGGAGAAGAAGCTGGAGAACCCGAAGATGAATCTGGAAGGTGATGTGACCACAGGAGACAGTTTGACCTGTGAAACAGCAGCCAATCATGGAGGTCGGCTGCTCACATCGTTTAAATGTACCTGGAACATTTTGGATTTAATATTGTAGTGACGGCCAAATGAAGCCTCGTGAACCTCTGTCTTTATTTTCTAACACTATTGGTTTTAAGATCGAGGCTGAAGGACTGGCAATGAAGTGTGCTTTCAAACACTTGTTAAACAGACAGCGCCACCTAGTGGCTTCAGAACATAAAGACAGTGGTTCATTAAATTCACCTGCTGCTCCAAACTGCACCGAAGTTCAAACAGCAACAGCTCCGTCATTGTGCACAAGAGAGAGAGAATATGGACTTCTTCTAACTGCAGCAGTGAAAAGGAAGCAAAGTAGCAGTTATAGTGAAAAATAGCAGTAATTATAGAAGTATTAATAAAGTAGCAGTGATAGTTTAGAAAGTATCAACAAAGTAGCACTCGTGTAAAAAGTATTCAGGTCCACTTTGGTGGAGAAATGAAGTGACGTAACATGACAATGAAAAGAAAGGTGACGAGTCAGAATGGAGAGATTCAGTACTCAAAAAGTAATCCAATACAGTAGTGGAGGAGGTTGGGACTCTATTCTACAATAAAACCAGGCCTAGAAGCTGGCTGACCTAACGAACAGTGGATGAATGTAAAGTAAATACAATGGTAGCAGCAACCCGATAACCTGGTGTTTATAACAAAGGAATATCTGCGCACACCCGTCACACAACACAAAGATGCAGGAGCGGCTCTTTTCTAAGGAGGGTTGGTGCAGTTCAGAAGACACAACACTAACCACAGGTGGAGGCGATGAAGTTGATCACACCTGAGAGCAGCTAGAGGAGGAGGGAGAAGACCCCACCCCCCCCCCCCCCCCCCCGACCCCCCCCCCCCCCCCCCCATGGAACATCATGGTTGAGAAGAATCTATAAAGTTAAAACTTTAAATTGTGTTTTTCTCTTTCTCCGCTGCAGGTGAGGCGACCATCCAGGTGATTCTGGATCTGATCCGATCAGAGCACACAGCATAACATCTCACACTCACACACACACACACACACACACACACACACACACACACACACACACACACACACACACAGCTGATGGTTACTCTCAGAACTCGGCTGTATCATAAGAGACGCATTAAAACATGAATCATTAACGGTGTCGGTTTCCACATGTGCTGAAAATAAATCACTGTGCATGTGAAGAGGTGAACTGTGGACATTTCCCAGCATGCAATGCAGCACAAACACCTTCTGAAGACTGTCATCAACTTGCCAGAGACGAATACAAACCAGGGGCCTCATCTATAAAACATTGACTAGGATTCCAACTAAAAATGTGTGTGCACCCCAAACATCTGAATCGTACACACATCTGCACGCACTTTCCCTTTATAGATCACAGTCTACCTGGAAGGTGGCGCAGATTATACCCCGTCCTCAACACACTAACTTTCTAGCATAAATGGTCAATGCAAAGTACCTCAGGAATATTTCTGCATCTCACTCAGCTGATCGGGGCATTTTACGCTGAATCCTGGCAGAAAAGACCAGGAAAAGGAATTTTATGGAGCGAAAGTCATGGAGGAGGTGGAGGTCAGGAAAATGATCTTATCTGGCATCAAAGAGATCCGTCACTGCGGAGGTGGAGAAGAAGAGTCTGATCTGAAGGTGGAGGCCAGCACCCCAGCACACCTCTGGACAGCTAAACAGGCCCATGGTTGTGATGGCCACCGTGTGGCAGAGTGTCCAAGAAGGAAGGAGACATTTTGGTGGAAACCACAGCAGACCAATAAAGTTCAGTTTTATGGCTTTATTAAATGTAGAAATGAAATCTT